>NC_090879.1:37404270-37406770 GCF_036669935.1 Montipora foliosa
CGATTGATAGGCAGGAAAGGAGCTGCGATATTATCAACGCACACCGTCTGTTTACGATCTTTCAGAAAGTCAATAACCCAGTTGACAATATAGGGATTAATGTCGGCCACAGTCCTAACCCGTACGAAACGTACGACCTTTACACAGCGCTGCTTTAGCGACTGACCAGCGTTGCCCTTATATCTGCAGAAAGGTTGCATGATGGCTGCATCAATAGCACTGCGGGAGTTTCGAAAAATGACTGCGCGTAAGACATCTCAAAGACATCTCAAAGTCACTTAAGCCCTGCAGCAGGACGTGCTGCACTTGAAACTTGAAACAAACAACCGTTTAGCAGCGCTGCTTTTGCGACTCACCAACGCTGCTCGAGGAGACTGTTTGCTAACCACTGCAGGACTTCTGAATGGTCGCTGCATCGGTGATGCATTAGCGACCCTTTCGTTGCAGATGTGTTGCAAGAGAGCTGCTTTAAAGGCTTCGCATTGCTTTAACGCTGCAGGTAGGATGTCGCGTGATGCAAGAGGATTTCTTGGTCTAAGAAGAGGTACCTTGAGAAGCCTTTTAATTTAATGGCCACCAACAACAAGCCGATCAATCGAAAAATGGGTACAAGCAAAAGTATCAAGCGTATCAATTAAATTTATTTTGCATAGCGGAGGAGTTACAGGCAAGCTATATAATGAGCTGTATAATGTACAAAGATATTCTACCCAAAGAGCTTCTTCACTGCTGCGTTGTTACATTAACGGGGTCATTAACTGATCATGATGCGGGCAGGATTCTTTAAAGCCATCACGAAAGGTGATATTGTTCACACAGCTATCTGATTTTATACGTTGCAGTTCTCTGATAATTTCATGTGTCTCTATAGGTAGCCCAAGCTCGACATATGAGTATCCGTACAGTGCTATATTATGCGAGAGTAGAAATATAAGGATTTGTATCGGTAAGACGGTTTTCCTCAAAGTTCTGAAAACTACTGACGATTTAAAATAAAAAAACACGTTACCTTGCTTCAGTCTTATATTTATTTGATTCTGGTACGGTTTCTGGGTCGATTTAGAGGTTGGGCACCAAGACGAAGTTGCCGAATGGAATCATTCAAGGAAAAAGGCCATAAATTCGTTCCCAAGGCTTCGATTCCCTCGAAATTCCACGTAGATTACGCACGATTCCTCGGCTACCCATTCCTCTTCTTTATTTCAGCCTCTTGTACACTGAGAAGGATTTAAGGGCCGCCAAACTCTGCTAACATTTGCTTCGAGAGCCATCAAATGATGCTTTGTTCACAACTCTCTTTATCCAAACTGTTGCAAGATCGCTTAGCGACCTGCGATTGGTCAATGGGCACATTGGTGACCAATCGTAAGTCTTATCGCGGGTCGCTGAAGGGGGTCGCTAAAACTATCGCTCCATTCGGACCGAAAATGCGAAATAATCGTGGTGTGCATTGCTGGTGTCGATTTCCCTTGACATTGAAACCTTTTTGTATCGATCAACATGTTGAGCTTATGTATAAGCTCCAGCCATATAGTACGAGGTTTGAAATCGCAATTTTCTACAGAATACAACATTTTAATGAGAATGTATTTGTGACTTGAGTTGTCGAAGTTTTATAACCTTCAAGACTGGATATACCTTACGTACGTATACAACCGTTGATTATAGATATCTTTCAGTTACATGTATAGCCCTGACGTTAAGGCAAATTAAGATGCACAAAGCTGCTTATTAAGCGTTGCTTTTACGTTGCTAAACACTGCAAACTTTTACATACGATTGATCTTTTAGTCGAAGCATTTGAGCAACGACAGCGCTGCTTTACCATTGCTTTTTCGATGTTAGGCATTGCAACCTTTCTGCAGCGCTCGATATTCTGCTTCTGAAGCTTGGTGAACGCATGAACGTCGCATAAAGGACGCATAAGCACTGTGCAACCTAAAATATGAAGTTGCACAGCGCTGCAAGAGCGTTGCGCTGTTCGTACAGGAGGCTTATCAATCACTATTCTATGAGAAACTGAGTCAAAGGCTTTAGAAAAATCAAAAGACAAGACTCTAACAAAATTCGCGGGGCCATCAAGCCATCTCATCCAAAAGTGCTGAATATATAACGAAGCAGTTTCAGTTCTGCAACGTTTCTTGTAAGCAAACTGATCAGAATGAATAAAGGAAGAAACAGGTTTACCTTATTATAGGAAATTAACAATGCATGTAATTAACGCGAATTTCAAAAATTCGCGTTAATTTTATGTATCTTAATTTACCTCATTGTTAATTAAAATGACTTAATTGAAAGCATCGTTATTTAAAGACACCTTTATTATAAGCAAAGTTACAATTCCTCTACGTCTCTGTCAGAGTCGGTTGACGCATCATCATTTAATATTAGGTTCAAAATGTCCTTAGATTAATCAGTCTAGCGATCGTCTTCAACGAGGGGATAACTCACTTCTTCAACTTTCTTGCGCAAAATGTCTATCGCATTTTTGTCATCCCAT
>NC_090879.1:37411770-37414270 GCF_036669935.1 Montipora foliosa
GCGGAAATGTCTTCTATGAGTTTCTGTCATAGCTGCAAAGCTGAAACCAAGTACATTTGTTTAATCTGTCATCCATCAGTGTGCCGTGTTTCTTCCCGAGGAAACCCCTCACTGGAAATCTGGTTCCGCCATATCATGTAACAAACACAGACAGTTTGCTGAAGCCGACTGCAAATGATACTACAAAGCAAGATGTACATGTACCAATGATTGCTCTGCAAACCAGCAATGACCAGAGTGCACGAGCAAAACCACGAAAAAAAGCTTCGCAAACCACAGGTGCCGAGGAAGTAGCAAAGAGAAACTGTCTAAGTTTTAAACAGAGAGTTGAAATGATCAACTATGCTAAGAATCACCCCAAAGAGGACTACTGCAAAGTCGCCAAAAACTTTGGCATCGGTAGGACGCAGGCGCAGAAAATCCTGAAAGAGAAAGAGGTGACTCTCAATGCGTACGAAAACAACATGCAATCATGTAAGAAAGGGTTCGCTCAGCTAAGTATTCGGATGTTAATGAAGCATTATGGGAGTGGTACACTCACTGCAGAGAATCCAACATCCCTGATGACAGCACAGTGCTGCAGGAGGAAGCTCTGCTAGTTGCAGAAAAGCTGGGAATAAGTGGCTAAACCGCCTCAAATGGATGGCTGCAACGTTTTCAGCAGCGTTACAACCTTCAGAAAATGGCCAGTGCGGGAGAGGATGGGGATGTGAGCGAGGAAATGCTTGAAAGTTGGAACGAGTGTGTAAGAGAGATCACAAAAGGATGGAGTCCAGAGAATGTGTGGAACATGGATGAAACCGGCAGCTTTTGGAGAGGTCTACCCGATACAAGCCTGAACAAAAAGGGACGGTGATGTAGGGGAGAAAAACAGGCCAAACAGAGGCATACATGGGCATTTTTTGTTAATGCTGCGGGTGAAAAGGAGGATCCTACTGTCATCGGAAGATATGCAAAACCACGTTGTTTCAATAATCTGAAGGATATTAAACACCCATATGGGTGCAGGTATTATGCCAACCCGAAGGCTTGGATGAATACGGAGATCATGAAAGATGTGCTGGCGAGATTGAATGAAAAGTTAAAGAGGAAAAAGTGCAACATTCTGCTGCTGATGGATAATGCTCCTTGTCACCCTCCTAGGATTGCCGATAGCTTTTCAAACATCAGCAATAAGTTTCTTCCCAAAAATACAACGTCCAAGATGCAGCCCCTTGATGCTGGCATCATTGCAAACTGAAAGGTCAAGTACAAGAGGAAGCTTCTACGATATGTTTGCTCTAAGGTTGATGGCGTGAAGAATGCCAGCGACATTGTCAAGTCCATTAACGTGTCTATGGCAATCGAATGGGAAAAGCAGGCCTGGAGTGAGGTGTCACAGGATACAATTGTCAATTGTTTCAAGAAAAAAAGGTTGTACCCACAGGAGGAAGAAGAGGATGACAATCCTTTCGAAGGTGAGGATGAGTTACCTGCCTTGCAAGAGCTAATGGACAAGGTTGGCTCTTCCTGTGATGCTGAAGTGTTCATCTCCACAGAAGACGGCATAGATGTATGCTTAGGAAACATCGACAAAACCAATCCCACCTGGAAGAATGACCTACGGGCCGGAGCAAATAATTCATGACGAGGATGCACAAGCCAAAAAACAGGACAGAACAAATGAAGAAGAAGAAGAAGAGTCATAAAGATGGTACAAAAGGCAGAGGAAGTGGCTGAACAGCTGAAAGACTTTGCACAGTTTAACGGTCATGAAAAACTGTCGTTGGCCCTAAGCAAAGTGAGCGATTTGCTCCATAAAATCAAGTTACGCAGCCCTAAATTGCAGACAACAGTAACTGATTTTTTCACAACATGTTGAATGCAAAACTTTATTTTGGGAAACCTCTATTAAGCAGTCAGTTGGCTCATTCCAGAGGGTGACCGCTTAATAGAGGTTTGACTGTATTTGTTTCTTCTATACATGCATCAAATAACTGGAAACAGGAGTCTTTATGGAAGGGAACAAAGGATAGGACGTTTGACACAGGTTTGAAAACTTTCTGATTTTCATACAGTACCTTCATGGAGTAACACAGCTCCCAGATCAGCATGCTGTGTTGGGTCACAAGCCATGTCTACAGGACAGTAAGCAAAAAGATCACAGTTAACAATGGAAAACGTCAATAAATGGGGAAAATCTTGTCAGCAATCCATCTCCTATATTTATTTTCTTTCCTGTAAAGGCTGACACTTGGTAGCAGTGCAGAAAGTTGGAACCAGCGAAAGAAAATTTCCTCACAAAAGGGGGGTTCAGTGTAGGTGCTCACCCAAGCATGGGCCCTAAAATGACAGTGCAAAAACCACTGATTGGCTACAAAATAATGACATAAAATGGCTTTGTTTGCGTAACCTTGCCTGCGCAAACTCGAAACATTTGATGTGATCAAAATAACTAACTATTTAGGTGTCCTAAACTCTACACCGTAACAACATATTATCAAACTGACTTTCCCTTCTT
>NC_090879.1:37419270-37446770 GCF_036669935.1 Montipora foliosa
TTTCTGTTATAAGTATTTATTTATGAAAATAGTATATAAAGGAGAGAAGGAACTATAGACTGAATTATGGTATAAAAGTTTATGGCAAGGTTAGTATCAGTTTAAACTTTGGTTGCTGAAGATTTTATTCCAGAAATAATTTTGTGCTTGTCAATAAATGAATCTTTCTTCATTGACAAAATACTGAGAAGTATGGCTTGAATTATTTTTCTGAAAGATTTCGGTAGTTCTCCCAGAGAGCATGGCATCTCATTCCAAAGTTTTGCTCCAGTTCTCAGGTCTTGACAGTTTTATATGGAGGTACATCTATAACAAAATGCAGTCCTCAGTAATTGATATGGTAATTTCCAAATCGTGAATGCATTGATACGAAGCTGAACGGCAAACACCCGTTTTAGGTATCATGCAGATAGCCAAAATGCAGAAAGGCATAATGTTAACAGTCACCATGCAAATAGGCATAACACAAAAGGCAAAACGCAAATAGCGATAATGCAAAAAGGCATCACGCAATTAGGCATCATGCAAATAGACATCATGCAAATAATCACAACATGAAATAATCAGCAGTCGTAGGAAGGACCCGGGCATGTGCCAAAATCGAACCAAGACCCTTTGTTAAAAGAGCCTTCGTATCTTTTTGGAGAAGATGGTGTTTGAGCGGGCAATACCTTCCTCTTCCACTCAGAATATCTTGGCTCAATATTTGAGGAGAATTCTTACTGAACTATTTTGCCCAGAAGAACAAGGTTTCCTTTCGACTTGAACAATTAATCAACGTCCTTTCAAGATCTGAAACTATTTGCCCGCAAAGTGCACAGCTGGTCTCTATTCTTGAGAAAAATGACAGAAAACTTTTACCACAAAGTCAATGCTATGCGGGTACCTGTGTGAAGCAGGGCCTGCATGATTTGCAGCCATGTTCAAAGTAGTGCTATCCTACCAAGCAGCACAAGTTTCTGTCTAGCTTCCAGCAGCAATTCACCAGCCCTCCCTCACTCCCAACCACATACCCATCCCTCTCCTCTCTCTCTTTGCATTTTGCATGTCTGTTTGCATTATGCCTTTTCATGTTACGCCTATTTGCGTTATACCTATTTACATTATGCCTATTTGCATGATGCCTTTTACCATTTTTCCTTTGTGCATTTTGAATATCTACATGATACCTGAAACGGGTGTTTGCCATTCAGCTTTGGATTGATGCATTCACGATTTGGAAATTACTATAATAGAGGATTGCATTTTGTCATAGATACATTGACTGACACTGACTACACTGACAATCCAAGCATTAAGGCTATAAGTAATCATTGTTTCTCAAGCGAGTTTAACTTCTCCTCAATCA
Organism: Montipora foliosa; assembly: GCF_036669935.1. Classification (NCBI taxonomy): domain Eukaryota; kingdom Metazoa; phylum Cnidaria; class Anthozoa; order Scleractinia; family Acroporidae; genus Montipora; species Montipora foliosa. The sequence goes on from NC_090879.1 coordinate 37,420,619, forward strand.
TTCAGTTGGGGTAGAAGGCATTTCACCATGACTCTTCTCTTGTGTTTGGGATCCCCAGTTCTTGCTGAAGAAGTGACTAATTTGATTAACTTCTGTATTTTAAATCCCTCACTGCTGTCTGAATGAAAGCAAGCACGCCTCACTCCTGTTCAGGGGCGTAGTGTGAGATTGTGCAGGTGCATGCACACGAAGAATGGCAAAGGCGCTCCAAAGTAGGGGGATCCAGGAGCATGATACCCCAGAAATTTTTTTAATTTAGGGCCTCGGAAATGCCATCTCAGACTATTAGACTATTTTCGATGGACATTTCAATAAATAAATGTGAAGGAAAATGCAGTATTTAGTTGTTTATTTTACCCTTCTGCCGAGTTTTCTCTGCAGCAAGCTACAACACAAACAGGGGGTTTACAGTACAAGCAAAGGGCAAGACATCATCATCATAACATATCATTAAAAAATAACTGGGAGCTGGGGAATGGTGATAATGACGACTGACACTGTGTGGGACTTCGAAGGGTAGAGTTTTTTTTTTTGCTTTCGTCCACTGTTACGTTTCTTGCCATTAAGGCCTGGCCAAACGGGTCCACTGAACATGTTAGTGTAACATATTCCAACATTGTTGAATAAAACATGTTGCACTCGTTTGGACACCATGTTGTATGATGTTGGAAATTGTTTGATTTCCATCAAACATCGTCTTCAACATCATCCAACCTTTCTTTTGTTAAGGTGTGAACAACAGTATTGCATTCATTCGGCCACCACATTCAACAGTGTTGCATGCGTGTGTGCGCAGCGGCTACGGTATCCCTAGTGATGGTTTATTCGTTGCATCTGTTTCGCACGTTGGCATGTCAGTTCAAGCTACGGAATGGTGAACGAGCAAAGTCTTGAATGTCTGAGTGACAAAAGCTTAAGCAATCTCTGTTCGAACAGATAGCCCTTCTTGTGTGCAAAGCTCTCAGGGGCACAGCGCCAATGTATCTGCAGGATCTCTTGCAAGTCAAGACCCCGGGACGCTACTCCCTACGCAGTGACACCCTGGGTTTTCTCAAGGTTCCTCACACCTGCATGGTGCAAGACCTTTGGAGACCAGGCATTTGCTGCTGCAGTTCCCAGAGTCTGGAACAGCTGTCCTCTTGCTATCACAGAGAGTGACTCTATTGAGAATTTTAAAGGGAACTTGACTTTGTTTTCTAAGGATTCTGGGTAGATTTTGGTTCCACACCCTTCAGTCCAAAATTCTGGATCCAACATGTTGCATTCATTTGGTCACCTCTTTCGACACTTTTCAACAGTATCCAACAATGTTGGGTCATGTTCGATCCGTTTGGCCAGGCCAGTATGGGTTAATGAAAAGATACTGGAAATGCTCACACAGAGGTCGAAGTCAGCTGTTTCTTTTTTTAAGTTGACCACTGACCAGGGACTGGTTGTTGATTGGATTAGCAGGCTCAAGCCATGTCAGACACTCACACTTGAGCATAACCGAGGATTAAATTTTTGCGCTCTTTCTGTGGCTCGACGCGGCTACACAGCCATGCCGAGTCAACAAAAGCTCTTTACAGTCAATGCTTTTTGTGTTCAGGTACGGTTTGGAAAATATCTTTTTCTTGCATTTTTCGCTGGTTTGGAGAGATATAAACTTAAAGTTGAGTGTTTATTTTTAGTTTTTTAGTGCTGCTTTTTGCTCTGAATTGCAGTTTTTGGCATAAGTCTTATCTTAAGATTTTTAATTTGAATCTACTAAGGCTGCAATATGCCTGGACAGTCTATGACAGAAAAACAGAAACGAAAGAAGAGAGGAAGAGAACAAGAACGGCAAAATGGTGCACCAGTAATAGCTCAAACTTGGAGGAAGAAGGTTACTCCACAAAGTCTTTTCTTGGACACTAAACCGTTTGTTATTTCTACGGATGAGTTATTTCAACTGGATGCATATTTCTAAAAAGTGGTTTAGTCGTTTTTTCCTCTGTTAAGGAATGAAACTCGAATTTTTATTTTCAACTGGAATTAAATACCAATCATCTGTACTCTTTTTGGACAGAAATAATTGATCTGTTTGCTAGTTAGTTTGGCTTTAACATGCGAGCAAACAAGAGGCTTTTTTACTCCATTTGTCTACCTATTTTTCGATGTGCCTCAACAGCGACAAGAAAATTTTGCCCTTATGTTATAAACATGTAATTGCAATGACTTCTCGTAAAAGTAAGAAGAAATATCACCAGTTTGTGATCTTGTTTGAAGTTTGTCCTTTCTAGCCGATGCTGGTTCTAAGCCAAGCTGGCGTGTTTCAATGAAATACATCAAAATGTAAATAATCTCGTTTTCAGAGATAAAGTGGAATAAAGTACATCAATAAAACCCCTTGTTTGACCTTGAACTGACAAAGACGATCTGTCACATCATGAGCTATAGTACGTCTGTGATTTCTGATTTTAGCATGATTCCTATTCGCTGGCCCTTGACAGTCGACTCTGAAATGGCTTCTTTCCTTTTCCGTTCGCTAGCTGAGGATTTGCTTGCGCTTCAAGAAAAATTAATTGCCTAAGTGGTGAACTCGACAGTAAATTTCGGTGGAAAAACCGATATGGCACTCATCACTTTGTGATTCATGCAATCAGTCGGTTTTTTGGGTGAAATTAACCGTGGAATTGACTAGTTAGGCAGCAAAGAAAATGACATAATTAAGCAACACCCGGGAAAACCAAAATGTGGACAATGCCAAAGCCTTTTATTTTCACTAATCCTAGAGCCAGTAAGAATAAACAACCCGGGAGCTACGCTTTTGGGCTTGGCTAAATTTACATATTATTATAAATTATTAGAGTTGTACTCATTACACATTAATTTTTATTTTACACATTCATATTTTGAACGACTTTTCTTCGCTCCTCAACGAAATTTGTTCAAATAAATGATTGATTGATTGATTGAAGGTTACATATGTTAGGTGGGGCTGAAGCATTTCTAATGTCATGCATTAATTCAGATAAAATTTTAAAATATAACAAATTTAGCAGTAAGAGGTTCACATTAATAAACAGAGGAATGGTATGCTCGTTTTTCTTGACAAAATACGTGTCAAGATTTCGACTAGATAAGCCATAATCTGTATGTCATATGGGGAACAATCAATGACTGACAAATATCCAAAAGTGTATGTACGTGTATGTTTCTCTATAGTACTAAAATGAAGAACAATTGCCGAATGATCAGAATTTATAGAAGGAATAATGTCTGCATCTTCAACGTCATCTTGACAGGCGTCACTAATCAGCCAGAAGTCTAACCTTCTTTGAATGAACGGCTTTCGTTGTCTCCAAGTAAAACGTTTTATGTCTGGGTTTCTCACTCTCTATATATCTATCACGTCATAATCAAGGCACATATCCTGAATACACTTGACTGAGTCTTTTTTAGCCGGAGTACTGCCCGAACAGTCAAGATTAGGGTCAAAAGTAACATTAAAGTCACCACCTATAATTATCTTCTTTTCAAAGTCACCACAAAAAAAAATCGAGCGCATCATTTAAATTTGTAAAAAACACACTTTGTTGCTGTACCTTATTGGGCGCATAAATATTCACAAAGGTATAATTTGAGCCTCGCACAACAGCTTCTAACAAAATGTAGTGGCCTTCGCAGTCCGCTTTTAATGCCTTCAACTCAAATACTAGATCTTCTCTGACAAGAATCATCACACCACAGCTATGGTTTGTACCGTGAGCAAAGAACTTCTTACCTTTCCACTGTGTCTTCCAAGTGCTTTCCACTTCGGGTGTACTATAAGTTTCTCGCAGAAAAATGATATCCTGTTTCTGTTTCTCCAGCCAAAGAAATATACATTAGCCTTCCTTTTCGATGGCGAACGAATCCCTCTTACATTAAACGAGAGTAATTTAAAATCTATGTTTTGCTTTTCGTTGACCATCTTGTACTTGCAAGTTTAAGCTTAAACGACGTCCTCCTCGCCAAAATGCTCGTAATTTTCTCATTGTAACAATAAAGCAGTAAGGCAACTAAAATGTATAAATTACGTAACACTGACAAGTATGACAAAAATAACAAAGAGGAAGAACACAGATTACAAAGACTGCGGATAATTATATCCGAGATGCAGTCCATTGGGATTGAAACTCTGATTGCCACTATTCAAATTTAGTACAGCTCACCACTCCCGCGACAAACTGTATTTCAAAAACGAAAAGAAAAGAAAAAAAACATGCAGAAAATGAAAGAGAAATATCAAAACCTTAATCTCCTCATTCAACTGAAGCAGGGTTATTTTGTGATGCAATAAAGGGAAAGTAAACACCATTTATAAATAGTTTATCTGGTTCATGTTTACTGAAGAAAGCAGTGTTTCCAGCCTCTCTAGCACGCTTCATTTTGGACCACTGTTTCCTTCTTCTATCTTGTATTTCTTTTGGAAAGTCTGTGTAGACTTTAACATCCAATCCATCTGTTAATTCCATCGCCTTACGAAAACTTTCTCGCGATCAGGAAACCTCAAAAAACGGGCATTTATTGGTCTAATAGACCCGCTTCTCTTGTTTCCTATCTGGTGTACGCGTTGGAATTCAATCTCACGAGCTCCCTCGATATTGAGCTTGTCCGCTACAAATTGATATTGCACTTCGCTTGTATTCTCATCAGCTTCTTCAGGAATGCCAAGAAAATGCAGGTTTTCCCTTCTTCTCCCACTTCTTGAAAAGGAACTGAGAAAGGTTGAAGACATGGTCATTTTTTAGATAGAGATTTTTTGGCTAAAATTCGCTGAAAAGGCTTGGATGGTATGGTTGCAAACAAGGAATTTGGGCAATGAGTTAGCTATGATTTGTAAGGACCAGGTAAAAGCTGGAAAGAACTCCTCACCCACGACTGGCTGCAAAAATTCTCAGTGATCGGCACTTGTACGGTACATGAATTCGGTGGATCACAAAAGTATGGCAGCAGTATTGCTTCAACAAGAACATTTCAAAGCTGGCTATGACAATGCTAGATAGGAACGCCTCAGTGATACTTGATATTGAGCACTATCTAGTCTATTATATTATCATCATTAACTTTATTCATCATAATTATTATACCCTTTGAAAACTCTTTGGAAACCCTTTTAAGACACTTTGGAAACCCTTTTGAAATGCTTTGAAACCCTTTATAATGTGGAAATGGTTCGAATACTCTTTGAAAACCCGCTTTGAAAATGTTGGGAGAAAAATATTCTCCTAGTTTGCGTTCACTAGCACATGCTGCCGAATGTGCGACAGCACTGCATGTTATAGCTTTTTTTGCAGAAATGTTTTTTTTTTTGCCACATGCTTCGGTACTGATCTATTTATGGTTGTGGAAAGATCAAAAGATATAACGCATGTGAAACTTCTCCAAAGTTTAGTGGCGAAAATTTGGAATGCTTGCAAATGTACAGTAAATGTGAACAGGTTATTGTTTACATGCGAGATCAACGACACGTGTCATTTGCATATTTGCGCGAGATGCTACCTTTTCTCTTGAATATTTTGTAATTTGTTATTGTGTAATTCTGTGTACGTTTTGTCCACACTAATTCTCGAGCTTTCCAAAGAATTTGAAATTATGCTCGTTACAAAACTTTTACTTTCTTGCAAGTAAATTAGAAACATGTGGGCTCTCGATCCCACTATCGAACTACTAAGACACTGTACACTGTAATTTGTTAAAGGCATTGTTTGTTCGGTTCGATTGGTCTGCGTTCCTTCTTTTGAGTAATTTTGCTGTCGGTGTAAAGTTATCATGATCAGGCCCACAGTGTTTTATTGCTCTGACCTACAACGCACCTTGCATTACAATCACAACAAGACGCTCTAAAAAAGAGTGCACTGGGTTGCCTGTGGTACATGTTACACAAAAACAGAAGGCACTGAATTGGGTGGTATTGAACTGCAGGGTTCCAGTTAATATTTTCAAGTGGGGGGTCATTGAGACCATTTGAGGGTCACCCACATGTCGCGCCAGCAGAGGCCCTTTGGCTCACACGTTCACACCTTTAATTATTTTGTAATATCCTGTCCCATGTTGAGGTCTTTTAGTTTTTTAAGCTTTGGTAATAAATTTAGTTTAAAGATAAGAAACATGCTCTTGAGTAAAGGTGCACGTGATCACCTTGTGTCAACTGAATGAACTACGGGAAAGAATGTTAATCCTTCCTTGTTTTCAGAGTAAAACAACGTTCTTTTTAGCCAAGAAACTTTTGTCTTTGGTTTTTTTAATTTTGTTGCAATATTTAACTGAATATTTACATTTCATCTGTCGGGTCAGGCAGCCTTCTTTGTTGCGTTCCTGAGAAACGTATCTATTGTGACTTCAGGGTGAACTATTTACACAATCGCGAGGTTGAGAGGCCATGTAATTGTAAATCTGAACATCTGGGTTTACCTCGGTGTAAAAACCTGTGAAAATTTGTCTTTGTTTTGTTAGCTCGTGGTAGGGTTATGTTATTGTTGATGCTTTTTCTGCCTCTTTTGTTTTCCTTTGTGTTATGTCATCTGCGAGTTTCACAGGTTTTTACCCCGAGGATGAGCCGAACATCTATGAGATACAAAAACAGACTTGCGAATTATCGCAAATCACAATGAATGTTTTTGTGTTAGAGTAAAGGGATATTTGTCACGCAAATGATGTAATTTCGTGACACTCAAAATTCGCAAAAAGCGTGAGTTCCATGTAAACAATCTTCACACTAGTAAGTGGTAGCAATAAATTGGATTAACCAGGAAGTTAAAGAAATATTGTTGCCTTACTACATAAACTTCATTTTACACTACAATGACAAAATCATTTGTCAGAGAAATAAAATTCCAGTCTCCTAGCGGATCACATTTCAACGCACCTATGCAAATTTGTTAACTCATTTTCACCATGTCCTGATCTGATTCCCGTGAAATTTTTCTTCTTTCAAATATCAACAAAAATATTATTCCTCGTCAAGCGTTCCATCTTTTATGTTGAAATAACTTTCGAAGCCATTGCAGGTTTAATAATGAAATGTGACCGTCCACGGGAAAACCAACAAAAAGGTGATGACACGGGCACGCTATTTTAGCACGCTAGACAAAAGAAATTTTCTTTAACACGGGAGTGCCGTGTCGTAATGCACGCCTCATTAAAATTTTCTTGTGTCTGATACTTCAAGTTGTAAACAATAGAGCGTGTTATACCAAACAAAAGAGCGTGTCAGCAAAACTAAAATCGAGCACCGCGTAAAAAGACACGCTCTGTTCGATAAATGACCTCAAAAAATTCAGCGAAATTTCGCTCTTCATTTGCTGTTCTCGAACATTCCCACGTATTTTCTGGACAAAAATTTGCCAAGTTCGAATTTGCCGTGACTTCTGCCGTCATTTCACAATGTGTAAGCTCTACAACAAACTCTTGTTCGCGAAGCAATCGCAGTGTGATTGTTGTGTGAGGCAATCTTTTTTTTTTTCGTTGGAAATAGCCGATTAAACTGTCGTCGGATCATTGAATCTATTTTCGATATGACTTTATTTACACGTTTATTAAATACGCGTACATACGCTTGTTCAGCGATGTTGTTGATGGCGGCCGCCGATTCATGTCACAAAAATTCGCTGCTTCAAATTTTGTTATCTCGAATTTTCGTTTGGTTACCTCGAAAATTCGCTACTTCGAATTTCGCTATCTCGAGTTTTCGAGAAAGATCATGAATTTTTCGCTTCAAACCCTACGAAAAATCGTTCGAAAATTCGATGACTTTTCGTGGAAAATTCGCGAGAACAAAGGACGAATTTCGACGAATTTCGTTTGCACTACTTTTTCAATTTTACGGTGCCTGTTTTGGCACGCATCTGACACGCAACACGCCACGCTAAACAAAAGGTTTGGAGTGTATCAGTGTGCACAACAAAAGCCACCGTGACATCTATTGTGCTACTCATTAAATATGCGCATATGGCGTGTTGTATGTCACGCTCAGCGTGCCGTGTCATGCACGCGTGCCCGTGTCATCACCTTTTTGTTGGTTTTCCCGTGGATGGTCACAAATGTTCTCCTGTGTGCACCAGGGAAATCAACGCATTGCCCCAGCCCCCTCAAACCTAACAAAATACGCGCAGAAGACTCTATGCACAAAGATACCACTTAGCAGGGGAGTGATAGGCAAGACTTTTCCCGACACAGAAAAAATAAAAAATAAAAATAAAAACGAAAAATAAAAAAACCCACTAAATGAAATGCAGATTCCAACTGAGTTTGCCATACTGGCAACCCAGCAATGAGAAGATCACGATTTATGGGAATTATAATCGTGTTTGAGAAGTCTCGCTACAGTGCATTGAAAGGTTTAGGTCTCATTTGCACATTTAGCAAAGCAAACGCTGTTGTATAAATTCCCTTCTCAACTAGTTAAGAACGAAACAAATGGGTTATTCCATACTTCCTGCACATCTCCCAGTGTACCCGCAGGGCCACCTTGTCGTAGATCTGGGCAGGCTTCTTGCATCCACTGACAATGTGTCATACTGTTTCAGTGGCATCTCCACACTATCTACACAGTGGTGTCTCTGAGGTCTTACCTATGCTGTACTTGATCGAGTTTGTTCTTAAAGCTAGTTTCCGAGCAGCACGAATCAAACCTTCTGTCTCCTTTTTTAAGAATCCATTCCTGAGCCATCTCCAAGACTTCTCTCCAGCTTCATCTGATATTTGTTGGACAAATGCACCATGTAGGGCTTTCTCCTTCTAGTTTTTAACTTTCTCGTCTTTTCTCCTCCTCTTATAGTCCTGCAGACTCTCTTCTTCAACAATCACTTTCTCCTTCAACACAGCTTGAAGCATCCACTTTGTGCTCTGTCTTAGATAGCCATGAAGGGATTTGCTCTCACTTCTTACACCCTCCTCGATGCTGATCAGTCCTCTTCCCCCTTCCTTTCTCGGCAGGTACAGCTCGCAATATGACTCCTGGTGTGCCATTCATTGCCAAGATCTTCCTAGTTCTTCTATCCATGTTGGCTACTTCCTCCATTGTCCAGTCCACAATCCCCGTACTGTGGCGTACTACATCTACCGCCCAGGTATTGATGCCATCGATCAAATTTCCTCCATTGAGTTTTGACTGTCATCGTTGACGGTCAAAGTTGTGTAATACACAAGTTTAACCGTCAATGTTGTGTATAACACAATGTTGACAGTCAAAGTTGTTTAAAAGTATTGCAGCCCTTAACAAGTGGAGTCCTGAGCTTCAAGCCCAAATATTGCTCGTGTACGTGAAAGGCCTCGCAGAGCAGACCTATTACAGCCTGACCGCCAAACAAACAACTACCTGGACAGCAGGAATCTCGTCAAGTACACATTTCCACTCTGCGAGCCAAATTAAGACGTCCTAACGAAGGTCTACACCAACTGAAGTGCAACATTTCTCGTCTTGTGGAGCTAGCGTATCTGAATGACCCCCCGGATATACTCAATCGCACAGCCAGAGATTTCTTCGCAGGTGTGTTGACCCCTATTACATGTACTTTGCGCAAGAAGGTGTTGGATTTGGGGCCCAATAGTCTGGATGAGGCCCTAATGGCAGCTCAACGATACGAGTCAAATCAAAAAGTGCTAAACAAAGGAAGTGTACGAGTGCTGTCTTCAACATCTGGTGATCAGGAGAAGTTTCGCTCCCAACAGGGAAACCAAGAACCCCCCTAAAGAATATTCCTCATGGGAGGCAAAGTAGGCATGCATGTGAAGAATCTGGACAAGGCCCCAGAGCCTGTTTTAAGTGTGACTCATTTTAACCGTGACTGTCCACATCAAGTGCGTCCCAACCAGGAAAACGGGAGATGGGCGGGGCACAGCAGGAAGTAACCCCACCCGAGAATCCAAAGGGGGCATTTTTGTATTTGTAAATGGTGTCAAGTCCCAAGCCATATTCAACACGGGTACAGAAGCAACAGTTATCAGTGAGGACCTATATAGTCACACTAAGACACATATAAACACACTTAAACCACACTAGCATATGCAGAGCAAGCACTATCAAAGGCTGAAAGGAACTATAGTACCACCCAAAAGGAACTGCTGGCCCTCATGTGGGGAACGGAGCATTTTGAGACATTCCTCTACGGGCTACAATTTCTGGTCGGGACTGACCATGGTGTTCTGCAGTGGCTACAGAACTTTAAAAACCCTAGACGCCAGGTGGCTACAATCCTCGCCAAAAATCCTTGAAAGACCCCTTTCCCCGTGACAGTGTTGAGACGACATTTTACTGTTTGACTGGCTAAACCAACAATGAAAAAGGGAGGGGGATGAAAACAGTGTGAGAATGTTCAAAGTGTTTCAAGGTTTTTGTCTAAGCTTGTCTGAAGTGGGTATTATGTGTGGTTGCTGGTGTTGTGTAAATGTGCAAAGAGGATTATAACTTTAGTAAATTTTAGGTTTGATAATCGCACCTTCTGAAGGAGATTATAACTGTTATGAGGAGAGTATTGAAGACACGTCAGAGGAGGAAAGTGAGAAGAGCTCGATGTGGGATCTCAAGAGAGGCTTTTGCATCGTTAAGTGCGTAGCGTGTATTTAATTACTTACAATCAAGCCAATCTTGAAAATTTTCAAACAAGTGACTGTTTTGCTAGAATGGTGGTGGAAGCGTTCAATGAGACAAGGAGTGGGTTAGCTGATATTGTGCAGTGGGTTTGTAGTCAAGAGCAGCATTCTTCAGGGGGGATGCATTACCACATGGCAGTAAAGCTGTTCACTCCAATTATTATAGCGCCTGGAGATACACAACAAAAGAAGATCCCGAGTATGTTGCGTCTGTGAATCATCCAGATTTGGTCAACAGGCCGCCACCTCGAACACAAGAGGCCAGTCTGACAACAACTGAATGCCATGGAACGAAGAGAAAAGGAAAGAAACCCAGAAAACGCAAGGCACCTCGACACAGTATTTTCGATGTACCAAAGCTAGTCGTAGCAAAAGGAATAAAGTCCAGGCTAGAGCTTCTTGCTCTAGCCTCTCAACAGATGAAAGAGGGAAAGGAAGATTTAGCGCAATTCATCGCTAACAGAGGAAGTAAAGTTGTTGACAAGGCCATACAAGTAGGATGGGAAATGGAGGAAGAAAAGGAAAAATTAAAAAGGAAACAAATGACAAGGATGGACATACTACAAAAAGCTCTAGAAGGTCCAGGTATCGGTAACTGTGATGGAGAGTGGTTGGAAGTTGTAGAGGATACTCTCGCATGCAATAATTTAACAGGTGGGAGTTTTCAGAGTGCTGTGCGCGAGCTATTTGAGAAAGGACGCCGCAAGTACAGAAATATTCTAATCTATGGTAGTGCCAATTGTGGCAAGACCTTTTTACTAAACTAGGGGTGGATCCAGAGTAGTTCAAGTGACTTGCAGAATTCACTCAAATTTTTTCCAAACCTTATTTCTCAGCTCTTTATTGCAGTTCACGAAATCAATTATCCTTCTTGTTTTATTGTTTATTACGAAACAAGACAAAGGAGGAAATTAATTATTCCGTCGATCACACAGCAAACCCAGCGCCTCCCGAGCAAATTGGACGACTCTTCATTTGCGCGGTTTCGTCCTTTGTCAATACTTTGGAGAATTCGAAGGCACAACCGCACAAAGTTTCTACCTAGAGGGTAGGGACTGGATGTACATGGAGCTTTTCACAAATCAATCAAAACCCACTTGGATTGGTCAGAATCACTCGCATTGTCTTGCGATGACATCGATTGTCTCCTTTTTTTTTTTTGTATCATCGGTCGCTTATCTATGCATTTGCTTCACTCTTTCTCGATTGTTAACATTGACATCTTTTATAGTGCAACAGCACAAAGTTACCTTGGCATTACTTTGACTATGCGGGTACTTTATGGTTCTAACATATCAACGACATGTACAAGAATCCCACGCACGTGTCCATACTTTGTTCTAGCGTACTAAAGTTCCGAGGGACTGAATAAGATAGCTCATGCACGTCCCGAGTAATTCGTACCAGCGTACTAAAGTTCAGAGGGACTGAATAAGATAGGTCGTGCACGTTGATAATTCGTATTAGCGTACTAAAGTGCCGAGGGACTGAATAAGTACTTAGTACTAACGTACTAACATAACAAGGAATGAATAAGAACCATATGTACTTAGTACTAACGTACCAAGAAATAAATATTGCTCGTGTACGTGAAAGGCCTCGCAGAGCAGACCTATTACAGCCTGACCGCCAAACAAACAACTACCTGGACAGCAGGAATCTCGTCAAGTACACATTTCCACTCTGCGAGCCAAATTAAGACGTCCTAACGAAGGTCTACACCAACTGAAGTGCAACATTTCTCGTCTTGTGGAGCTAGCGTATCTGAATGACCCCCGGATATACTCAATCGCACAGCCAGAGATTTCTTCGCAGGTGTGTTGACCCCTATTACATGTACTTTGCGCAAGAAGGTGTTGGATTTGGGGCCCAATAGTCTGGATGAGGCCCTAATGGCAGCTCAACGATACGAGTCAAATCAAAAAGTGCTAAACAAAGGAAGTGTACGAGTGCTGTCTTCAACATCTGGTGATCAGGAGAAGTTTCGCTCCCAACAGGGAAACCAAGAACCCCCCTAAAGAATATTCCTCATGGGAGGCAAAGTAGGCATGCATGTGAAGAATCTGGACAAGGCCCCAGAGCCTGTTTTAAGTGTGACTCATTTTAACCGTGACTGTCCACATCAAGTGCGTCCCAACCAGGAAAACGGGAGATGGGCGGGGCACAGCAGGAAGTAACCCCACCCGAGAATCCAAAGGGGGCATTTTTGTATTTGTAAATGGTGTCAAGTCCCAAGCCATATTCAACACGGGTACAGAAGCAACAGTTATCAGTGAGGACCTATATAGTCACACTAAGACACATATAAACACACTTAAACCACACTAGCATATGCAGAGCAAGCACTATGAAAGGCTGAAAGGAACTATAGTACCACCCAAAAGGAACTGCTGGCCCTCATGTGGGGAACGGAGCATTTTGAGACATTCCTCTATGGGCTACAATTTCTGGTCGGGACTGACCATGGTGTTCTGCAGTGGCTACAGAACTTTAAAAACCCTAGACGCCAGGTGGCTACAATCCTCGCCAAAAATCCTTGAAAGACCCCTTTCCCCGTGACAGTGTTGAGACGACATTTTACTGTTTGACTGGCTAAACCAACAATGAAAAAGGGAGGGGGATGAAAACAGTGTGAGAATGTTCAAAGTGTTTCAAGGTTTTTGTCTAAGCTTGTCTGAAGTGGGTATTATGTGTGGTTGCTGGTGTTGTGTAAATGTGCAAAGAGGATTATAACTTTAGTAAATTTTAGGTTTGATAATCGCACCTTCTGAAGGAGATTATAACTGTTATGAGGAGAGTATTGAAGACACGTCAGAGGAGGAAAGTGAGAAGAGCTCGATGTGGGATCTCAAGAGAGGCTTTTGCATCGTTAAGTGCGTAGCGTGTATTTAATTACTTACAATCAAGCCAATCTTGAAAATTTTCAAACAAGTGACTGTTTTGCTAGAATGGTGGTGGAAGCGTTCAATGAGACAAGGAGTGGGTTAGCTGATATTGTGCAGTGGGTTTGTAGTCAAGAGCAGCATTCTTCAGGGGGATGCATTACCACATGGCAGTAAAGCTGTTCACTCCAATTATTATAGCGCCTGGAGATACACAACAAAAGAAGATCCCGAGTATGTTGCGTCTGTGAATCATCCAGATTTGGTCAACAGGCCCCCACCTCGAACACAAGAGGCCAGTCTGACAACAACTGAATGCCATGGAACGAAGAGAAAAGGAAAGAAACCCAGAAAACGCAAGGCACCTCGACACAGTATTTTCGATGTACCAAAGCTAGTCGTAGCAAAAGGAATAAAGTCCAGGCTAGAGCTTCTTGCTCTAGCCTCTCAACAGATGAAAGAGGGAAAGGAAGATTTAGCGCAATTCATCGCTAACAGAGGAAGTAAAGTTGTTGACAAGGCCATACAAGTAGGATGGGAAATGGAGGAAGAAAAGGAAAAATTAAAAAGGAAACAAATGACAAGGATGGACATACTACAAAAAGCTCTAGAAGGTCCAGGTATCGGTAACTGTGATGGAGAGTGGTTGGAAGTTGTAGAGGATACTCTCGCATGCAATAATTTAACAGGTGGGAGTTTTCAGAGTGCTGTGCGCGAGCTATTTGAGAAAGGACGCCACAAGTACAGAAATATTCTAATCTATGGTAGTGCCAATTGTGGCAAGACCTTTTTACTAAACTAGGGGTGGATCCAGAGTAGTTCAAGTGACTTGCAGAATTCACTCAAATTTTTTCCAAACCTTATTTCTCAGCTCTTTATTGCAGTTCACGAAATCAATTATCCTTCTTGTTTTATTGTTTATTACGAAACAAGACAAAGGAGGAAATTAATTATTCCGTCGATCACACAGCAAACCCAGCGCCTCCCGAGCAAATTGGACGACTCTTCATTTGCGCGGTTTCGTCCTTTGTCAATACTTTGGAGAATTCGAAGGCACAACCGCACAAAGTTTCTACCTAGAGGGTAGGGACTGGATGTACATGGAGCTTTTCACAAATCAATCAAAACCCACTTGGATTGGTCAGAATCACTCGCATTGTCTTGCGATGACATCGATTGTCTCCTTTTTTTTTTTTGTATCATCGGTCGCTTATCTATGCATTTGCTTCACTCTTTCTCGATTGTTAACATTGACATCTTTTATAGTGCAACAGCACAAAGTTACCTTGGCATTACTTTGACTATGCGGGTACTTTATGGTTCTAACATATCAACGACATGTACAAGAATCCCACGCACGTGTCCATACTTTGTTCTAGCGTACTAAAGTTCCGAGGGACTGAATAAGATAGCTCATGCACGTCCCGAGTAATTCGTACCAGCGTACTAAAGTTCAGAGGGACTGAATAAGATAGGTCGTGCACGTTGATAATTCGTATTAGCGTACTAAAGTGCCGAGGGACTGAATAAGTACTTAGTACTAACGTACTAACATAACAAGGAATGAATAAGAACCATATGTACTTAGTACTAACGTACCAAGAAATAAATATTGCTCGTGTACGTGAAAGGCCTCGCAGAGCAGACCTATTACAGCCTGACCGCCAAACAAACAACTACCTGGACAGCAGGAATCTCGTCAAGTACACATTTCCACTCTGCGAGCCAAATTAAGACGTCCTAACGAAGGTCTACACCAACTGAAGTGCAACATTTCTCGTCTTGTGGAGCTAGCGTATCTGAATGACCCCCGGATATACTCAATCGCACAGCCAGAGATTTCTTCGCAGGTGTGTTGACCCCTATTACATGTACTTTGCGCAAGAAGGTGTTGGATTTGGGGCCCAATAGTCTGGATGAGGCCCTAATGGCAGCTCAACGATACGAGTCAAATCAAAAAGTGCTAAACAAAGGAAGTGTACGAGTGCTGTCTTCAACATCTGGTGATCAGGAGAAGTTTCGCTCCCAACAGGGAAACCAAGAACCCCCCTAAAGAATATTCCTCATGGGAGGCAAAGTAGGCATGCATGTGAAGAATCTGGACAAGGCCCCAGAGCCTGTTTTAAGTGTGACTCATTTTAACCGTGACTGTCCACATCAAGTGCGTCCCAACCAGGAAAACGGGAGATGGGCGGGGCACAGCAGGAAGTAACCCCACCCGAGAATCCAAAGGGGGCATTTTTGTATTTGTAAATGGTGTCAAGTCCCAAGCCATATTCAACACGGGTACAGAAGCAACAGTTATCAGTGAGGACCTATATAGTCACACTAAGACACATATAAACACACTTAAACCACACTAGCATATGCAGAGCAAGCACTATGAAAGGCTGAAAGGAACTATAGTACCACCCAAAAGGAACTGCTGGCCCTCATGTGGGGAACGGAGCATTTTGAGACATTCCTCTATGGGCTACAATTTCTGGTCGGGACTGACCATGGTGTTCTGCAGTGGCTACAGAACTTTAAAAACCCTAGACGCCAGGTGGCTACAATCCTCGCCAAAAATCCTTGAAAGACCCCTTTCCCCGTGACAGTGTTGAGACGACATTTTACTGTTTGACTGGCTAAACCAACAATGAAAAAGGGAGGGGGATGAAAACAGTGTGAGAATGTTCAAAGTGTTTCAAGGTTTTTGTCTAAGCTTGTCTGAAGTGGGTATTATGTGTGGTTGCTGGTGTTGTGTAAATGTGCAAAGAGGATTATAACTTTAGTAAATTTTAGGTTTGATAATCGCACCTTCTGAAGGAGATTATAACTGTTATGAGGAGAGTATTGAAGACACGTCAGAGGAGGAAAGTGAGAAGAGCTCGATGTGGGATCTCAAGAGAGGCTTTTGCATCGTTAAGTGCGTAGCGTGTATTTAATTACTTACAATCAAGCCAATCTTGAAAATTTTCAAACAAGTGACTGTTTTGCTAGAATGGTGGTGGAAGCGTTCAATGAGACAAGGAGTGGGTTAGCTGATATTGTGCAGTGGGTTTGTAGTCAAGAGCAGCATTCTTCAGGGGGGATGCATTACCACATGGCAGTAAAGCTGTTCACTCCAATTATTATAGCGCCTGGAGATACACAACAAAAGAAGATCCCGAGTATGTTGCGTCTGTGAATCATCCAGATTTGGTCAACAGGCCCCCACCTCGAACACAAGAGGCCAGTCTGACAACAACTGAATGCCATGGAACGAAGAGAAAAGGAAAGAAACCCAGAAAACGCAAGGCACCTCGACACAGTATTTTCGATGTACCAAAGCTAGTCGTAGCAAAAGGAATAAAGTCCAGGCTAGAGCTTCTTGCTCTAGCCTCTCAACAGATGAAAGAGGGAAAGGAAGATTTAGCGCAATTCATCGCTAACAGAGGAAGTAAAGTTGTTGACAAGGCCATACAAGTAGGATGGGAAATGGAGGAAGAAAAGGAAAAATTAAAAAGGAAACAAATGACAAGGATGGACATACTACAAAAAGCTCTAGAAGGTCCAGGTATCGGTAACTGTGATGGAGAGTGGTTGGAAGTTGTAGAGGATACTCTCGCATGCAATAATTTAACAGGTGGGAGTTTTCAGAGTGCTGTGCGCGAGCTATTTGAGAAAGGACGCCACAAGTACAGAAATATTCTAATCTATGGTAGTGCCAATTGTGGCAAGACCTTTTTACTAAACTAGGGGTGGATCCAGAGTAGTTCAAGTGACTTGCAGAATTCACTCAAATTTTTTCCAAACCTTATTTCTCAGCTCTTTATTGCAGTTCACGAAATCAATTATCCTTCTTGTTTTATTGTTTATTACGAAACAAGACAAAGGAGGAAATTAATTATTCCGTCGATCACACAGCAAACCCAGCGCCTCCCGAGCAAATTGGACGACTCTTCATTTGCGCGGTTTCGTCCTTTGTCAATACTTTGGAGAATTCGAAGGCACAACCGCACAAAGTTTCTACCTAGAGGGTAGGGACTGGATGTACATGGAGCTTTTCACAAATCAATCAAAACCCACTTGGATTGGTCAGAATCACTCGCATTGTCTTGCGATGACATCGATTGTCTCCTTTTTTTTTTTGTATCATCGGTCGCTTATCTATGCATTTGCTTCACTCTTTCTCGATTGTTAACATTGACATCTTTTATAGTGCAACAGCACAAAGTTACCTTGGCATTACTTTGACTATGCGGGTACTTTATGGTTCTAACATATCAACGACATGTACAAGAATCCCACGCACGTGTCCATACTTTGTTCTAGCGTACTAAAGTTCCGAGGGACTGAATAAGATAGCTCATGCACGTCCCGAGTAATTCGTACCAGCGTACTAAAGTTCAGAGGGACTGAATAAGATAGGTCGTGCACGTTGATAATTCGTATTAGCGTACTAAAGTGCCGAGGGACTGAATAAGTACTTAGTACTAACGTACTAACATAACAAGGAATGAATAAGAACCATATGTACTTAGTACTAACGTACCAAGAAATAAATAAGAACCGTACGTACTTAGTACTAACGTACTAACGTACCAAGGAATGAATAAGAACCGTACGTACTTAGAACTAACGTACTAACATACCAAGGAATGAATAAGAACCATACGCACTTAGTACGAACGTACTAATGTACCAAGGGATGAATAAGAACCGAACGTACTTAGTACTAATGTACCAATGTACCAAGGAATGAATACGCATCCATACTTAATACTAACGTACTAACGTACCAAGGAATGAACACATGTCCAGACTTAGTACTAACGTTCTAACGTACCAAGGGAATGAATAAGAACTTTTGTACATGTCCATACTTAGTACTAGCGTACTAACGTATCAGTGGAATAAAGAAGAGTGTATGTGCACGTCCATAGAAAGACTTTAGACACAATAGGAATAACAATAATACGTTAATATGATCTCTTTTGGGTCTACTCAAGCTAACGAATGCAGTTATCCAAAGAGAAACCTTGGATAATTTTGGCGTAGGACCTCCATTGTGCGGTGGTGGTGGTGGTGGTGGTGGTAGTAGTAGTAGTAGCAGTAGTAACAGCAGCAGCAGCAGCAGCAGCAGCAGCAGCAGCAGTAGTAGTAGTAGTAGCAGTGGTAAAATTGGTTAAAAATCTTCAGTAATAACAATAGTATTTTAATTACAATGATTTTGGTAAGACTTAAAATAGCTCTAAAAAACGTATTTACAAGATTGACGAGTGGGAATTGCATGATCCAAATGCGCGGTTGATTTCCTTCTTAAACTGCCCAATCGATCTGATTGACCTAATTCTTTCAGTCAGGTAGAGAGTAGTTCCACGGTGAGGCACCTCTTAAGCTAATTTTAAATAGTTAGTGCGCGGCTTGGGTAAGTTTAATCTACCTAAAGAATCAAGCAACTCATAGTCTGTGTCTCGCTAACTGAATAATTCACGCATTTTACACTGGGGCCAACCTGTTGAGGGACTTAAAGATCATCATAGCTTTTTGCTTTTTTATTCTTAAAGATAGCTAGTTCCCACTTCAATGTTTCAAGAAGGCTTGAGTTTACCTCGCAGTAGGCTTGCAGAATAACTCTAGCGTAAGAAGAGGCAAGTACTTGCCGACTATCTTTTAGGCTCCGAAAAGTCACTGCATGTGCATGAGGAGAAGGAATTGGGTTTAGTTATCTCGGATACGCTGACTTGGGACTCTCATGTGCACTTAATTACGGCAAAAGCTAACATACTTCTCGGCCTTCTTAAGAGGTCTTGTCCATTGTTAACTACAGTTGTAGATAGGAGGTATCTTTACTTAGCAATAGTGAAACCCCACTTATGTTACGCTACTGAAGTCTGGTCTCCAGCTTTGAAGTCACTGAAACTTAAGATAGAGCGAGTTCAGAGGCCGGCCACGAGCTGGATTTTAAAGCCTGGTCAGATGTCGTACAAAGAAAGACTGCTCTCTCTAGATCTGAATATGATTCCCCTTGCTTCCGAAAGAGAAATGAAAGACATTTTATTCTTTTATAAGGCCATCCGCGCGTACATGATAAGTGTGGTTTTTGCGGTTGCCTATATTTTTGCTCTGATGAGCATGTCGTTAAGGGATTTACCCCTTTTTTTATGATATTAATGGAGGTTTTAGGTAGATATTTTCCAGCATAAGCTGATTTTCTATGATACTCCATTGTTCCATCAATATGTTTTTGAGGTTTTTGACTGCTGCATGGTACGTTGTAACAAAAGGCAAAATTCTCTCATTTGTCTTTTGGTTTTGAGTTAAAGCCGAAGGTCTGGAGGCAAAATTGACCTCCAACAGACACCTTTCTATGATTGCACTAGGATAGCTGCATGCTCTCAGGCGTTGCTTGAATTTCCCCAGACTCTCTTCAAATTTTGTTTTCGAAGAGTTTGTTCTAAGCAGTCTCATTTCTTCACCTTTAATGAAGCCATTTTTACGCCTGAAGTGTGTCTACTGAAAGGTTTCAGTCGGCTTGTAGTGAGTTCTGATGTCCAAGATGGATTCGTTCTTGAATCGTTCCCCTTTAAAGACTTCCGTGTCAAGGACGTGATTCTGTTCTCTGATATTTCAGCCATAAATATGATTGTGGGGTGGAATTTGTTAGCTTGTTTAAAAAGCTTGTTAGGGCATGAAATCGGGCGCAGATTGAAAACAGTGGCTTGTTTTCATAAGACAGGTCAGCATTCCAAGAAGTTCATTTTGCTACGCTTAAACATCTTATGTATAATTATTGTAAATTTTGACAAGTGAATTGAATATACGAAAATATGTTAGCACATTCCGCAAGAACTACATGTCGGGCTTCTACATCTCAGTTTTCTTCCTCAGTTGTCAAAAACATCCAAGTTGTCACCAATAACTTACTGTTTCTCATTTTCGCGGACTTAGTTTTTGGTACTTCATGACGCCTGCAAGAAATTCGCGAAATTAAAGACCCACAAGAAAAGTTACCACTAAATGTAAGGATGCAAAAGTTAAATCATTTGTATAGAAAACCGTTTATAAACCATTATGCGATTCAGTTTACATATTCATGCCAGGGGCGTAGCGTGAGATTTTGAAGATGAACGCACACGAAGAATGTTTGAAGGCGCTCCAAAGTAGGGGGCTCTGGGGGCATGCTCCCCAAGAAAATTTTTGAAATTCAGGGTCTAGGAAATGCCATTTCCGACTATTTTCAAAGGACATTTCAATAAATAAATGTGAAGGAAAATGCAGTAGGTAGATGTTTATTTCACCCATTTGCCAAGTTTTCTCTACAGCAAGCTACAACACAAACAGGGGGTTTACAGTAAAAGCAAAGGGCAAGACGTCGCAAACTCTGTTATATCATCATTGAATATTATGGGGGATCTAATGGTGCAATGTTGAGTGCTTGTAACTTTGGCTTAATTCTTGCCCTCTGCGCTATTACTCGGGTATTACCTGACCTAACTTTTGAATATAAGGATATTATCTGTCCATATTCGCATGTAAAATGCAGATTCAAGGCTTCAGACGCGTTCTTCCTAGAAAAGCATGTGGTCAATGCTCCTTTCATACGTCGTTCTCGAGCGAGCCGATATTTCGCTGGTAGAGTTCAGTACAGCACAAACGGCATAAGTACCTTCCAAATACAACGGGACCTACTTGTCTGCGGCGATATATCGTCGAACCCTGGCCCTGCGAAAGGCAAAGGTAAGCCCAAGTTTCCATGCGGCGAGTGTAGCAAGCCAGTGAGAAAGAACCAAGATGCCATCTTGTGCCTGGTTCCACGCAAAGCAAAATGTCTCAAATTAACCATTACTGGGTTCAAATACTACCTAAAACATCCCGACTTGGAATGGACATGTGCTTTCTGCTCTCTGCCTAAACTATCAGACTCTTTCTTTGAAGTCGAATTGGTCGATACTGACAAAGTCCCAGCCAAGATAAAAGACATTAGAATCGAGCACAGAAAAGAATGTGTTATTGCCTGCCTCAATAGCCTGCAAAACAAGTTCGATGAGGTTCGACTATGGCTAGCTACTAATGGATTCGACATTTTGACAATACAAGAGACTAAAATCGACTCAACATTTCCGAACTCACAATTTCATGTTGATAGTTTTAACTTTTATCGTCGCGACAGAGTCAAAGGCGGCGGTGGCATTGCAGTATACATCAGAGACAATATAGCCACTTCTCGGAAGAAATTGAGAGGTACATATGTCGAATCAATGCTGTTTGACATGAAAATTGGACAACGACAGTTTGCATATATTACCGCTTATAAGCCTCCATCTGCAGACAACAACACATTCAAACGCGAACTCTGTGATCTTCTGGATGAAGCTAGCAGCCTTTCTGACAATGTGATTTGTACCGGAGACTTAAATTCGGATATCCTCCATCCACCGGCTGGAGTATTTATAACAGATGAAATTCGGAAGATGATGCGGGACCGAGATAAACAGAAAAAGCGATATTACAGATGAAGGAATCTTGTCGAGTGGGAAAAATATTGTGTGTTAAGAAACAAAGTTGTCCGTATGAGAAGAAAAGCTGTACAGGATCACTTCAAGACACTTTGCAAGGAGAAAAACGTAGATCCAAGAAAATTCTGAAACACAATTAGACCGTATATTAATTCACGTAAGAAAAAGAACAATAGTCGTATTGTTCTTAAGGAGAATGATCTGATAGTGCAGGAGCCACGTGAAGTTGCAGAAACTTTGAATGATTTCTTTTCGAACATTGTTGGCACTGATAAAACAACTGAACGCATGAAGGATTTCACACATTTTCCACACGACTCCACCAGCGGCCAGATTACCTTAAATTATACCAGCCCCAATGAAGTGAAGGAAGTGAAGGAAATCATGTGTAACATGAAAACAAATAAAGCCGTTAGCCATGATCTTATTCTCGCGAGGGAAGTGAAAGATTCTGCTGAAGTGCTGTGAGAGCCGTACTACACTCTCTTTAATTATACATGTATTCTGGACGTTGGAAAAATCCCTAAACAGTGGAAAAAGGGCGAAATACCTCCTGTTCATAAGAAACACTGCAGCCTGTCCAAGGATAATTACAGACCTCTCACCATTCTCACATCTTTGTCAAAAGTCTTTGAAACGCTCCTCCATTCAAGAGTCAGCCCCCGGTTCAGAAATATTCTCCATAAGTTCGTGTTCGCTTATAGAAAGCATCATGGTTGCGATACGGCTCTGCTGAGTCTTATGGAGGGATGGCGAAAGGAGCTGGATGATCAGAAAATAATTGGCCTTGTTTCTATGGACTTAATTGTCAAAGGCTTTCGACTCTCTACCACACAATCTCATTGTGAAGAAGTTCAAAGAATATGGTGCTGACGAGAGAACTGCAAATATCATTGAGGATTATTTCTCTGATCGCCAACAACGAGTGAAAATAGCTGGAGAATATTCGAGCTGGAATAATATTTCCAGAGGGATCGCCCAAGGGTCAATCCTCGGGCCTTTGATAATTAATATCTTCATCAACGATCTCCTGTTCATCGTAAAAAGATGCAAACTCTCTAGCTACGCAGACGACACGCAAATTTTCTTTGCTCGTTATGAATACAGAGAAGTTGAGAGTGCTATTAACTCTGATCTGAAGCTTGTTGATAAATGGTATGATGAGCATGGTCTGAAAAGGAACAATTCTAAGTATCAAGCCATTGTGATGTGAAAATCTGATGCCACACTTGATTTCAAGTGTGAAAACTCCAGTATCCCAGTGACTAAAGAATTTGAGATGCTAGGCATAACGATAGATAACAAACTGAAGTTTGACAATCATGTTGCTAAAATATGTAGGAAAGTTTCACAGCAAACAGCTGTTCTTAAAAGAATGAAGAAAATGCTTCCCTTCGAAACAAGGCGTGATCTATATTTTGCATTTACCCTTCCCCACTTCAACTATTGCAGTGAAACCTGGAATTTTTGTAGTAAAAGTGCTGCAGATAAATTGGAAAGGTTAAATGATTGCGCGATCAGGTTTGTTTTCAGGGATAAGTACACAAGTTACTCGGAACTTCTGAACGCATTAGGCCTCTCATCTTTAAAACAACAAAGATTAATTAAAATTACATTGTCTATTTTTAATGCCATTCACAATTCCTTAGCCCCCTTAAGTATACAAGACCTGATAGTTCACAGGAAGAACGTTAGTTATAATTTAAGAGGTGACTATATTCTCTCACTACCCAACCCAAAGTCTACTACATATGGCTTGAACTCAGTCCGTTATATTGGTCCGAAACTCTGGAATTCACTTCCAAACATGTTTAGAAACATAACGAATTTTAAGTCTTTTAAGAGATCCATTAGACAAGACCTTGTACAATTTTTATTGAATTTAGTATTTAGTTAGATATAAGATATATTTATTGGATTTTACTGTTATAATCTTAATTACAATATATTCCACTTTTAGTTTTTAAATTTTAAATTTTATTTTGTTTGTGGAATACCTGTAAATTAGCTGGCGTCCTTTCGCAGACCCCGACTTTGGTTACGTCTGTGAAAGCACGCCCTTGTTGTAGCTAAGTGTATTTTCACAATAAACTTTTATTGTATTGTATTGTATTGAAATTCAGGGTCTAGGAAATGCCATTTCCGACTATTTTCGAAGGACATTTCAATAAATAAATGTGAAGGAAGCTACAACACAAACAGGGGGTTTACAGTAAAAGCAAAGGGCAAGACATCGCAAACTCTGTTATATCATCATCATCATCATCATCATAACATATCCCTAGAAAATAACCGGGAACTGGTGATACTGAAGAATGACACTGTGTGGGGGCTTCGAAGGGTAGAGTTGTTTTTTTTTCTTGCTTTCGTCCACTATTACTTTTCTTGCCGTTACGGCCTGGCCAAACGGGTCTACTGAACACGTTAGTGTAACATCATCCAACATTGTTGAATCGAACATGTTGCACTCGTTTGGCCAGCATGTTGTAGTGATGTTGGAAGTTGTTGAATGAAGTTTGATTTCCAACAAACATCGTCTTTACCACCATCCAACGTTTCTTTTGTTCTAAGGTGTGAACAACATTGTTGCATTCGTTCGGTGCATTCGTTCGGCCATCACATTCAACAGTGCCGCATGCACTCATGCGCTGCAGCTATCAGTATCCATGGTGGTGGTTTATTCGTTGCATCTGTTTCGCGCGTTGCCACGTCAGTTCAAGCTACGGAATGGTGAACGAGCAAAGTCTTTTAATGTCTGAGCAACGAAAGCTTAATAAACCTCTCTTGGAACAGATAGCCCTTCTTGTGTCCAAAGCTCTCAGGGGCATGGTGACAATGTAGCTGCAGGATCTTTTGCAAGTCAAGACCCCGGTACACTGAATCTTCTCAAGGTTCCTCACACCTTCATGGTGCAAGACCTTTGAAGACTGGGCATTTGCTGTGGCAGTTCCCAGATTCTGAAACAGCCGTCTTCTTGCTATTACAGAGAGTGACTCTATTGATAATTTTAAAAGGAACTTAAAAATGCGAACATGGCAAGAGTTTGTTTTCTAAGGATTCTGGGTACATTTTGGCTCCAGGCCCTTGAGTCCAAAATTCTGGATCCAACATGTTGCATTCGTTTGGGCCGTCAACTCTTTCGACACTTTTTTAACAGCGTCCAACAATGGTGGATGCGTTTGGCCAGGCCTGTATAGGTTAATGAAAAAATACTGGAAATACTCACACACAGAGACACCAGTTTAATTCGAAATTTTAAAAAACTTGGCCTGATTATATAATGACATTAAAAAAATAATGCCTCCCTGGAATAAGGATTCACGGATATAAATAGCTGTACGCGCGCGCGTACGTGCGTACATGGACGCTACGCCCCTGCATGCTCTCTTCCATTGAGTCATGGAAACTGAATTCCGAACTGTGTCCTTTTGAACATTATCACTAAGGGAATAGGGATTTAGTTCCCTTCAACACAATATTAGGCTTGTATTCTCGGAAACTACCTCGAGGACGAAGACAAAGGTATCAAAACTTACAAATTCATCGCACCGTGCGTTCATTGTATTTTCTGGACATCATTCAAGATAATGTGAGCTTTTTCACTGAAAACGGTAGGAAAGTGGCATGGTCAAGCGCTAAAGGGCTACCAGTTGGGAACTTCTAGCGTTTGTCTCCTAAAAAGTCGTCTGTCCGCCAGGGCCCAACATTATTCCCAATGATAGGCCTGCATAAATAGTGTTTGTATTTACAGTAATAATTGCTTATATATAATTCATTTGGTGTACTTAGTAGAGTTGTAGCGTTTCCTACGGTCCTCTCGAACCAAAGAGAGTGCTCTGAGCAACAAGTTTCAATCAGTATAAGGCTCAAAGCAAAAACTCGTCAATCATCATCAATTACTTGGCAAATATTGGAAGGGATATGGCTGGAAGTCTGTGTAATTATCTTTAGAAGTTTCACACTGATTTCTAGCATTTCAACATTCTCTGCATTAAATTTAATGTAGTTTTAAAATTAGAATTTGAGGTTAAAAATTGGTAGATAGACACCACAACAGACCCCTACCAACCTGGAATGCTTTTTCAGGGGGTAAACTGTTTGGTGGTGTTCTGAACCATTTTCTTCAATCCCTTATTAAAACGTCTTGAAAATTCATTAAAATTCACTAAAAGTACTCTTTTTGTTTACATA
>NC_090879.1:37456770-37466770 GCF_036669935.1 Montipora foliosa
TTTGTGTATCCACGACTAAAAGCCAAACCAGCTTTGAAACTTTTCCACCCGTGGCGATGGCCTTTGTGTTTTTTTCTTGAACAAAGTGACCGGGTTTTAAAAAAAAATGTTAACTTAATCAAAAACTGCACCAGAAACGCAATAGTTGTTTGGTGAGAACAATACATGGAACCTGTACTCATATCGAAATTCACCCAATAAATTACAGTACATTAATATCAAATAAATATGGCTCCAATTTTTTTTTGATAATGCAAGGAAACTTGCACTGAACCTGAACATGCGGGAAACTGACAGGTCATGGAGCAATGTTGTCAAAACGACACAAATTAATAAATTCATGTTTTCTTTGTCAGCTGCTCTTTTTTTTCTTTTTTTTCTTTTCAGCCTCTCTAGTTTCTTTCAAAGTGAATTCCTCCAACTGAAAAAATCAGTAAATCTTTGGACTCCACCACAGCCGTGCAT
Organism: Montipora foliosa; assembly: GCF_036669935.1. Classification (NCBI taxonomy): domain Eukaryota; kingdom Metazoa; phylum Cnidaria; class Anthozoa; order Scleractinia; family Acroporidae; genus Montipora; species Montipora foliosa. The sequence goes on from NC_090879.1 coordinate 37,457,236, forward strand.
ATGGCGAGAGCTACTGAAATTTAAATTGACCAATCAGAATTCAGCGCGCTATCCAACATCCCGTCAATAAGTTCACAGTTAAAGGATCAGAAAAGCATTTAAAAGATTTTGTGGCAACTTTTTTTGTAAAACAAACTTTGGCGAGAGACAATTCAAATGTCAGCTGCGGTGCTTTGGCTGTTATTTGTGCATTTTCTAACTATTTTAAACAAGTTCAGTCAGGTATTTTCGATTCAAGAAGACGTCGAAACTGTACTGATAATGTATTTATTTTTGTTAACTTCACAAGAAAAGACTTTCGTGGCGTCCTTTCAACAGGCTAGATCGACACAATGTCATTTACGCATGGAAATGCACCGTTTCCAGTGAAAGGGCAAATAATTGACAGGATAGCATAGTTTTGACTGCCACACGCACTGCGGGCACAGGTTCTGTATCCATGGAGTATATGCAACACAAGAACTCTTAACTAGAGCACCCCATTTTCCTTCAAAAGCCAGAAAGCCACATGATGAAGCATTGCAAATTTGTCATAGAAAATTCAATGAAATTGATCGCCTTTGTTGCACGTCTTCGACACCAGCCAAGTTGTTTACTTCGCGTCACGCAATAATGGGCTCAAACAATTCATTCTTATCTGCTTTGGAAAAGACTTTTATTAGAACGTGAACAAACAATTTTTTTCTAAATGTCACAAGCTGTGGTATTAAATCTGTTTATTACAACAACTAAGCTGTCAGTGTAGTTTTTTAATGTCTTGCACCTTGTGTTAGAATATAATGCCAACTTGTAAAGATACATGTACATGTAGTTTCACAGTGACATCATCAAATTCTTAATCAAAACCATACCGTGTATATACGAGGTCGAAGACGACCTAGAAATAAATCTTTTAACAAGTTACTGATTCCCTGAAAAAACAGCATTTTGAATTTCTGAAGTGTCACTTGTGTGACACCAGATACTAAAATGTTCCTTGCTATGATTCTCAGCAGTTTAAACGTTTCAAGGATATTAGTAGTTGTGTTTACCGGTATGTTATAGGTTAAATTTAAATTCAGGTTAAACTGATTTCAACCTAGGTCATAATTATTATAATTCTAACCTACATGTCGGTTGAAATTGAAAGTATATATACTAAACATCAACAAAAATCCATGTTGTTATGTTCCCATGCTTTTATTCTGAGGATCAAGAGAGACAAATGAATTACAAATCAATGTAACGAACTGTCAGTTCAAATCATCCGGGTTTCCTCTCGAGCAACATAAAAAAACAATTTAGAACACTTCAGCTTAGCTAATAGATTTGAGAATTTGTCACCGTTAGATCTCCGGGAATTTACAGAAATCCTTTCTGCAGGAGAAAGTAATCATCTCCTGCACCCCAGGCAGACGACTTCCTACTTACTGATTCTTTATACATGGCACAGAACAAATCCATCTAGTTAAAATGGCAAGAGATGTAGGATAACAAGACGAAACATAACTGTTAAATTTTGCTGTAGGCGACCCAAATGTAAACAATCACGGAAACATTTGAGGGAAAGCATTTACTAACGATCTTGACTGGTCCAGATTTGGAGAACTATTCGGTTGTCATGATGAAACGGTTATCAAAAGGACATTAAAACCAAGTTTATCATAATTCAGTGCAGCATATAACAGAGGATGGTCAAAGATGAAAGGCGATTCATGTTGGAAACACTTACCGCAAAAAACACATATTTTGAAGCTGTTTACAGGAGAACCTCGTGGGAACGGTGGGCATGCGCTGTTTGACATTTTGCAAGTTAATCACTGATAAAATAAACCGTTTTGCACATATTGCGTATATTGTATATTTTACAGATTGAAATCGGCGTATATGGCGTATATTGTGCACATTGCATTGCGTATATTGCGTTGCATTGCGCTGCACTGCGTATTTTACCACAAGCCATCGTCACTCGCATTGCCTGAAAATACTGGTTGGTAATAATCGATTGTTTTTTATCCTGTATACAAACCTGGCTGATTTAAATTAAACCTTGCATATTTTGCATCGTTTTTGAAGTAATTTTCAAAGATTGACTCCAGCTTCTGTGATGTTGTGCTTATCCTCTAAAGCCCTTTATCCTTGAACAATGAAACAGGTTAGGTTGAGGTTTACATGTTCGATTTTCTGAGAACTTTATCGAAACTCAAGGACAAAATTCCTGCATATACAACAACTGCCGCTGAACCACAAAAATATGAAGCACTTGAGGCCCTGATTTTTTTGTGTATCCACAGTTCCAGAAATTGAAGAATACAAGATCAGTATCCCATGAACTTTTAACAAAGAAACGAAGAAATTGCTTTTTTTGCTATCAAAAATGGGGGGTTAACTTATACACTGGTAAATACAGCTCCCTTCTCATAAAAAAATGAAATAAATAATATAGAGGTAACAGAAACAAATATGAAATAAAAGTAATAAATTATAGTGTCAAATGTCAACATCCCTTAGTATCGAATGTAGGCGTTTAATTAAGTAGGCTGGCTCTCGTCTGGCCCTTACTGGTCTTGTTGTGTCGTCTGCTGTCGCCTCACCTGGATAGTCGGCTGTGATTTCTGTGGATGACTCGTGTAGCTCTGTTTCTTGGGTTGAGAAAGGTACAGCTCGAAGATCCACTCTGATTCTTCTAAAGCTTGCATCATCTGTTTCAACTTCATAGGAGCGCTGGTCTAACCTTCTGGTGACCACAGCCTTGTCCCAGATTAATTTTAGTAGTAGTAGCTTTATTTGCTTTTCGACAATGCCTGTATCTACCGGTCTGGGCTTCAGTAGCTGGGTGGTCATTGACAGCAACGTCTTTGTTCTACGTCGTCAATGGTGTTGTGCTTGACTTGAATCCATCTCTTCAGTGGGTGTGTTTCGAAGGGCTAGGAGGGCCAAATACGGGTCTCCGCCACCATTAGCTGCTTTGCTCAGGATGTTCTTTGCTGCCTTAACTGCAGCTTCAGCTTTGCCATTGGCTTGCTGGTGTCCAGGGCTGATTGTGCAGTGCTCAAATCCCCACAGGTCTCTGAATTTCGCTGGAGGTGTGGGCCATTGCCGGATACCACTGTGTCAGGAATCCTGTTGCGTGCAAAATGGCTCTTGAGCATCCGTATACATGTACTTGCTTAGAGTCACATAGTTGATTGATCTCCCCAAAAGTTGGAGAAATAATCAACAAGAATAAGGTACTCTTTGCCTTCTACTGTGTAGATGTCAATTGATACCTTTTCCCATGGCCTTTCTGGAATTTTGTGCGGCATGTGAGTGTCTTTCTGTTGTTTCGGTCCGAAACCAGTCTGAGAACATACATTCCCTCGCCCTTCGTAGACAGCCATTAACGCCACTGTGTGAACTATGTATCTCCGCTTTCATTTCAGGCTTCAAGGTTTTTGGGATAACCAGGCACTCACCTCTGAAAATGAGGCCGTCTTGAATTGTAAGTTCATCCCTGAAACTGTAGAAGGGCCTTAGAATGGCTGAACGCTTTGCTTTGTCTTCAGGTTAGCCATTGATGATAATCTGTTTTAACGATTGCAACATGTCGTCTTCAGATGTAGCATAGATGATTTGCTGTCGTTTGTGTTCGGGTATGGGGATAAATTTGATAGCGCTGATATCCTCTAACTCGCCTTGAGTGCTACTGTCCAGAAGGTATGCTCGGTTGAGCGTCTCGGCCAAGTACGTTTGTGCTTCAGCTCTGTAGACGATCTTTAGGTCGAACTTTTGAATCTTGAGCAACATCCCTTGGATCTATTTTGGTGCATTTCTCAGTGGCTTCTGTGCGATTGCTTCAAGGTGCTTGTGGTCAGTTTCTTTGGTTATTGGGCGGCCATAGGCGTAATGCTCAAACTTCTGCAAGGCAAAAACAGCTCAGAGCATCTCTTTTCAATCTGTGCACATCGTCGCTCAGTGTCTGTTAGCGTGTGACTAGCAAAAGCTGTGGGTATGCCATTTTGGAGGAGAACTGCTCCAAGTCCTTTATCACTGGCATCGCACTGGATGGTTAACTCCTCTGCTGGACCATAGTACTTTTGCATTGGTGCCTTTGTTTCTAGATCTTGGATGGCTCGGAAAGTTGTGCGGTGTTCTTCCATCCACTGCCACTCAGCATCTTTGCAAGTTAGCCTCCTAAGTGGTTCCATGACGTCACTTAGAGCTGGAAGAAACTCTGCAAAGTAATTTACAAATCCACAGCCTCCTGACAGCTTTTATGTCTTCAGGCTCGGGAATTTCTTTGATAGCCTTTACTTTGTTGGGATCTGGCTTCAAGCCATCACTCGAGATGAGGTGTCCCAGGTATGGGATTTCCTTGAGGCGTAACATCATCTTTGTTGGATTGAGCTGGATTCCTTGTTCACTGCAGTGCTCAAGGAATATTTCGACTTTGCTGTCATGATCCCTGATGGCTTCTTCATCTGTGTCGCCTGATCCGCAGATAACCATGTCGTCATGCACTGTCAGTAGTCCGTCCAGATGGTCTAGTGCCTGGTTAAGACGTTTTTGGAATATCTATGATAAGACACTCAAGCCAAAAGGTACTGGCCAAATGGGGTATCAAACGTCAGTTTATTGGACTCCTCATCCAGGGTCACATGTCAGTGTCCATTTTTTTCGTCGACTTTGGTGAATACATGTGCCTTAACTAAACTCAGCAGGACGTCTTCGATAACTGGTATCAGACAATGTTCATGACGTACAGCTTTGTTGAGGTGTAGAGGGTCGATATACACACAAAGATCACCTGATGACTTTGTGCCTATGACAATATTGCTTACCCAACTGGTAGGTCCTACAACTGGTGAGATGACGCGTAGCCCTGTGAGTCGTTGTAATTCCGTCTCAAGCTTTGGCTTTACTGCAAAAGGAACTCTTCTTAGTGGCAAAACGACTGGTGGAATACTGGCGTCAAGCTCTAGGTGTTGCTGTCCTGGTAAGGTGCAAACCTCTCCTTCAAAATCATGTTTGTATTTAGAAAATAGCTCTTCAGCTGTGATTGGCTGAGTTGGGCTCCCTGTGTCTATGTTGGGTATGTTTTTGAAGTTGTCCCACAAGATTTTGAGTAACTGCATGTGTTCACATGCCTTTGCCCCTAGCAACGGGGTCAAATTTTCTTTCACCACCGTGAACTCCACTGAATACTTCCTGTTGTTCACCGGATTGATGATGCACACTCGACATGTACAGTGTACCAGCAGGCTTAACTTCAGACTTGTTCCACATTTGTAGAATGCTTGTAGTCTGGTCTTGAACGTAGCGGGAAGGTAAGACATTTACCGGTACACTGGCCCCACAGTCAACGTGGAAACGAATGGGTTGTCCTTTGATGAGCATCTCTGCAGGGATCTGGTTTGATCGCTGCTGTGCCACATTGTTAATCATTTCCGGTTTAAGAGTCACACCTTGCTTGTGTTCCTCCACAACAAAAAAACTTCTCTATGTGTTTGAGGTTGGCATTTCTGTCTCGTCTCTGCAGGGCTCGTTGAGAATTATCAGATCTTTTGTTTGTTGATAACTTGTTCTCTTCTTTAAAGTGATCCATTGTCTTCATTTGAGATTCCAAAGTTTCATCGGACCAGCATATCTCAATGCATTTTGGAAGATCAAGTTTAGGCTGGTGTAGGAGCCGTTTTCTGGTGTTATTGTTCTTTATTCCGAGTACCACTCTGTCACGGATTAAAGTACTTAAATGATAGTTTTGGCTTCAAGTTCCATTCAATAAACCTTCCTATCGTGCAAAAACCTTCAAAATTTCTCTGTCTCCGTGTGTCATTCGAAGAAGATAATTTTGAGCTGATTTGCATACAAGAACAAAAGCATTTGTCTTTGTCAAAACCTGACAACAATGGAAGGAACAAAAGAAGTAGTGATGCATATTATTCATCTTGTAATAACATTTCTACTGGTTTCTCCTGCTTACCTTTGGACTACAAAACTGGAATTAGTCATGGAAACCCAGAGGAAACTCTTTTTCACTACACAAGACACAGGATATTTCAATTATCTAAAGACAGACTTCGTAAATTTGCCAGGTCTCGAATCCTATATTACAATAACTCTAAAGCAACATTTAATGTTTTACTGGCTTGTGGCGACATTGAGACTAATCCAGGACCAGAAAACCTATCCTGTCCTATCAATCAATCTACTCTTAACAGCCCTTCTGACTACGATATCTGCCATACTTCCAATGACTACGATGTTTGTTCCAGTTGCCTGGTCACATTACATTATTCTTTAGGTCTTCATTGTGATACTTGCAATGTTTGATTTCACTACACTTGCGTACGTTGGATTGAATTCATATCTCATGAAGAAGTCTGGATATGCCAACATTGTTTATCTTTTGAAAGCCAAATTGACGTGCAGTCTGTCACTAATGAACATTCCTTGAATGATGATGCCTCAAGCGATTGCTCCTCTGCTAATACTAGGTTGAATGTTGTGCATATCTCTCAATTATCTTTACCATCGCTTCCTGGGTTTTTTGACTCATGTGTACCCATTAAGGGTTGCATTATTGGTCATCTAAACATAAGGAGTATCAAAGCTGGAAACAAGCTCGAGCAACTTAAATTATTGCTTCTTCAGAATCATATTGTGCACATACTGTCACTGTCTGAAACGTGGTTAAATGAGGTCTGGAATGATAAAATGCTCACAATTATTGAAAAGAAAGCATCAGAACTCGAAATCAATTGAAAAAGAACGCTACAAATGCTGCCTCATGGATGGAATACAAGACTTACAGAAATAAGGTAACATTCCAAATAAGGAAAGCCAAAAAGAGATTTTATGCCAACTTAACAGAAGAAAACAAAGGAGATTCAAAGATGCTCTGGAATGTGTTAAAGTCTGCTAGCATTACTCTGGGACAAAAGGATCTCTACAACCTTCCATCAAAGATGACTCACGTTATGTTACTGAGTCCCATGAAATTGCTGCGATGTTCAACTTGCATTTCTCCAATATACATGATACCGTATTTGCTGAAGCTGGAATACAACACCAGGACCAGAACCACCATAATGAGGAAATTCTGGATACAGTGAACCGCTTCGTTCATCAGCATGCACCAATTGGCGTTCCACCTTTATCCATTCCACCAGTGCCTGAAGACTTTCTGTCTCAGCAAATTGTATGGCTTTCAACAAACAATTGAAAGCTAAAGGTATTGACTCTCTTAACGTAAAACGTCTTGAGACGGTGAGAACAAAGATCTTTGGGAATCTTTCCTCATCAGTGGAAAATTGCCGAGGTCACTTCCGTGCACAAATCTGGACCAAAGGAAAACATAGATAACTATCATCCTACACTGTATACCTGTACTGTCCTCACTCTCCATGTTTTGGAGCGCTATGTGAGTTCCCACTTACTAGATCATCTTTGCAGGTACAACCTTCTAAGTGAATGTCACTATGGCTCTCGCCCATATCACTCTTGCGAGACATTACTTCTCAGTTTGACCAACAAATCACTCAAGTCTATGGATAATGGTAACCTAACTGGTCTGCTTTTCGTCGATTTCCGCAAAGTGTTTGATCTAATAAATCAACACCTGAGGAGTCATAAAATTAGGGGGAAGTTTCACTAGCTTGTGTTTTCAGAAGTTTGTTTAAAGCACCTAAACGTTATTTAAGTGTTGGAGCGGATCTTGTTTGAAGTTCGTCCTTTCTTGGTTGCATTGCCATATTTTGCCGATTTGTGTTTCAATGAAATACCTGAAAATGTGAATGATCTTGTTTTCTGAGATAAAGTGGAATAAAGTACATTATTAAAACTCTTTTCGTGACCATGAAGTCATAAAGATTTGTATGGTTTCTAATTTTAGCGTGATTCCTATTCGCTGGATATTGACAGTTGACTCTGAAATGGCCTTTTTCCTTTTCCATTCCCTCACTGAGGGTGTGCTTGTTTTCTTTTAAAACTCATGTGGTTCAAGGAAAAAATTATTGCCAAACTGGTGAATTGCAAGGTAAATTTCACTCGAAAAACCGATGGCGCACTCATCGCTTCGTGATTCATGCTATATCGGTTTTTAGTGTAAAATTTACCGTGGAATTCACTAGTTAGGCAATGAATTTTTCTACAGAAGAAAGCAAAGAAAATGATTTAATTATTAAAGCAGCAACTGGAAACATCAAAACACGGACAATTCTAAACCTTTTACCGTAGAGTTCTGATAGTAGCGACCCTCGACAATACTTCTTTACCCCTTTTAACTCCTACAAGACTTCGGATGGTGCTCTCCAGTTCCTCACTATATCCTCCTAACACGTCCATTAGAATGTTAAACCGTTTCACTTGATATCCAGGAAACTGCCTCTTCAATTCCAGTCACAATGGGGCATACTTTTCCGTCTTCTCGCAGCTCTTGATCTCCCTGTTGTTCATCCAAGGACAGCTCATCTCCAGCAAGATGACAGATTTTGCTGTGCTATCCACTATTCGGGCGTCAATTCTGTTAGCTCTCACCGTCACATGATCTGCATAAACAGGGACATCCCAGAAGGCTTGTGCTCGGTCATTTTGATAGACAGGTTTAGGCTCACTCAGTGAATGCCATGGCGGTACACTGTCCATTAGGTCTAGGCTGTGCAGCATCTCAAAAAAATTACTTTCAACACCGCATTATGTCGTTGCAGATATTTGGACTGCGCAAGCGCAGAGCAACCAGCTGATATGTGTGCCACTGTCTCAGTTGCCTTGCCACATAAATGGCACATAATCTGGTCTGACCCCGTTCTTGTCTTCTTACTCTGGTACACTCGGGTGGGAAGTAACTGTTCGTACAGCTCAAACATGCCAGCGATAACATGTCGGGCATGTCCTCCATTGCCAAAGCCAACTAAAACTATGGGATTGTCGGACATCCCCTGTACCAGAGCCTTCTTGCTCTTCCTCCCATCGAAAAGCTATCAACTTTCCCTGCCAAGCCTGGCCTGATACCTGATCTTTCAATTTCTTCTGCTGTGCACTTCTTTTGCTTGATCTTTGACTCTTTCACTACTTCACCTTCCTCCGTGCAGCACATTGGGGTAGGGTATGTAAGAGATAGCTCTAATCCAAGATCTCTACTAAACTTTGTCACCTTCTTGATGAGTGAGCTGGCCTAGCACACCTGAACGTTCTTCGAACTTCTGAACAAGCTCCATTGTCGGGTCAGTGTTCTTGAACAGTTTAAGTGCACCTTTGATCTTGATGGCCTTGTACTCGTCTTCCTCTGATCTCAGGCCTCGCCCGCCCTGACCCTGCGATAGGTAGCACAATGCGGTTGAGCCCAGAGGATGTTTACCACAATTGCTGACCACGATCTTGCGTGCTTCTCGATCGATTTGTTGAAGGTCACTGACTGGCAGGTGCTGGGTCCACATCAAATAGCTCAGAACAGGCAGGGCATACTGGTTTGAAGCAACCACTCAATGGTTATCTGAAAGATGGCTGGACCATATAACAGAGGGTCTCTTCAAATACTCCTCTGAGGCAACCTTAAAAGCCAGTTGATCTTCTTGTT
>NC_090879.1:37474270-37479270 GCF_036669935.1 Montipora foliosa
TGCAAGCCACTAGCGTGACATGAAAGCAAGCAACATTGACACCATGTCATGGTAAGCCCTTGCAGACGACAGAAATCTGTGGAAGCAGCGATTATCACAAGGACTGGAAAGTGGAGAGGCTGTCATCCATGACAAAAAGCGATGAAAGAAGGGCTAAAAGAATAGCCTGTCAACAGCAGGACTATCCAGTTCCACGGACTGCAAATCTAGGACTGGCCTCTGCAGCCATTAAGACAATGCTTCTCAGCAAACCCTCATGGCACTATTCCAAAGTCAAAATCGACAGACAGAGGCCAACATTACTTAACTACCAACTGTGCTTTGTTACTCGGTGGCTTTGCATTATTTTAAAGAGATCGAGCACTTAAATTGTAGACTGAGGGACCCATTGGTTTTGGTCAGCCTTGGAGTGAAATCCAAGGCCTCACTTTGACAATTTCTAACAAAATCACTGCAAGTAACTGAAAAACTGTGCACCACAGACCTGAAAATTGGAAAGGTAGTTTTTGAATTTGTCTTCAACAACATCCCAAGTTCTTGGCTTTTTTATTGAATGGTTTCCAATTTATTTTTTCATTTCATGACAGTGAAAATGATATATGACTTTCATCTTTTAACAAAACTGTGTAGTGTTAACACTGCTCGCTCTAATTGTAAATAAACATTTCTTAATTTTCAAAAGTTCAATACCATAACTTCAAATTGAGTGAACTTGGGAAAATTTGACCAAAAATACTGAACGGGCTAGGAAAGAAATTGTGCTGTTTGGACAGGCTTTAGAAAAATAGAGGGAGGAAGGCTATTATTTTTTCTCAGACCTGGTCATCCTTAGAAACAATGAAGCGTCCTTAAACTCATAATGATTTGTAAAAAAAAAACAGAACATACACTGTACTCTCTGCAAATGAGTCATGGCTTACTTCACTTGGGAACTTGTGAGCAATGGTAAAAGTGCATGTACATGTACTGTAACCTGCTTTCAGGCATACTTGATACAATTCCTTAACGAGTCATCTGCCACCCACCCGTCAAGAGTGATGTTATCATGTGTCATGCTATAAATGTGAGTCAATCAGATTTTACCGGAAATCTGTACCTGCATGTTGCGATTCGAGGAAAGATGCGACAAAAAAAAATAGCACTCCAGCTGGAATCTCCTCTGCGAAGTCAGACTTCATCAATAAAATCAGAGCAAATCCCGCTTGACATTATTTTGGTGTGGCTTTCTCCGTTCAAACCATCAAGGAACAAAGAATTTCAAGATGACATCACAGAAAAAGTCTGAATTCTTCATGTTATCACCAGGCACAATCAACAGTACAATGAAATATTTCAACTAAAATATTTGAGATGCCAATAAAAGATGCAATTAAAATAAAGAATTTTATGAGGAAAAAATCTAGTTTTCCAGCAACAGCTACTCAACTATCATTTTGTAAGAAGTGTGTCACTAAAATCATTGTTCAGATTGTTCAGAGCTCCCATAAACAATGTCACATTTCTCTGTCAAGCTAAGATGATTCCCCAAATGTGGCAGCACTAACTTCTATTCGGTTGTTTTTGGATTCACAACTTGTTTCTTCCGATTCACAACTACAGTGTACAAGCATTTTCAAGTCAGTGGTATTGGAACAATGAATTTTTTTCTATAATGTTCAGGCCTGTAAATAACACTATTGCCAAATCCCATACGAAGTACAACTATAATGTCTTCTTTTAGACAAACCATCCTTCAGATGCATTCTCTCAGCTCTTCCTTTAAAGATTTTTGAAAAAAAATCTGAAGTCAAAGCAACAGCAGCTGTAAACAGAGCCTAAACATTCCTGTTCAATTCTTCTCGGTGGACATACATGTAGTTCGATCAGCTGTTAACGTATGATTTGCAATTCTGCAACCAATCAGAGCGAGGCTCCAAGAGTTCTATTGTTTTTTGGCCAATCAGAGTAAAGTCCAGATACTGGACTAGAGGCAGATGACTTGCAAAGAAATTGTATCAGGCGTACTGTTTCACGCCCTGTCTATAAAAGAAAAGTATGCCTGATGGTAGGTTATGGTAAAAGTTGGAGTTTTTTTTATAGCAGTCGTGTGATCACATGGTAATTCGAAATGAAATGCGTAGCAATCAGGTCAAAATCAGCCAGAGCTCATTCGTATTCTATTGTTACACTCACTCAAGGCGATGACTATATGGCTTCACTTCCGCACAATTTTATGGAAGCAGAAGTTATAACGATAATGTTTATTTATAAAAAATTGAGTTCATCATCTTCCTATACCTTATTGTTGTGGATTTAAGACGGTCACCAACAGAAATAAGGTTGTATGCATGCCACATGTCCTCGGCTTCTTCTGGAACAAGGACAACTGATCTGTAAAATGACAACAAGTATAAGAAAAGATTGCAAATACAATCAGATTACTCTCTGACTGGCACAAGCTGTTGATATTGCTGAAAATCATGAGGTAACATTGTTTACACATCTAAAATTATGATCCAAGGAAAGTAATCTTTTAAATTCTTCCTGGTACAGATAAAAGTACATAAAACAAAAAAAAATGAAAGAACAGGATACAACTTTGCTACAACAGTATCACAAAAATTAAATCACAGCCCTGCAAATTTACTCTCTAAAGGCAAATTAGTATTTCAAACATACTTTATGCAAATGTGACATACTTAATTGGAAATATGCACAAGGCCAGTTCTGAGAATGCTCAATCATTATAAAATTATTTTAAAATAGCTATAGCCTGCATGTACTGCATGGATCCTCCCCTGCAAAGTTTAATTGCTAAGTTTTCTTGTTGACCTCTAACTCGGATGAAACTGGAGTTACACGCTTGCACTATTATATCACCAAGAAAAACAAACTTCCAGGAGAGGACAACACCGGTCACTACATCCATTCATCCCTTTGATAGCGTTACCAACCTGGGCATGCTAGTAGTGTCTAGCAAATTACTAGTACCCTACACTAGTATCAGAGAGAGAACAAGAGGGGGGCAGGGGGTGTCAGTGTGGATTACTGAAGAAAATACAGATCTTCCTATAATCATGTAGTTAAAATTTGACAATTAGTGGTTTGGTAGAATCATCCCAAAATAGGGTAGAGTCTTGTTCACAGAGCTTGAGGTTCCTCTTGATCAAGTTCAAAGTAAGAGGAGCCTTAGAAAAAGATGGTGATTCCACCTTAGGTACACAGGGATTGCGTTAACGCAGAAATCGTGCATTTTTACACAAATAAATTCCAAAAAATGCATTATCAAAATGTTAATGCGTCCTAAGACACAAGACACTGACTTTATTGACTCACACAACTTGCTTTGCTTTGTCAGTATATTCTGTTGCTTTGGCAAGATGTAAAATAATAATAATAATAAACTTATTGGAGCTCCCACCATTTGTTTGCTCATTGATCGTTTGATCGATTGAGAAATACAAGTGCTCACACTTCTTGAACTGAGAAAGGTTGAAGACATGGTAATTTTTACATAAATTTTTTGGCTAAAATTGGCTGAAAGAGTTTGGATGGTTGCAAACAAGGAATTTGGGCAATAAGTTATCTATGATTTTTAAGCTGGAAAAAAGAACTCGCTAGTTACAGTACTCAGTACTGTCCAAAGAAAAAGACTAGAAAGTTGGTTACTCTCTCTTTCTCATAAGATACTTTTTTTCTCGCAGGGAGTCACCAAGATTTTGGGACCCCCAAAAAATGCTTGGGACCCCAATTTGGCCGGACATGCGGGTCCCAGGACCCAGACTGAAAAATCCTGGTGCCATCCCTGGGTACATGTACATTTGTAAATGTCAGAAGTTACACATTCAATATTTTAAGGGTGCAAGTTAACTCTCTATGAGGGGATCGAATGATTCTATTTTGCTATTCACATACAATTCACTCCAGTTAAATCCATCTGCCAGGTATTCTATAAACCATAATGAAATCTATAGATCATCACATCACAGAAAGTACATGTAAGGACAGCAAGGGACCTACAGAATGGGACAATTCCTTGTTGTAAAACTAAAACAACTGGACTGGCTGAAAATAAAGCAACATGTACAGTCTGTAATACACCTCCTGGTGTTAGAGGAGGACCTGTAAATCCTCAATGTACTGTAGTACTGTAACTTGAAGAGGATTTTTTCATAAAGTTGAAAATGGATACATGAAATTTTCCTTCCATTATACTGTATTATATTAGGTCATTAGAAGAATTTAATAGGATTTTACATCAAATTCAACACAAGTTAATCCCATGGATGCTGTACAGGGTTCTCCCTAGTTTTCAGCACAACAGGTAAGGGACCTTTTCAAACCGGTAAAGCATTTGGTTTGTTGGACGTTCTGCAAAGGATAAGCGACTTCTGAGTGTTTGCAGGCGGTAATAAGTGCTATTACAAGTGGTAAATTTTACCGGTTACCACCTGATAAGGAGAACCCTGGACGTATGTAATTCTTGACAAGATATTGACATTAATATATTTTTCCATTTTGTCACTAACATATTTTGGTGCCAAAAGGTTTAAAAGAGACAGATGTTAATAGCAGGGAATTCCTTAAATAGTTATGACATCTTTAAGAATAAGACCACTTAAGTAACAGGTTGAATGCCAAATGAGCTAGGGACTTCTTCATACTCGTAAAAAAAGTACAATTAACTTAAATAGGACTAAATGTAAATTTGGTGAAGTTTATTTGATGATGGAAGGGCACAAAAGGTAGAGATACAGTGTACAGTGTACCTTAGTACAAAGGAATCATTTACTGCCTTTTCTTTACAACTACGACCTTTTTTCAGGTCAACTCTCCCAGATAATCCAGGAGACTCCAGATCTTCGACTGTATCTCCCAGTCTCAATATTATGGTCAAAAAATCTCCTGATTAATTGCCGCAGTTTATCATTACTAGTGAGAATCGACTTTCACAACAATACAATTTAGTTATTTTAACATTGATAATAAAATTCAAACCTTTTATAAACTCCAGTAAACCA
>NC_090879.1:37486770-37491770 GCF_036669935.1 Montipora foliosa
ATGTCCATGTATACCCATGCATGTCCATGTATACCCATGTATATCCATGTATACCCATGTATGTCCATGTATACCCATGTGTATCCATGTTTAACCGAGTATGTCCATGTATACCCATATATATTCATGTATATCCATGTATACCCATGTATGTCCATGTACACCCATGTGTATCCATGTATAACCATGTATGTTCATGTATACCCATGTATGTCCATGTATACCCATCTACATCCATGTATAACCATGTGTATCCATTTATATCCATGTTTATCCATGTATGCCCATGTATGTTCATGTATACCCATATATATCCATGTATAACCATGTATAGCCATGTATATCCATGTATACCCATGTATCTCTATGTGTACCCATGTAAATCTATGTATAACCTTGTATATCCATGTATACCAATGTATGTTCATGTATACCCATGTATAACCATGTATGTCCACGTATACCCATTTATGTCCATGTATACCCATGTCTGTCCATGTATACCTATACATATCCATGTATAATCATGCATAGCCATGTATATCCATGTATATCGATGTACAGCAATGTATTTCCATGTATATCCATGTTTGGCCATGTATATCCATGTATATCCATGTACAGCCATGTATACCCATATATCTCTATGTATACCCATGTATATCCATGTATAACCGTGTATATCCATGTATACCCATGTATACCCATGTATACTCATGTATACCCGTGTATATTCACGTATTATCATGTATATCCATGTACAGCCATTTATATCCATGTATATCCATGTACAGTCATGTATATCCATGTATATCCATGAACACCCCTGTATATCCATGTATATCTATGTAAGCCCATGTATTATCGTGTATATCCATGTACAGCCATATATATCCATGTATACCCGTGCATATCTACATACAGGCATGTATATCCATGTACAACCATGTATATCCATGTATGCCCATGCATATCCATGTATACCCGTGTATATTCATGTATTATCATGTATATCCATGTACAGCCATGTATATCCATGTATTTCGTTGTAAAGGCATGTATCTCCATGTATACCTATGCATATCAATGCACAGCCATGTATATCCATGTATGCCTATGTGTATCCATGTATACGAATGTATACCCATGTATGCCCATCTACAGCCATCTATGTCCATGTGTATCCATGTACAGCCATGTATATCCATGTACACCCGTGTATATCCATGAATATTCATATACAGACATGTATATCCATGTATACCCATGTTCAGCCATGTATATCCATGTATATCCATGTACAGCCATGTATATCCATGTATATCCATGTACACCCGTGTATATCCATGAATATCCATATACAGCCATGTATGTCCATGTATACCTATGTATACCCATATATTATCGTGTATATCCATGTACAGCCATGTATATCCATGTATACCCATGCATTTCTATGTATACTCCTGTATAACCATGTATGCCCATGTACCTCCATGTATATCCAAGTATATCCATGTACAGCCATGTATTTCCATGTATACGAATGTATATCCATGTATGCCCATGTACAGCCATGTATATCCATGTATATCCATGTACAGCCATGTATATCCATGTATATCCATGTACACCCGTGTATATCCATGAATATCCACATACAGCCATGTATGTCCATGTATACCTATGAATACCCATATATTATCGTGTATATCCATGTACAGCCATGTATATCCATGTATACCCGTGTATATCCACATACAGGCATGTATATCCATGTACAACCATGTATATCCATATATGCCCATGGATATCCATGTATACCCGTGTATATTCATGTATTATCATGTATATCCATGTACAGCCATATATATCCATGTATTTCCATGTGAAGGCATGTATATCCATGTACAGCCATATACACCCATATATGCCTATGTATATCCATGTATACCGATGTATACCCATGTATATCCTTTTCTGTCCATGTACAGCCACGTATATCCTTGTACAGCCATCTATATCTATGCATGCTTATGTATACCATGTATATTCATGTAAAGCCTTAAGCCATTTATACCCATGGATATCCATTTATATTCATACACACCCATGCGCGCTCATCCCTACGCAATTGCTAAAATTGCGTTCATAACTGCGAGGATCATAGTTTCACTCGGATTTCACATCCGCAGTTCACCATATTTCATATATCATTTCATAGTCAACAACTGTTTGCATAAGAATGATGTGGTAGCCTTTGAGATCCACGAAGTCGTCATGGTCGGTCGGTGGGGCAATTACAAGAATATGAGTACCGTCCATCGTATCAGCACACATTGGAAATCCCCATCTGTCTTTGTAAATGCGCATGACTTCTTTAAAATATTCTCCTTTAGGTAACGTGATAAACCGCGACTTCAGTTTGTTGACAATTGCAGCACACACTTTAACACAAGTGCAAACAAAAGGTGGAGATACACCAAACAAATTTGCAATCGTGCGCTATTCTGCTGATGATGCTAAGTACGACAGCAGAATTAGCAATGGCAGCTTTGGAGACACGGCTCGATCAACGCATTCTCGTATCTTATTTTTGTTTGTTTCCAGATTTATTCCTTGTGCTTTGCTGCATTGAGAGAAGATTCTACTGTTGCTCATTCTCGAGCTTTTGCTGGTATATTTTGTTGTTTTTCAGACGGCGTGATAAATACATCTTATTCGATGGTTTAACATATAATACGCGCGGATATTTTGAGAGTTGCAAAGCATTTTGCGAGCAGTGAGCAAAATGTCCGCAAGTATTAGCCCATCCTCCTTTTTTTTTTTTTCGTTTAGCGTCAAATGCGTTTCCTGGGCAGTCTCGGAATCGGAGTCCCGCTACTCCAGCATCATAGCTGTGGAGCCCGGAAAACAAACAAAACGTGAACCCAAAATGAATATGGCTGAAAAGTTGGTGGATGTTGTTTTAAACTTAAGACAGCGTGGGAAAAAGGATCAACCCCTGTGTTACGAAAAATAGTATTGCGTGACGAGCGTTACTGTCTAGAATCTTCGCGAGAGTTCGTAGTTTGTTTATATTTAGGTTTGTACGTAAGCGTTTCTAAATCGGTGTGTTTTGTAATCTTTCCATAATTAGATCGATTACTATTTTAGAAAGTTCTAGAAGTTTATTGTCCGAGTATATAAGTAGACGAGTCCAAACGGAGTGTTTTTCTAACTAGTTTTTCACAAGCGAAGAGAGTTGGCGTTAGCCGTGTTTATTCAAGTGTGACAGAAGCTGTGTGCATTCAAGTTGGCGGAGGCCGTGTAAGTTTATCAAGCTCGTGTTGTTCAGAGTTTTAATTCGTGGAAACTACGTTCATTTTTGGAATAAATCTTCTTGTTGTTGTTCCGACAACCCTGCGTTCAGTTTAGTCTGCAAGCTAACTTTCCTCAAAACGTTCGAACTCGTAACATTGGGGGCCTGTCCGGGAGAGGAATTCATTTGTTTGCTGACTACAGAAACCAGGAAAGGACAATTCAAGAAGGAGTTACAGAAAAAGTAAGAAGAACTGTGCAAGAGAGTATATTGTGTTTTTGCTGTGACATACTGCTATGGAAATGGAAAAGCTTTTGCAGATGGGGAAAGAATTCGGATTGCAAGGAGAAAAGCTTCTCGAGTTTGTGAGGGAAGAGGAAGAAAAAGAAGAAAAACGCAGACAATTAGAGGAAGAAAAAGAAGAAAAACGCAGACAATTGGAGGAAGAAAGAGAAGAAAAAAGGAGGCGGTTTGAAGAAGAAAAGGAAGAGAAGCATCGTTTACTTGAAGAAGATAGAAGAAGAGAAGATGAAGAGAGAGAAACTAGACGGCAGGAACGCGAACTAAGAAAGTTGGAAATGGAAGCCGAGCTGTTGAAACAGAAAGAGGCTATTGAAGCGGCAAAAAGAGAACACGAGTTGGAGATTGCACGTTTGGCTGTGGAGAGTGCTGACGGACGTCCTGAAGTGAGAGAGGATCGGGTTAAGGCACCTAAACTCCCCTCGTTTGTTGATGGTAAAGACGATTTGGACGCGTATTTGCAGAGGTTCGAGAGATTTGCGGAGACAGCTAAATGGAAAAAAGATGGATGGGCATCGAAGCTCAGTGCTCTGTTGTCTGGACGGGCACTAGAAGTGTATTCACGTCTATCGGAGGACGCAGCTAAGGATTATGACAGGGTAAAGATTGCGTTAATGAAGAGATATGACCTTACCGAAGACGGCTATCGTCGAAAATTTAGAGTATCCAAACCAGAAGTTGACGAAAGTCCGGAGCAGTTTATTGTGCGACTGGACAGATACCTGTTACGTTGGCTAGAGCTTTCGGATACTGCGCTTTCTTTTGATGGTCTTAAGGACCTGATCGTGAAAGAACAATTTATTGACTCTTGCCCTAAGGATTTGGCAATTCACCTGCGAGAAAGGGCACCTGAGACTCTAGCAAAGATTGCGAAGATCGCTGACCAGTACTTGGAGGCTCATGGTAAACACTTGTTCAGCTCAGTGAGCAGAAAGCCAACAGTACAGCCTGAGAGGGACGAAGCCAAGAACATGCAGATTAATCCACCAGCTCTGCATTGCTTTAAGTGCAACACCCGAGGTCATAAAGCTGTCAACTGCCCAACTCTAACAAGAAAGTGTTTCCTATGTGGTAAGCAGGGACATGAAGCTAGAAACTGTCGATCAGGTGGACGCAGATCAGGAGGACAAAGTAAGGATGGTAACCCTGTGCAGCGTGGTCAAGTGAGTGCCAGTTGTTTAGTTCAGCCACCTGAGGTTAAACCTACTGTTGAAGAAATTAAGGCCTGTATTAAAGATGATAAGCTGCTGTTAGCCTGTGGTAAGAAGATTCCATTGTTGAGTAGTGCTTGTATTGAACCGTTGACTGGAGTGAGAAGTAAAATGCCTGTCGTAAAAGGTAGAGTTGGAGAGAAGCCTGTTGATGTCCTGAGAGATACTGGTTGTAGTGGAATTGTAGT
>NC_090879.1:37496770-37499270 GCF_036669935.1 Montipora foliosa
GTATAATATACAAAGATACCTAAGTTTAAAAATCAATGACCTTAACATACTTTTAACAAAAATTTCTTAATTTAATCAGTTTTTGCCGATGCAAACGTGAAAGATTTTATTTGCTTTCTTAAACCATTTATAGAAGGCAATTGATTTAGCTGGTCTAGCAGCGCATTCCAAATGGTCGCCCCTGTAGAAAGGAAATTATGGTTATATGCAGGGTAATACACGTCTATACATAGATGTACTTGGGTGTACATGCATATATATGATATATATGATAATAAGAGGCTATACATAGATATATATGGTTATAAATAGATATACAAGGACAGCATGAAAATACATGGTTTTAAATGGAAATATATGGACATATATGATACTACACAGCTATACATGGATAAACATGGTTGTACATGGTTATACATGAATACATATCCATGTAATACATGGCTATACATGGATACACACTGTTGCACACGGCTATACACGGCTGTACATGGATATACATGGGTAAACATGGATATCCATGGGTATACATGGATATACAAGGGTATGCATAGATAAACATGGGTATACATGGAGATACATGGCTGTACATGGGTATACATGGATGTAAATGGCAAAACATGGATATACAAGGGTATACATCGATATACATGGAAAGACATGGTTATACATGGATATACATGGGTGTACATGGAAATACGTGGCTGAACAAGGATATAGATGGGTATACATGGATATACATGGGTATACATGGATATACAAGGTTATACATGGATTTACATGGGTATACATAGCGATACATGGGTATACAAGGATATAAATGCCTGTACATGGATATACATGGATATACATGGCTGAACATATGTATACATGGTTATACATGGGTATACATGGGTATACATGGACATACATGGGTATACATGGATATACAAGGTTATACATAGATTTACATGGGTACACATAGAGATACATGGGTATACATGGATATACATAGCTATACATGGTTATACATGGATATATATGGGTATACATGAACATACATGGGCATACATGGATATACATGGATATACATGGCTATACATGGTTATACATGGATACATATGGGTATACATGGACGTACATGGGTATACATGGACATACATGGTTATACATGGATATACATGGATATACATGGACATACATGGGCATACATGAATACACATGCATATACATGGCTATACATGGTTGTACATGGATGTAGATGGGTATACATGGACATACATGGGTATACATGGACATACATGGTTATACATGGATACACATGGTTATACATGGACGTACATGGGTATACATGAACATATATGGGTATACATGGACATACATGGTTATACATGGATTTACATGGGTATACATGGACATACATGGTTATACATGGATATACATGGGTATACATGGGCATACATGGGTATACATGGGCACACATGGGTATACATGAATATATATGGGTATACATGGAAATACATGGTTATACATGGATATACATGGGTATACATGGACAAACATGGTTATAGATGGATATACATGGATATACATGGACATACATGGGCATACATGGGCATACATGGATACACATGCATATACATGGCTATACATGGTTGTACATGGATGTAGATGGGTATACATGGACATACATGGGTATACATGGACATACATGGGTATACATGGACATACATGGTTATACATGGATTTACATGGGTATACATGGACATACATGGTTATACATTGATATACATGGGTATACATGGGCATACATAGGTATACATGGGCATACATGGATACACATGCATATTCATGGCTATACATGGTTGTACATGGATGTAGATGGGTATACATGGCCATACATGGGTATACATGGACATACATGGATACACATGGACATACATGGGTATACATGGACATACATGGTTATACATGGATTTACATGGGTATACATGGACATACATGGTTATAGATTGATATACATGGGTATACATGGGCATACATAGGTATACATGGGCTTACATGGATATACATGGGTATACATGAATATATATGGGTATACATGGATTTACATGGGTATACATGAATATCTATGGGTGTACATGGAAATATATGGTTATACATGGATATACATGGGTATACATCAATATATATGGGCATACATGGATATACATGGGTATACATGAATATATATGGGTAGACATGGACATACATGGATATACATGGGTATACATGAATATATATGGGTATACATGGATATACATGGGTATGCATGAATATATATGGGTAGACATGGACATACATGGATATACATGGGTATACATGAATATATATGGGTATACATGAACATACATGGGCATACATGGATATACATGGGTATACATGAATATATATGGGTATACATGAACATACATGGGCATACATGGATATACATGGGTATACATGAATATATATGGGTATACATGGACATACATGGGGATAC
>NC_090879.1:37516770-37519270 GCF_036669935.1 Montipora foliosa
TTCACTCAATTGATGGCACACCACCAGCGATTCGCGGTTCTGTGAAGCACCATAAAGAAGGGAACCCTCCGAGGCCCATGGTCACCTGTATTGGCTCAACACTCTACAACACGTCCAAATTTCTAACGGATATCCTTTCTCCGCTTCAAAATCGTAACGGATACTCTGTTGCCAACTCTTTGCAGTTTTCCAAAGATTTATCTGATATCGAGATTGATGATAACGACGTTTTGGTCTCTTTTCATGTTGTGTCACTGTTCACCGCAATCCCTGTAGACAAAGCGTGTGAGTAGATGCCACTCTTTCCTCAAGGACAAATTTGGACATTGATGACGTCAGTAAACTTCCTCACTTCACCTTGCCCAACAACTATTTTATGTTCAATGACAGAATTTACAAACAAGTACATGGCTGTGCGATGGGCAGTCCTGTCAGCCCCGTGGTGGCGAATCTTTGCATGGAAGAGATCGAAGAGTCCGCAATCAGTAATTCACCCGTTCCCCCCAAAATTTGGAAAAGGTACGTTGACGATAGTTTTTGCATCATTGGAAAAGACGACGTCTCAGCCTTCCATGACACATTAAATTCAATTGACACAAACACTCTGGTCTCCCGTACAAATGGAGTCATCGTTGTTGATGTTTATAGGAAGCCCACCCAGAGAGATACTTAGATTTTACTTCCCATCACGACAGTCAACACAAGGTCAGCACAGCATCAACTCTCCTGCACTGGGCCCGGTTGCTCAAAAGCCGATTAACGCTAATCCTAGATTAAAAATTAACCAAACAGTTTATTTTTCGTCGTCTCTCAAATGCAATTCGGCGCTGATATTCGGCAAAACTTTACATTAAAAGAAGTCACCCCTGAAAAGCAAAAATAGGCAAAAGAAACTTACGCTAATCCTGGTTTAAGTTAATCGGCTTTCGAACAACCGGGCCCAGAGCTCTAAATCTACCCAATTCCTCCGAAGGAAAAAAGCGGGAACTTAATTATGTTCATGCAGCTCTGGAGTCCAACGGTTATCCATCTAAGTTCATCAAAAATATACAGGCTAAAAAAATTCGATCCTCAACAACAAATGTATCCCCAGAGGAACTTGTTGGAATGTTATTCAAGATGGTTGAACTAACCGAGCCACCAAGTCTTTAGCTTCTCTTCCTTACATCAAAGGAGTAACTGAACCCTTGACACGTGTCCTCAAAAAACACGATGTCGCGGCATTTACCTCTCTACAACAACAGTTCCCAGCTCCGAAATTCCGACCTTCGATGGAATCTCAGACCAACGTCGTGTATAAAATTCCCTGTACAAATTGTTCGTGGTGTTATATTGGGGAAACTGGCAGAGCTTTTAATACCCGGAAAAAACAGAACATTTGAGAAACACCAAAACTGCGGCCAAAGAATTGCTAAACACGCCTACAACTGCTAATCACGCCTGGTCCAACAACCACGCCATTGATTTTGAAAACGCGTCAATTATTGACAAAGACGCTTTTAGAACCAGGAAAACATTAGAAGCGTGGCATACCAAAGTGACACCTAATGCAGATAACAGTTCTTGCCCGTTACCTGGGCAATGCAACATTCTTTTTAACAAACATTCATAACCATTTACATTTTAATTATTTCGCAATTCACGCTTTTTATTCAAATTTTCTCATCGCTTTCTTATCATTCATTTCACCCGTCGAAGACTGCAGTTCGGGCAGTCGAAAGCTCGTAGTTTTTAATCATTTTAGCCAGAGATGGTTTTTTAAATTTCAACAATTCAAAACTGTTCCGCATATACCATATCGATGTTGTAGCCTTTGGAGCAGAAGCTCATGGTCGATAGTGTCGAAAGCGGCCGACAGATCTAGCATAACCAAAACCACCTCCTGTTTATTGTCAATAGCACTTAGGAGGTCATTAAACACCCGTAATAGCGCAGTCTCAGTACTACGAAAGCGCCTATACGCCGACTGCAACTTGGCCATCAAATGGTTGCCGATAAGGTACTTTATTGTTTGAGTAGCCATTACACGTTCCAATGTTTTCGACAGAAATGGAATGTTAGTAATCGGACGGTAGCTAGGAAATAATTCATGGTCAGCTGTTTGCTTTTTTTATGCATGGTCTGATAACTCCTTTCTTCAAGGACATAGGAAACACCCCAGATGATAGTGATGCATTAATAAATTCAGTGATGGGACCAGTTAGAGCCTCAGCAGATTGTTTCACAACTTGCGTTGGTATCGGATCAAGTACGCAGGTTAGGCTTAGAATGTAAAATAGTGTCCTTAATTGAGGCCTCCGTCATTGTAACAAACTCATTGAGTGCGAATTGGCCAGGAGGCTGATCGATGGTAACAGGCGTGTTCAGGGCTGCTAAGTTGTTATTCTGTAAGTCAAACCTGAGTTTCTGTATCTTGGTAAAGAAGTAGTTGTTGAATTCCTCCGTGAGAGACTGCAGAGACGTGCGAGTTGGTAACACAGGGACAGGTTTTACATTGCAT
>NC_090879.1:37524270-37534270 GCF_036669935.1 Montipora foliosa
AAAGGTCACCTAGAATTTTCGGGAGCCCTTTATCTGGCTGAAATTTTCGAAAAGGTATGTTTTGATCCCTATAATTTTCGGATCACTAGACTTTCAGCTAGGAAATCCGAACAGATAAAAACAATTTAGGGGATAAAAATATGCCTATATCTACCGTTTAAACACCAAAATACGTTTAACAATGCTATGTTTAAGTGGTTTTGAACTATATTCTCGTTGGGTGCCCCTGGCATCGGTCGCGCGCAACCGTAAATGTCAGCTCTCTCACTGCTAACAAATGCGGCTGCGTTCTTGACATTTTAGAATGCAATCCAGACACGAGTCTATCGCGAGGAGCTTCCTCTAAAAAGGCACCAAAACTGCATGTGGAGACCAATTTTTTTAAACGCACCACAAAGTCAGAGATACTTTCGCAGTCCAGAATTTTTCTTTCGGCAATGACTATCGGAGCCGGTTCGTAGTATGCCTGCAGAATGTGCTTTAAATCCTGGTACGATTTACTGTTCGGGTTCTCTGGGTCACATAGATTCTTTAACAACGTGTAAGCTTGTGGTCCAACCACTGCTAGCAACACATGTACCTGGCGGTCTTCGGCAATCTCATTCGCTACCATGAAGGCTTCGTAGCGTCCGGCATAATCGGCAAATTTCTCGGTATTTTCATCAAATGGGCCCACATGGCCATAGACAGTAGCCATATTTTACACTCGCGTGGGCGAAACGACGATCCTCGTCGCCAATTTTGTATTCTTGAGGTCAATAACAAGACCAATGTAAACCACGTGTTAATCTTAAGAGGCCATCTTTTTATTCACCCAAAATTCCCTAGTACATCACATTACGTCATAAGATACAACAGTAACCGTCTAAAAAGAATCGAGAAGCAACTCCTGAAGTCTGTACACAGTAATTAATCAGACGGATGCATTGCCATGGCTGATGGTTAACTCCATGCATTCCATTGACGTGAATGATTGCCACTCAGTTTTCGAAACTGTAAACCCTCTACGTAAAAAAACACCTACACCGCCATCAATTCTGTTTACGCGGGGTACTTGATAACATTCAAATTTTTTTAGAGCGTTTAATACTTCAGCGATGGTAGTGTTGTTTGCAGAGGAATCTGAGTTTATCCAGGTTTCAGTCATTGCCAGAATGTCTAAACGATTCGATATGATAAGGTCACAGATTGAAGGTGATTTTTTATTCATAAATTGAGCGTTCCATGTGGCGACTCTTATACGCGACATTCTGTTTGAAGGTGGTTTTTCAATGTTTACATTCCTTAGATTGGCTAATTTCCTCGCATGTTTACCCATAACAAAGGATTTGTTATGAGGACGTACTGTAACTCTCACAGGAATAGGCTGGGCATTGTATTGACAGTAGGTAGACTCATTACAATGCAAAGTCGATGGACCAGAGTTCTGAATAGATATATTATTTTGCAGATTTATAGCATTTTCTGGAAAAACAAAATATTTATTTTCAGTTACACTATCTGAGGATGTTTCTTCGGTTTCATTCTTAATTGGAATGAGATACCTCACTGATCGTTGATGGTTCAGACGTTGTGCACATGGAACACGATGACTTTTAACAACTTTGATTTGTTGTTGTGTTGTTTTCGGTTTGTCGTTTCGTGTAACTGGTGATTTATTTCTATATAGTCCATTTCCGCGATATTTTAGAATCCCCAGGCTTTCTACAGTGTACAAGATAGATAGATAGATAAGATAGATAAAGCGTTTATTAAAATACAAATCGCAGTCAAAAGACTGAATTACTTGTAAAAACTATTTACAATAAGTTAATAACATGTAAAATACAATGTAATATAATATCCTAAACTTAAACTTTTTTACGAAAGCTTATACATCTTAGAGTTATTAAAAGTATAAAAGTATGAACATAGTATAATACATAGCTAAAGGTTATATTAAGATCTCAACAACTGAGAGGCGTAATGCATTATAAACGAACTTGAAAACTCTAAATTTTCTGCTCTTCCTAGTTCTGTAGGTTATGGCATTAAGCGGCGAGAGAAGGTGATGGAGTTTGTGCTCCTTATTATCGACTATTTCCATAAACAGTTTGCGGCATAAAAGCTCCCGTCTATCATGAAAAGTGGTCATGCTAGATTTAGTTAGCGCCTCACTATAGTTAAGGTCTGGATATATTATCCTTAACGACCTTTTTTGGATCCTTTCCAATTGATCCGACAAGTACGCTGGCAAACTTGAGTGAAATGACTGACAGGCATACTCTAGTACTGATCTTATGCAAGCACAATAAAATTGAAGGAGAGATATACAGTCAATATCTGCGCGCTTAAGTTGTTTTAAAAGATAAACTCGTTGTGATACCTTTACGGTGACATTGTCAATATGATCATTCCATTTCAGATCGTCTCTAACAGTTAAGCCTAGGATTTTAGCCGATTTGACAACTCCGAACTGCTTGCCTTCAGATTCAAGGGGAGTAGAGGCACCACGTTTCTTACAGAAGTCTATTTGCATCTCTTTACACTTAGTTGGATTTAGGCGGAATACATTTTCATCCGTCCATTTGAGCACTCCATCCACTGTATTTTGCAAGGTACTTGTACTTGACTTAAGTATAACTTCGACAAGTGTGGTATCATCGACAAACTTCCACAGGGCGCTGGTAGTACTAAGGTCATTTATCATGGTAAGAAAAAGCCATGGACCGATTTTTGTGCCCCGTGGAATGCCGACCGGAACATTGACAAATTCCGAGAAGCAGCTGGAATCAAGTTTGACGCGCTGAGATCTGTTTCGCAAAAAGTCACAAATCCAATTAACAACAGTAGGCTTAACACCGACGCTGTAAAGTTTGGAGATAAGCAAATTGTGATCTACAAGGTCGAACGCCCTCTTATAATCAAGAAAAGCCACCCTGACATGAGAATCTGACCCGTCCGTAGCTTCCAGCCAATGATGTAGCATTGAAATGAGTGCGAAAGTTGTGCAGGAATTTGGAATAAAGCCGTACTGGTTAGGGTCGATACACTTCAATAAAACAGGCTTAAGATCTTTCTCAATAACGAAGCCTTCAGCGACTTTAGAAAGCGTTGATGTGAGAGATATCGGTCTCAGATCTTTATTAAAATCCTCAATAGATTTCCCCTTAGGCAAAGGCGGAACATCAGCCAACTTCCAGACCCGTGGAACCTTGGATTCTTCAAAGGATTGATTCAGGACTTCCGTTAAAGCCGGGGCAAGAATATCCGAGTACGTTTTGAGCACCCAATTTGGTAAATTGTCGGGGCCACCGGCTCGAGACACACTTATCTGCTTGAGTTTTGTTGCAACTTGGTCCACTGATACTGATATGGGCTCATCATCATCACAGGACACAAAGATGTCGTCGGCTAAAGGAGTGTAATCTTCCATCACACTCACGAAGGCCCAGTTTATCTTGTTAGCTAATTCTTGGTCAGTACAGCTTGTATTAGTTCTTAAAATGGATCGAAGGTCTGGGCGAGAACTCCTAGCATTGCCACACAATTGTTTTACCTCACGCCACCAATCGCGTGGTCGCGTGTGCTTCAGATCCCGCACTTTATTGATATAATAGACCTTGCGACATCTCTTTCTTTCACGGTTGACTTTGTTTCTAAGGAGATTAAACAAAGGTTTATTTCCAGAAGCAAAGGCCTTTTGTCTTTTGCTTATCAAACGCTTGAGGTCAGGATTTAACCAAGATCTGTCCGTTTGGTGGATTTTGACAGACCGCTCTGGCATGATTGTGGTAAGACCATAGTTGATAATACCCGTTATATTAGCGAGCTTTTCATCGCAAGAGCTATAGTGGTCATGCACTTGCTCCTAAGGGACCGCCACTAGAAATCTTTCAAGGGCAGCAACGGAACTAGGCCTCTTGTCCCGAGTTTGAAGAGATTTTCTCTGAGACTTGCTTTCTTGTCGGAGACCAGGCATGGTTATAACAGTCACATGGTCAGACAGGCCGAAAGCAGGAAGGGCTGTCGGTTCTTGATAATAATCCTGTAGGTTGGTAAATATCTGGTCAAGAATGTTGTTGCCTCTCGTAGGGAACTTGACTAAAGGTTTCAGTTGATAGTTCCTAGCCTGTGCTTTAAAATTGGATTTGTTGAAATCGCCAGCGACTACTATGGCATTATTAGGATACTTGACTTCAATCGTCTCAAGTGTGCACATGAGATAATCAACTGGTATCGGGCTTTTGATCCGGATGGTAGACAACAGCAACAATAATATTAGAAAACCCTCGCGGCAGGCGGTAAGGGCGCAGAGAAGCCCAGATTACTTCATGGACGTCGCTGAACAACTCAGGGAGCAAAGAACGCTGAATTTAGTTCTTGACATATAAACAAACCCCGCCATGATCTTGGTGTTGTCGATCCCTCCGAAATAACTGATAACCCGTGATGTTGATTGGATCGTCGGGGATTGTATTCTTTAGCCAGGTTTTAGTAAAGAGAGCTACGTCGATGTCCCGCTGCTTAATGGTGAAAGCTATCTCGTCTATCTTTGGCGCCAAAGACATAGGATTGCTGAGCAGAAGCGAAGGTACAAAATGCGGCCTTTCCCGAGAGACAACAATAGGTTGGTGCGATGTTGAATGAGTGGAGGTGACAATTTGAATATGAAATAAGTTCCGATGACAAACTGAACTTTTCCTTCCTTGTGATTCCCAACGAGAAGGAAAATTTTTGCGAAATCTTGAAAGGATGACAGGGATGTTATTGCTTCCAGTTTTACCTCCACCACGCTTGCTTCTCATGGACTTCAGTATGCCAGCATCCTTGAAGGTTCGCCATTGTTCGGGTTGAAAGGGCTTCATGTCTTGAGGCCTAAAACCTTTCCATTTTCGCAAGGACATTAAAAAGTTACGTATAAGAGTACGATGGTATTGGAAGGAGAAGAGAGAAAAATTTTGGGAAACTTTCTCAGGGAGAATATAAAATCTCTCTCATATCCGATACCAGGGTTGTTAAATGATTGATCTTGGCGACTCTTTTTGACTGTGATAATTCCATTACCGGCATAACTCTGTTTCACCGATTTAGCGGGTAAAGGGCCCGGGTTTCGCTCAATGTCCATAAAGATGGATATATCGAAGATTACTTCGTTTTGGGGAGAAGCCAAACCAGTTGATCCAGGCTTGTGGCACCATAGGCAGCCCAAGCTCGGGTCACTACAGACAGCCGTTGAGAATTTAATTGCGTTCTAAGACTTTGTATGGGAAATAAAATACCGTCGATTGTAAAGCCTAAAAATGCTCAATTTAACTTTCATTCAATAAAATGAATAAAAATGACCCACCTCTGGTGTAT
This sequence comes from Montipora foliosa, assembly GCF_036669935.1. Classification (NCBI taxonomy): domain Eukaryota; kingdom Metazoa; phylum Cnidaria; class Anthozoa; order Scleractinia; family Acroporidae; genus Montipora; species Montipora foliosa. The sequence continues at coordinate 37,529,611 of NC_090879.1, forward strand.
TCTTGTGCCTTTTGGAGTTTATTTTATAGTTTCGGGAAGTCCGTGTTTTCAATGCTTTACGACGAAGTCAAGGCTGCACACTAAGATTTCGACTGTTGTCAGCTCAGGGGCGGCTTGCGACTCGAAAATCCATCCCAGCCAATATTTTTTCACGCAAAGCTAAAGCCACATCATTTGCGATCCTCCGTGAATGTTTCGTAGTCAAAACTCCCCACGCACATGGCTGGAAATGAGCATTTTCTGCTTCGATTCCCCGATAGCTGATGAATTTAACAGCAACTGATAACCGCACAGGACACGGTGCTTGGGTCCGAGGTCAAATTAACTCCACGTGATGGGGTACAGTCATTTCATGTACAACACTTACCCCATCCCTACAGCGTCAGTCGTAACCATGGTATTCGAGAAGCCACTTAACAATGGGTCCTGTGATTCTGCTGCGTTTCGTAGTTGATATCTTTGGAATGGCTTGTTGAAGTAACGCTTGCATGAAAAAGCTTCTGGTGCGTTCAGCAATTGATGTTTCTTCATTGATACAGCTGTAGTCATGAGGTTTACTCATAAAACTGTTATCCAAGTACTTATTGTCCATAAAAAATATCAATAAACCTATAAAACCAGAAAACCATAAGGGTTGAAACGTGTAACGCGCTTTCACAGCTTCCGAATATTCAGTGCGAACTGATTGGTTGAATGTTTCAGTGCTAAGTACCATATTTGGAAACCCCTCGCTCTTGTTGTTCCAAATATGGTACTTAGCAAATTGAATATTCAGAAACTTGTTTCCCAGCACACAAGGGGCCGTTACACGTTTCAATCCTTATGGGTTTCTGATAAAACTAAAAAAGTACATAAGAAACCTAAAAATTTCCGCAGCCATGTTACATTTGCATGCGCATTTGTCTCCAACATTGACGCCACCTGGCGTGTTTCAATGAAATACACCAAAATGAGAATGATCTCGTTTTCAGAGATAAAGTGGTTTAGAAGTTTGAGCGAAGAAAATATTTTGAATGAATAATAAAGCAATCATTGAATTCGGCTTTCGTAGAATATGAAGAATTCTGCAGATCTCGGAGGATGTTATCCACCTCGGCCTTCGGCCTTAACACCCTCCTCGACCTGCAGAATTCTTCATATCCTACTCAGCCTCATTCAATATTTGTTAATTATTGGTAATGGTAATGGTAATGAATTTATATAGCGCATATGGCTTGCGTTTTGTAGCCGATATAACGCGCGCTCTGATTTGCTAATTGTGACTGAATTGTAGGGCATTGTTCTCCCGTAATGCCCACGGGCCGATAACGGGCCTGCAAAAACAAAGCAAAAGGTAATTAAAAAGCCATATAAAAAACTACTTACTAACCGAGCTAGCTCGAGCCGTACTGGGGAATATTGGCCCTCGGTCGTTTTTGTACGGACCTCGCTGCGCTCGGTCCGTACTGCCACGACCTCGGGCCAATATTCCCCAGTACGGACCTCGCGCTCGGTTAGTAAGAAGTTAATAACAATATTCTCATGTTATAAAGTGATGCTCCACAGATAGATTTGGATATGTTTAGCATCTTAATTTAAAAAAATAGCTAAAAATAGCAAAAAGCAGTTCAGAAATGCTCATAGCATGGTAATTACTGCTAGAATCATTAGTTATAATTTAAAAGTGGACTGAAATCTCCAAAGCAAATGTGAAAGCAGAATTAAAGTTAGTTGATCATGGTCTAATTTGAAAAATAGCTCTAGTAATTTTTGTTCAGCCTCTTTACAGTCCACTTCTAAACTGAGTACCTCAAAGTTGAACATAAAAGCAATGTGATTGCGTTCCGAGTTGCTTCAGTTGAAAAGATTAAAAATTAACAAATTATTTTTCTTTGTCTAATAAAACTTGATTCTTCAAATAGAAAAATCTACTTCCATTACTACTTGTGATAAGCTAAATGGTTTGGATACAGTGCGAACCAGCAAGCCAGAAATCCCTGATCCCAATAACCGCAAGCTACTTAAGGAACTGTAGGCTAACTGCAGTGCTAACTAGGCTAGCCAATGTGCAATTTAGGCGAACCGTAATGGCTTGCATGACTCCTATGACTTGGAGCCATACTTATCCCATAAAAAGGGCAAACCGCAAGCTACCTAAGCTAACTGTAGGCCAACCGGTGTGATGTTTAGGCTAACCAGAGTGTAATTTAGGCCAACCAATGTGTTATTTTAATAGGCTAACCAGAGTGGCTCGCTGGTTGCAGATTATCCGGAGTGGTTGCAGTTTCGCTGGGATGTTGTAAAGCCCCCCAGGAATGATGAAATAGCTTTGCAACATTTTTTTTTCTTGCTAGCAGAAGTGCAAGATTTTTTTTTCTATTTCATTTGTGCTGCATGCAATTTTTTTCTTCCAACAAGGGCTTGCAGGAAATTTTTTTTCACAATCACCCAACCCACCCTCCTCCCTCCTCAAGTGTTAAATTTTTTTTATGGCTTCTAATTTTATCGTGATTCCTATTCGCTGGCTATTGACAGTTGACTCTGAAATGGCTTTTTTCCTTTGTGCTTTGTGGTGTGCTTGTTTTCTTTTAAAACTCATGCGGTTGAAGAAAAAATTTCATTGCCAAACTGGTGAATTCCAAAGTAAATTTCACTCGAAAAACAGATATCATTGCTTCGTGATTCCTGCGATATCGGTTTTTAGCGCAAAATTTACCGTGGAATTCTACAGAAGAAAGCAAAGAAATTGATTTCATTATTAAAGCAGCAACCGGAAATATCAAAACGCGGACAATTCGAAATCTTTTACGACTTCGTGACGATTTGACCAAAAACGTACAGTCGATTATCAAATCAGCGAGGAGCTTTTCCCGTACTTTCCCGGAGATTTAGTTCGATTCATTCCGTCAACCACTCTGCACCAAGACATAGCCAGCAAGTCGCACTGAAATCGTCGCTAGTTTTAAGCTAAAACCTCTTGAATGCTTTCATGGTCAGCCTTGGTGGAGTTTTGCATTTAACGGCCTTACTACCCATCGAACTCTGTACGAGTTATGTTTCTAAAATTCGTATTTTACGAGCATATGGATTGCATACTTGTTCTGAAAGTTGGCTGCAAATTATCAGCTAGAATTTGTCCGTAAGTTTCCTTTGTTTTCGATGGTTTAAACAGATTAGAAACATAACCAGTCGTACCCGGCTGAGAAGAAGCTGCCGTTAAAAATTTAACTTTAAAATCACACTTGCAAATTCTGCATTGACGCTCGGTGTTTCCTCGGTGCCTCGGTTTGTTTTGACGAGAGTCAAAATGTGTTAACATGGTTATCTGTTATTGGCTAATTTGTTAACAAGACGTCGATCAGCGTGTGTCGTGTCAATCATCAAAAGGTGGGCGTTTTTGCAAAAATTGGGGGTCTTCTTGCAAGCGTTCCCTCAGTCTCTTGCCCCAACTTTCGCTCGGCAAGTTTGCGGAAAATTGTTTCGAAACTCTTCTGTCGAACAGGAACGCTTGCTACGCAGGCTATTCCAAAACGGTAAAGGCTGTGACGAGTTCCACGAAAAAGGTTTATCGCGAGGAAGACTTAAGATATCTTTCCACAAATTTCCCAAAAATAAAGACCTACTAGCTGCATGGATTCGAGCTGTTCGTAGAGATGTTGTTCGCCACTCCAGGATCACTTGGCACACCACGGTTGCTCGCGACACCTCAAGGGTCCTTCAACTCGTTGGCAGAAGAATACTTCGTCCTACCGCTGTTCCTTCCATTTTTCCATGGAAGAAAGGTTCTCCTAAGAAATGTATGACGGTTGGTTTCTGTAGGACAAAGACTTGATGGTCATCTTCGTAGTAAGTGTTTTCTGGAAAACGCGGGAAGTGCATCAAACAAACCCTAATGAAAAATTACTTAAATCCATTCACTGAGCTGGTAGACATTTTTTTGGGAAATTTTTGAAAGTATACAGATCTGTGTAGGTCTCAGGTTAATAAGAATTGTGTCATATTCCAATTCTTCTTGGGTATAGATGTACAGTCCTATTTGAGGAAATTTAAGCCAGCTTGTCTAGATTTTGAGTAATGTAAAAAATATTTTGTGCGGAAAATCAACTAGCTCATATATATATACATACATACATACATACATACATACATACATATATATATATATATATATATATATATATATATATAGGAAGAATGAAAAAATGAGTCGCTGGCGAACTTCTCACAGGTCTGGTATATTATCATTTCGTGTAAACGTTTCGCCCTTCGGGCTTCTTCAGTACACGCTAAAAACTAAAAACTAAAAATACCTGGTACAACTGAACTTGCGCTATTTATACAGAACTATGAACCAAAAGGTGTAAAATGTTTAAAATTACAAAAAAATTATAAAAAATCACAATAATATGTCATGTAATACGTGCGGTTGGAATAAATCGAGTGGACAATACGTGAGATAAGAAATAGTTAGCTCTATTCCGAAAAAGGCGTTAATCACCAGACATCGAAACTAATAATTTAAAATAAACAACAGGACTAGTAAATCATGCAATCAGGTGGCGAAATGATGTCTGGTGATTAACGCCTTTTTCGGAATAGAGCTAACTATTTCTTATCTCACGTATTGTCCACTCGATTTATTCCAACCGCACGTATTACATGACATATTATTGTGATTTTT
>NC_090879.1:37538516-37548516 GCF_036669935.1 Montipora foliosa
ACTTTGCACAATTTTGCACTGCCACTGTAATTTTAACTTTTTTAAAATTTCGTCATCATAAACGTTTTTGCTGTTTTTACTGGAAAACTGCTGCAAACACTGCAAATAAGCAGTTTTCATAAAACGTGTTATTTAGAGGCTAAAACAAACGTTTTGCACAGTTTTGCACTGGCACTGTAATTTTAACTTTTTTAAAATTTGGTCATAATAAACGTTTTTGCTGTTTTTACTGAAAAACTGCTGCAAACACTGCAAAATAGCAGTTTTCATAAAACGTGTTATTTAGAGGCTAAAAGAAACGTTTTGCACAATTTTGCACTGACACTGTAATTTTAACTTTTTTAAAATTTGGTCATGATAAACGTTTTTGCTGTTTTTATTGGAAAACTGGTGCAAACACTGCAAAATAGCAGTTTTCATAAAACGTGTTATTTAGAGGCTAAAACGAACGTTTTGCACAATTTTGCACTAACACTTTAGTTTTAACTTTTTTAAAATTTGCTCATCATAAACTTTTTTGCTGTTTTTATTGGAAAACTGCTGCAAACACTGCAAAATAGCAGTTTTCATAAAACGTGTTATTTAGAGGCTAAAACGAACGTTTTGCACAATTTTGCACTGGCACTGTAATTTTAACTTTTTTAAAATTTGGTCATGATCAACGTTTTTGCTGTTTTTACTGGAAAACTGCTGCAAACACTGCAAAACAGCAGTTTTCATAAAACGTGTTACTTAGAGGCTAAAACAATTACTTTGCACAATTTTGCACTGCCACTGTAATTTTAACTTTTTTAAAATTTCGTCATCATAAACGTTTTTGCTGTTTTTACTGGAAAACTGCTGCAAACACTGCAAACTAGCAGTTTTCATAAAACGTGGTATTTAGAGGCTAAAACAAACGTTTTGCACAGTTTTGCACTGGCACTGTATTTTTTACTTTTTTAAAATTTGGTCATCATAAACGTTTTTGCTCTTTTTACTGAAAAATTGCTGCAAACACTGCAAAATAGAAGTTTTCATAAAACGTGTTATTTAGAGGCTAAAAGGAACATTTTGAACAAATTTGCACTCCCACTGTAATTTAAACTTTTTCAAAATTTGGTCATGATAATTGTTTTTGCTGTTTTTACTGGAAAACTGCTGCAAACCCTGAAAACTAGCAGTTTTCATAAAACGTGTTATTTAGAGGTTAAAACAAACGTTTTCCACAGTTTTGCACTGGCACTGTAATTTTAACTTTTTTAAAATTTGGTCATAATAAACGTTTTTGCTGTTTTTACTGAAAAACTCCTGCAAACACTGCAAAATAGCAGTTTTCAAAAAACGTGTTATTTAGAGGCTAAAAGGAACGTTTTGCACAATTTTACACTGGCACTGTGATTTGAACTTTTTACTGAAAAACTGCTGCAAACACTGCAAAATAGCAGTTTTCATAAAACGTGTTATTTAGAGGCTAAAAGGAACGTTTTGCACAATTTTGCACTGGCACTGTAAATTTAACTTTCTTAAAATTTGGTCTTAATAAACGTTTTTGCTGTTTTTACTGGAAAACTGCTGCAAACACTGCAAAACAGCAGTTTTCATAAAACGTGTTATTTAAAGACTAAAACAAAGGATTTGCACAATTTTGCACTGGCACTGTAATTTTAACTTTCTTAAAATTTGGTCTTAATAAACGTTTTTGCTGTTTTTACTGGAAAACTGCTGCAAACACTGCAAAATAGCAGTTTTCATAAAACGTGTTATTTAGAGACTAAAACAAACGCTTTGCACAATTTTGCACTGCCAGTGTAATTTTAACTTTTTTAAAATTTGGTCTTAATAAACGTTTTTGCTGTTTTTACTGGAAAACTCCTGCAAACACTGCAAAATAGCAGTTTTCATAAAACGTATTATTTAGAGGCTAAAACGAACGTTTTGCACAATTTTGCACTCGCACTGTAATTTTCACTTTTTTAAAATTTGGTCATGATAAACCTTTTTGCTTTTTTTACTGGAAAACTGCTGCAAACACTGCAAATTAGCACTTTTCATAAAGTGTGTTATTTACATACTAAAACGAACGTTTTGCACAGTTTTGCACTGGCACTGTAATTTTAACTTTTTTAAAATTTGGTCATAATAAACGTTTTTCATGTTTTTACTTAAAAACTGCTGCAAACACTGCAAAATAGCAGTTTTCATAAAACGTGTTATTTAGAGTCTAAAACAAAGGTTTTGCACAATTTTGCACTGGCACTGTAATTTTAACTTTCTTAAAATTTGGTCATCATAAACGTTTTTGCTGTTTTTACTGGAAAACTGCTGCAAACACTGCAAATTATTAATTTTCATACAAGGTGTTTTTTTTAGAGGCTAAAACGAACGTTTTGCACAATTTTGCACTGGCACTGTAATTTTAACTTTTTTAAAATTTGGTCATAATCAACGTTTTTGCTGTTTTTACTGGAAAACTGCTGCAAACACTGCAAAATAGTAGTTTTCATGAAACGTGTATTTTAGAGGCTAAAACGAACGTTTTGCACAATTTTGCACTGGCACTGGCCAGTGCAAATTTGTGCAAAACGTTCGTTTTAGGTTCTAAATAACACGTTATATAAAAAGTGGTATCTTTCAGTGTTTTCTGCAGTTTTCCAGTAAAAACAGCAAAAACGTTGATGATGACCAATTTTAAAAAATATAAAATTACAGTGCGAGGGCAAAATTGTGCAAACCATTCGTTTTAGCCTGTAAATAACACGTTTTATAAAAAATGCTATTTTGCAGTGTTTGCAGCAGTTTTCCAGTATCATGACCAAATTTTAAAAAAGTTAAAATTACAGTGCCAGTGCAAAATTCTGCAAACCATTCGTTTTAGCCTGTAAATAACACGTTTTATAAAAAATGCTATTTTGCAGTGTTTGCAGTAGTTTTCCAGTAAAAACAGCAAAAACGTTTATCATGACCAAATTTTTAAAAAGGTTTAAATTACAGTCTCAGTGCAAAATTGTGCAAAACGTTCGTTTTACCCTCTAAATAACACGTTTTATGAAAACTTTTATTTTGCAGTGTTTCCAGGAGCTTTCCAGTAAAAACAGCAAAAATGTTTATCATGACCAAATTTTAAAAAAGTTAAAACCATAGTGCCAATGCAAAATTGTGCAAAAAGGTTCGTTTTAGCCTCTAAATAACACGTTTTATGAAAACTGCTATTTTGCAGTGTTTGCAGCAGTTTTACAGTAAAAACAGAAAAATCGTTTATCATGAAGAAATTTTAAACAAGTCAAAATTACAGTGCCACTGCAAAAATGTCCAAAACGTTTGTTTTAGCCTCTGAATAACACGTTTTATGAAAACTGGTATTTTGCAGTGTTTGCAGCAGTTTTCCAGTAAAAACAGTAGAAACGTTTATCATCACCAAATTTTAAAAAAGTGAAAACCACAGTGCCACTGCAAAATTGTGAAAAGCGTTTGTTTTAGCCTGTAAATAACATGTTTTATAGAAACTGCTTTTTTGCAGTGTTTGGAGCAGTTTTCCTGTAAAGACAGAAAAAAATTTAAAAAAGTTAAAATTACAGTGCCAGTGCAAAATTGTGCAAAACGTTCGTTTTAGCCTCTAAATAACACGTTTTATGAAAACTGCTATTTTGCAGTGTTTGCAGCAGTTTTCCAGTAAAAACAGCAAAAACTTTTATCATGACCAAATTTTAAAAAGGTTAAAATTACACTGCCATTGCAAAATTGTGCAAAACGTTCGTTTTAGCTTGTAAATAACACGTTATATAAACACTGCTATCTCTCAGTGTTTGCAGCAGTTTTCCAGTAAAAACAGCAAAATCGTTTATCAGGAACAAATTTTAAAAAGTTTACAATACAGTGCCAGTGCAAAATTGTGCAAAACGTTTGTTTTAGCCTCTAAATAACACGTTTTATAAAAACTGCTATTTTGCAGTGTTTGCAGCAGTTTTCCAGTAAAAACAGCAAAAACGTTTATCATGACCAAATTTTAAAAAAGTTAAAATTACAGTGCCAGTGCAAAATTGTGCAAAACGTTCGTTTTAGCCTCTAAATAACACGTTTTATGAAAACTGCTATTTTGCAGTGTTTGCAGCAGTTTTCCAGTAAAAACAGCTAATATTTTATCATGACCAAATTTTAAAAAAGTTAAAATTACAGTGCCAGTGCAAAATTGTGCAAAACGTTCGTTTTAGCCTCTAAAAAACACGTTTTATGAAAACTGCTATTTTGCAGTGTTTGCAGCAGTTTTCCAGTAAAAACAGCAAAAACCTTTATCAAGACCAAATTTTAAAAAAGTTAAAATTACAGTGCCAGTGCAAAATTGTGCAAAACGTTCGTTTTAGCCTCTAAAAAACACGTTTTATGAAAACTACTATTTTGCAGTGTTTGCAGCAGTTTTTTAGTAAAAACAGCAAAAACCTTTATCAAGACCAAATTTTAAAAAAGTTAAAATTACAGTGCCAGTGCAAAATTGTGCAAAACGTTCGTTTTAGCCTCTAAAAAACACGTTTTATGAAAACTACTATTTTGCAGTGTTTGCAGCAGTTTTCCAGTAAAAACAGCAAAAACCTTTATCAAGACCAAATTTTAAAAAAGTTAAAATTACAGTGCCAGTGCAAAATTGTGCAAAACGTTCGTTTTAGCCTCTAAAAAACACGTTTTATAAAAACTGCTATTTTGCAGTGTTTGCAGCAGTTTTCTAGTAAAAACAGCCAAAACGTTTATCATGACCAAATTTTAAAAAAGTTAAAGTTACAGTGCCAAGGCAAAATTGTGCAAAACGTTCGTTTTAGCCTCTAAATAACACGTTTTATAAAAACTGCTATTTTGCAGTGTTTGCAGCAGTTTTCCAGTAAAAACAGCAAAAACGTTTATCATGACCAAATTTTAAAAAAGTTAAAATTACAGTGCCAGTGAAAAACTGTGCAAAACGTTCGTTTTAGCCTCTAAATAACATGTTTTATGAAAACTGCTATTTTGCAGTGTTTGCAGCAGTTTTAAGTTCAAGACAGGAAAGACGTTTATTATGACCAAATTTTAAAAAAGTTAAAATTACAGTGCCAGTGCAAAATTGTGCAAAACGTTTGTTTTAGCCTCTAAATAACACGTTTTATAAAAACTGCTATTTTGCAGTGTTTCCAGCAGTTTTCCAGTAAAAACAGCAAAAACGTTTATCATGACCAAATTTTAAAAAAGTTAAAATTACAGTGCCAGTGCAAAATTGTGCAAAACGTTCGTTTTAGCCTTTAAATAACACCTTTAATGAAAAGTGCTATTTTAAAGTGTTTGCAGCAGTTTTCCATTAAAAAACAGCAAAAACGTTTATCATGACCAAATTTTAAAAAAGTGAAAATCACAGTGCCACTGCAAAATTGTGAAAAGCGTTTGTTTTAGCCTCTAAATAACACGTTTTATAGAAACTGCTTTTTTGCAGTGTTTGGAGCAGTTTTCCTGTAAAGACAGGAAAATTTTTAACAAGTTAAAATTACAGTGTTAGTGCAAAATTGTGCAAAACGTTCGTTTTAGCCTCTAAATAACACGTTTAATGAAAGTTGCTATTTTGCGGTGTTTGCAGCAGTTTTCCAGTATCATGACCAAATTTTAAAAAAGTTAAAATTACAGTGCCAGTGCAAAATTCTGCAAACCATTCGTTTTAGCCTGTAAATAACACGTTTTATAAAAAATGCTATTTTGCAGTGTTTGCAGTAGTTTTCCAGTAAAAACAGCAAAAACGTTTATCATGACCAAATTTTTAAAAAGGTTTAAATTACAGTCTCAGTACAAAATTGTGCAAAACGTTCGTTTTAGCCTCTAAATAACACGTTTTATGAAAACTGCTATTTTGCAGTGTTTGCAGCAGTTTTCCAGTAAAAACAGCAAAAACGTTTATCATGACCAAATTTTAAAAAAGTTAAAATTACAGTGCCAGTGCAAAATTGTGCAAAACGTTTGTTTTAGCCTCTAAATAACACGTTTTATGAAAACTGCTATTTTGCAGTGTTTGCAGCAGTTTTCCAGTAAAAACAGCAGAAACGTTTATCATGACCAATTTTTAAAAAAGTTAAAATTACAGTGCCAGTGCAAAATTGTGCAAAACGTTCGTTTTAGCCTCTAAATAACACGTTTTATGAAAACTGCTATTTTGCAGTGTTTGCAGCAGTTTTCCACTAAAAACAGCAAAAACGTTTATCATGACCAAATTTTAAAAAATTTAAAATTACAATGCCAGTGCAAAATTGTGTAAAAAGTTCGTTTTAGCCTCTAAATAACACGTTTTTTGAAAACTGCTATTTTGTAGTGTTTGCAGCAGTTTTCCAGTAAGAACAACAAAAACGTTTATCATGACCAAAGTTTAAAAAAGTTAAAATTACAGTGCCAGTGAAAAACTGTGCAAAACGTTCGTTTTAGCCTCTAAATAACATGTTTTATGAAAACTTCTATTTTGCAGTGTTTGCAGCAGTTTTAAGTTCAAGACAGGAAAGACGTTTATCATGACCAAATTTTAAAAAAGTTAAAATTACATGGCCAGTGTAAAATTGTGCAAAATGTTCGTTTTAGCCTCTAAATATTAAGTTTTATCAAAACTGCTATTTTGCAGTGTTCGCAGTAGTTTTCCAGTAAAAACAGCAAAAACGTTTATCATGACCAAATTTTAAAAAAGTGAAAACTACAGTGCCAATGCAAAATTGTGCAAAACGCTTGTTTTAGCCTCTAAATGACACGTTTTATGAAAACACCTTTTTTTGCAGTGTTTGCAGCAGTTTTCTAGTAAAAACAGCAAAAACGTTTATCAAGACCAAATTTTTAAAAAGTTAAAATTACAGTGCCAATGCAAAATTGTGGAAAGGTTTGTTTTAGCCTCTAAATCGGAAAAACGTTTATGATGACCAAATTTTAAAAACAATTATAAACTTACACTGCCAATGAAAAATTGTGCAAAACGATCGTCTTAGCCTCTAAATAACACGTTTTATGAAAACTGCTATTTTGCAGTTTTTCCAGTAGTTTTCCCCTAAACACAGCAAAAACGTTTATCATGACCAAATTTTAAAAGACTTAAAATTACAGTGCCAGTAAAAAACTGTGCAAAACGTTCTTTTTAGCCTATAAATAACACATTTTATGAAAACTGCTATTTTGCAGCGTGCGCTGCAGTTTTCCAGTAAAAACAGGAAAAACGTTAATCATGAACAAATTTTAAAAAAGTTAAAATTACAGTGCCAGTGCAAAATTGGGCAAAACGTTTTTTTTAGCCTCTAAATAGCACGTTTTATTAAAACTACTCTTTTGCATTGTTTGCAGCAGTTTTCCAGTAAAAATAGGAAAAACGTTCATGATGACCAAATTTTAAAAAAATGTTAAAGTTACACTGCCAGTGAAAAATTAGGCAAAACGTTCGTTTTAGCCTCTAAATAACACCATTTATAAAAACTGCTTTTTTGCAGTGATTGCAGCAGTTTTCCCGTAAAAACAGCAAAAACGTTTATCAAGACCAAATTTTAAGAAAGTTAAATTTACAGTGCCAGTGCAAAGTTGTGGAAAACGTTCGGTTTAGCCTCTAAATAACACTTTTTATGAAAACCCGAATTTTGCTGTGTTTAAAGTAGTTTTCCAGTAAAAACAGCAAAAACGTTTATCAAGAGCAAATTTTAAAAAAGTTAAAATTACAATGCCAGTGCAAAATTGTGCAAAACTTTTGTTTTAGCCTCTAAATAACACGTTTTTTGAAAACTCCTATTTTGCAGTAAAAACACCAAAAACGTTTATCATGACCAAATTTTTGAAAAAGTTAAAGTTACAGTGCCAGTGCAAAATTGTGCAAAACGTTTCTTTTAGCCTCCATTGTTTGTCATACCCGACTTTTGACCATACCACTGTTTACCGTCGTTAATTAGGTTAATTTATCTTTGCACAATGGTGAAATAAATCAATGAATGCTTTCCAAATTCTGCCCCTCTAATGCTTGTTATAAGGAAGAAATGTATAGGCTTGAAAATATGACAACGTAATTAGACTTTTGCAATCACTGGTCTGTGATGACATGGTTTCGAATCGTGAATCTCAACGGTTCACCATGGTGAACCGTCGGTGAGCTGAAAGATAAACAGTTCATTTCTTTAAACAAACGATTCACCATGGTGAACCGTGCTGAAATAGCAGGGAATGTTACCGGATTTTTTTGATTTCACATTTACAAACTAGTTTAGATTACAACCTCCGGATAGGATGGTTCTTATGCCCGGAAAACTTTTTCCCCCTTACATATCGAGGTAAGATATCTGGTGAATCGCACGGTGAATCATTGACAATCACTTCTCAATTACAATTTGCATACATTAAGTCCATTTTAATTTAATTATCCTGTGAATTCTTCTTGAGTTGGTACCAGCTCCACATCGGCACCAGTCGATATATTATTAACCGAACCTCACAAGACGTCAGCGACCCCACCTCTCTAGCTTTATTCCCTTCGCTAACTGTTGTCACGCCCTCAAATGCCAACATCAGTACCAGTGCAAGGAAGATCGCCCTTATTTCACTCGATTCTCGTCTGGATAATAATTAAAGCCCCTGATGTCATGTGTACGCTACGTTAATCAAAGTACACAGTGTCAACTACTTAACATGGAAATGCGGTACACAGCATATTGAAGATGTTTCTTTACACACCACATAGTATTTATAATGATTTGGCCTTCTAAAAACTCTCCAACACATATTCCTTGATTATCATCATGTTCAGACCAACTGCTCACCTTTTTAAATACAAAGCATGCCAAGAGACATTCCGTTTATCTTAGTAACAAGTTTAGTTCTTTTCTCAAAGAGACTTGACTTCTGATCTACACCTCTACAGATTTGCCAGTTTCCTTGAAGCAAATACAATACTCGTCACATTCGTTGGAACACCCATCCCCGTTTCCCCCTTCCTCCAATGTTGATTTCCACAACTACTAGTAGTCGCCCGAAAAATTCTCACACAACATTGAATTGGGGGAAGGGGGATGTGGTACAAGCTACGATCTTGTAACACGATGATTCTGACCATTCGCTAAGTGTTCCAACTAAATATGTCTAGTATTGTAGGTATCGGAGAGGCTGAACATTTTACGCACGCATGCGCTGACGGAATGTTTGAAGACGAGACGACAAAAATATGCAGTACCTCCAGACGTGGCGCTGGAGCGTCGTACCAAACGAGTCATCTTGGGATTTCGGCCCGTGCGATCGCTTTTGGACGCAGTTGGCCCTTTGCTGCTCTCTGCTACTGACCTTGCCTCCCGGTACGGCATTGTGGGAGGGATATGTCGGCCCCTAAACCATATGAGACAAATCCCACGCCTACTCACAGCTCCAAACCTCCCTTGTCATTACAATTTAACGTAACATTTCGATGTCTTATATATTCAAGAGAAAAGTCATTTTATCTGTCATATGGTAAGCACTGGAGTCGCAGATTACAAAGTGCACGCATGCGCCCTGCCGAAGGTAACATACATGCATGCATAAAACTTTATTTCATCTCCAATTTCTGATAACATCTTCGAGACATTACAGCTAACATACATAATATATACAGATACATAACTAAATATTAAATAATATTTAAAGATATATTAATCAAAACGAAAAGCCGCTGTACAAAATCCGGCCCTGGATTAGTTTAAAACCAGTAAACTCAGTGGTACGGGAAAATCAGGTAGCGCATTTCGCAATGTACTTAGTTAATACGTAAGAAAAAGAATTAAGACCATAACTGGTTGTTTTAGGTTTATTGAGGGACAGAATGTAAGTTCCACGAAGATCATGCATAAGAAGAGAACGGGAGAGAAAACGTATTTTTCATATGGACAAGCCTTTTCTTTCTTTAACCACTTTTATACAATAATATGAGGAAATTTTAAATGCACGTATGGCATAGACATGTAGAGTTTGACTTAAGTGGTACGTAAGAGGACAGGTAATCGAAAATATAAATCTTATTACTCCCTTATTTACATCA
>NC_090879.1:37558516-37578516 GCF_036669935.1 Montipora foliosa
AGACCATAACTGGTTGTTTTAGGTTTATTGAGGGACAGAATGTAAGTTCCACGAAGATCATGCATAAGAAGAGAACGGGAGAGAAAACGTATTTTTCATATGGACAAGCCTTTTCTTTCTTTAACCACTTTTATAAAAAAGTAAAAAAAGTTAACAATATGAGGAAATTTTGAATGAACGTATTGCATAGATATGAACAGTTTGACTTAAGTGGTACGTAAGAGGACAGGTAATCGCAAATATAAATCTGATTACTCTCTTATTTACATCATACCGTTTCTTTGACAAGAAATTACTAAAGGCCAGGCCGAATTTCCTATGATAAAAAGTCTACGTCAACGGCACTCACCTTGGCTACACCTTAGTATCCGCCTAGAAATCTTCTTCTCGCTACTTTTTCCTCATTTGATGAGGACCAGTCTCCGCTTGCCTCCTTCATTCCCAAAAGGAATTCTGGGTAATTCGGCCGTTCCATGACAAGGGAAGACCCCCGATTCTCATTTCATAGATTTTCTTATGAGTGTGGAGCCACCCAGTCCTACAGGCAAAATACAGCATCGATTGAAGTTTTTAGCTTTCAAAACTTCCTCAAATTGTAACGGTAGCTCCTGGAATTCGTCCACAGAAAGGCCAGAGAGACCACTTCACTGGTGCTGTGAACCGCCATGTTTACAACAGAGCGCTTTAGGCGTTCCACTCTGCATGAAATCATCTCTCACCTCTGTCTCGAGAAGACCAGACACGCACGGTTCTTACGTTACGTTTATGCCCTGTAGAATAAACCGAAATCTCAACTCCTTGTCAAAGTTAACCAGCATCTTAATATCTTTGGTAGGCTAAAATACTCGTCACATTTGTTGGAACACCCATCGCCGTTTTCCCCTTCCTGAATGGGGGAAGGGGGATGTGGTATAAGCTACGATCTTGTAACACGATGATTCTGACCATTCGCTGAGTGTTCCAACTAAATATGTCAAGTATTGTCTGAGTATTGGTGTGCGTTGGTATGAAGCCGTGCGATGCAATATACGCCTTGCAACATTCCAACAGTTCCAAACTCGTGTGAAAAGTACATTTTGTCCTCTAAACACTTTAATAGGCTCTATTCCCAGACGCACTGACAAGATTATCAAGTGCAACGGTCAGCGTTGATTGACATAATTTATATACCAAGGCATCAGAATAGCTATGCCAATATATTACGGCCCCTGAAGACGTTTCTTTCTGCGATAGGACTGACTAAATCAGTTGCAGCAAAAGAACAGTTCATCGGCAATGGTTGGTGCTCTGCTTTTGAAAAACTCAGGCTGAAACCCTGAAAATATAAAGCTAATGAAAACGACACCTGTTATTAATTAACGAAAAACGACAAGTCTGTAATTTCCTTGTTAAAGTGCAAAACGAGTCCATTGTTTGTCATACCCGACTTTTGACCATACCACTGTTTACCCTCGTTAATTAGGTTAATTTATCTATGCACAATGGTGAAATAAATCAATGAATGCTTTCCAAATTCTGCCCCTCTAATGCTTGTTATAAGGAAGAAATGTATAGGCTTGAAAATATGACAACGTAATTAGACTTTTGCAATCACTGGTCTGTGATGACATGGTTTCGAATCGTGAATCTCAACGGTTCACCATGGTGAACCGTCGGTGAGCTGAAAGATAAACAGTTCATTTCTTTAAACAAACGATTCACCATGGTGAACCGTACCGAAATAGCAGGAAATGTTACCGGATTTTTTTGATTTCACATTTACAAACTAGTTTAGATTACAATCTCGGGATAGGATGGTTCTTAAGCCCGGAAAACTCTTTCCCCCTTACATATCGAGTTAAAATATCTGGTGAATCGCACGGTGAATCGTTGACAATCACTTCTCAATTACAATTTGCATACATTAAGTCCATTTTAATTTAATTATCCTGTGAATTCTTCTTGAGTTGGTACCAGCTCCACATCGGCACCACTCGATATATTATTAACCGAACCTCACAAGACGTCAGCGACCCCACCTCTCTAGCTTTATTCCCTTCGCTAACCGTTGTCACGCCCTCAAATGCCAACATCAGTACCAGTGCAAGGAAGATCGCCCTTATTTCGCTCGATTCTCGTCTCGATAATAATTAAAGCCCCCGATGTCATGTGTACGCTACGTTAATCAAAGTACACAGTGTCAACTACTTAACATGGAAATGCGGTACACAGCATATTGAAGATGTTCCTTTACACACCACATAGTATTTATAATGATTTGGCCTTCTAAAAACTCTCCAACACATATTCCTTGATTATCATCATGTTCAGACCAACTGCTCACCTTTTTAAATACAAAGCATGCCAAGAGACATTCCGTTTATCTTAGTAACAAGTTTACTTCTTTTCTCAAAGAGACTTGACTTCTGATCTACACCTGTACAGATTTGCCAGTTTCCTTGAAGCAAATACAATACTCGTCACATTCGTTGGAACACCCATCCCCGTTTCCCCCTTCCTCCAATGTTGATTTCCACAACTACTAGTAGTCGCCCGAAAAATTCTCACACAACATTGAATTGGGGGAAGGGGGATGTGGTACAAGCTACGATCTTGTAACACGATGATTCTGACCATTCGCTAAGTGTTCCAACTAAATATGTCTAGTATTGTAGATATCGGAGAGGCTGAACATTTTACGCACGCATGCGCTGACGGAATGTTTGAAGACGAGACGACAAAAATATGCAGTACCTCCAGACGTGGCGCTGGAGCGTCGTACCAAACGAGTCATCCCGGGATTTCGGCCCGTGCGATCGCTTTTGGACGCAGTTGGCCCTTCGCTGCTTTCTGCTACCGACCTTGCCTCCCGGTACGGCATTGAGGGAGGGATATGTCGGCCCCTAAACCATATGAGACAAATCCCACGCCTACTCCCAGCTCCAAACCTCCCTTGTCATTACAATTTAACGTAACATTTCGATGTCTTATATATTCAAGAGAAAAGTCGTTTTATCTGTCATATGGTAAGCACTGGAGTCGCAGATTACAAAGTGCACGCATGCGCCCTGCCGAAGGTAACATACATGCATGCATAAAACTTTATTTCATCTCGAATTTCTGGTAACATCTTCGAGACATTACAGCTAACATACATAATATATGCAGATACATAACTAAATATTAAATAATATTTAAAGATATATTAATCAAAACGAAAAGCCGCTGTACAAAATCCGGCCCTGGATTAGTTTAAAACCAGTAAACTCAGTGGTACGGGAAAATCAGGTAGCGCATTTCGCAATGTACTTAGTTAATACGTAAGAAAAAGAATTAAGACCATAACTGGTTGTTTTAGGTTTATTGAGGGACAGAATGTAAGTTCCACGAAGATCATGCATAAGAAGAGAACGGGAGAGAAAACGTATTTTTCATATGGACAAGCCTTTTCTTTCTTTAACCACTTTTATAAAAAAGTAAAAAAAAGTTAACAATATGAGGAAATTTTGAATGAACGTATTGCATAGATATGAACAGTTTGACTTAAGTGGTACGTAAGAGGACAGGTAATCGCAAATATAAATCTGATTACTCTCTTATTTACATCATACCGTTTCTTTGACAAGAAATTACTAAAGGCCAGGCCGAATTTCCTATGATAAAAAGTCTACGTCAACGGCACTCACCTTGGCTACACCTTAGTATCCGCCTAGAAATCTTCTTCTCGCTACTTTTTCCTCATTTGATGAGGACCAGTCTCCGCTTGCCTCCTTCATTCCCAAAAGGAATTCTGGGTAATTCGGCCGTTCCATGACAAGGGAAGACCCCCGATTCTCATTTCATAGATTTTCTTATGAGTGTGGAGCCACCCAGTCCTACAGGCAAAATACAGCATCGATTGAAGTTTTTAGCTTTCAAAACTTCCTCAAATTGTAACGGTAGCTCCTGGAATTCGTCCACAGAAAGGCCAGAGAGACCACTTCACTGGTGCTGTGAACCGCCATGTTTACAACAGAGCGCTTTAGGCGTTCCACTCTGCATGAAATCATCTCTCACCTCTGTCTCGAGAAGACCAGACACGCACGGTTCTTACGTTACGTTTATGCCCTGTAGAATAAACCGAAATCTCAACTCCTTGTCAAAGTTAACCAGCATCTTAATATCTTTGGTAGGCTAAAATACTCGTCACATTTGTTGGAACACCCATCGCCGTTTTCCCCTTCCTGAATGGGGGAAGGGGGATGTGGTATAAGCTACGATCTTGTAACACGATGATTCTGACCATTCGCTGAGTGTTCCAACTAAATATGTCAAGTATTGTCTGAGTATTGGTGTGCGTTGGTATGAAGCCGTGCGATGCAATATACGCCTTGCAACATTCCAACAGTTCCAAACTCGTGTGAAAAGTACATTTTGTCCTCTAAACACTTTAATAGGCTCTATTCCCAGACGCACTGACAAGATTATCAAGTGCAACGGTCAGCGTTGATTGACATAATTTATATACCAAGGCATCAGAATAGCTATGCCAATATATTACGGCCCCTGAAGACGTTTCTTTCTGCGATAGGACTGACTAAATCAGTTGCAGCAAAAGAACAGTTCATCGGCAATGGTTGGTGCTCTGCTTTTGAAAAACTCAGGCTGAAACCCTGAAAATATAAAGCTAATGAAAACGACACCTGTTATTAATTAACGAAAAACGACAAGTCTGTAATTTCCTTGTTAAAGTGCAAAACGAGTCCATTGTTTGTCATACCCGACTTTTGACCATACCACTGTTTACCCTCGTTAATTAGGTTAATTTATCTATGCACAATGGTGAAATAAATCAATGAATGCTTTCCAAATTCTGCCCCTCTAATGCTTGTTATAAGGAAGAAATGTATAGGCTTGAAAATATGACAACGTAATTAGACTTTTGCAATCACTGGTCTGTGATGACATGGTTTCGAATCGTGAATCTCAACGGTTCACCATGGTGAACCGTCGGTGAGCTGAAAGATAAACAGTTCATTTCTTTAAACAAACGATTCACCATGGTGAACCGTACCGAAATAGCAGGAAATGTTACCGGATTTTTTTGATTTCACATTTACAAACTAGTTTAGATTACAATCTCGGGATAGGATGGTTCTTAAGCCCGGAAAACTCTTTCCCCCTTACATATCGAGTTAAAATATCTGGTGAATCGCACGGTGAATCGTTGACAATCACTTCTCAATTACAATTTGCATACATTAAGTCCATTTTAATTTAATTATCCTGTGAATTCTTCTTGAGTTGGTACCAGCTCCACATCGGCACCACTCGATATATTATTAACCGAACCTCACAAGACGTCAGCGACCCCACCTCTCTAGCTTTATTCCCTTCGCTAACCGTTGTCACGCCTTCAAATGCCAACATCAGTACCAGTGCAAGGAAGATCGCCCTTATTTCGCTCGATTCTCGTCTCGATAATAATTAAAGCCCCCGATGTCATGTGTACGCTACGTTAATCAAAGTACACAGTGTCAACTACTTAACATGGAAATGCGGTACACAGCATATTGAAGATGTTCCTTTACACACCACATAGTATTTATAATGATTTGGCCTTCTAAAAACTCTCCAACACATATTCCTTGATTATCATCATGTTCAGACCAACTGCTCACCTTTTTAAATACAAAGCATGCCAAGAGACATTCCGTTTATCTTAGTAACAAGTTTACTTCTTTTCTCAAAGAGACTTGACTTCTGATCTACACCTGTACAGATTTGCCAGTTTCCTTGAAGCAAATACAATACTCGTCACATTCGTTGGAACACCCATCCCCGTTTCCCCCTTCCTCCAATGTTGATTTCCACAACTACTAGTAGTCGCCCGAAAAATTCTCACACAACATTGAATTGGGGGAAGGGGGATGTGGTACAAGCTACGATCTTGTAACACGATGATTCTGACCATTCGCTAAGTGTTCCAACTAAATATGTCTAGTATTGTAGATATCGGAGAGGCTGAACATTTTACGCACGCATGCGCTGACGGAATGTTTGAAGACGAGACGACAAAAATATGCAGTACCTCCAGACGTGGCGCTGGAGCGTCGTACCAAACGAGTCATCCCGGGATTTCGGCCCGTGCGATCGCTTTTGGACGCAGTTGGCCCTTCGCTGCTTTCTGCTACCGACCTTGCCTCCCGGTACGGCATTGAGGGAGGGATATGTCGGCCCCTAAACCATATGAGACAAATCCCACGCCTACTCCCAGCTCCAAACCTCCCTTGTCATTACAATTTAACGTAACATTTCGATGTCTTATATATTCAAGAGAAAAGTCGTTTTATCTGTCATATGGTAAGCACTGGAGTCGCAGATTACAAAGTGCACGCATGCGCCCTGCCGAAGGTAACATACATGCATGCATAAAACTTTATTTCATCTCGAATTTCTGGTAACATCTTCGAGACATTACAGCTAACATACATAATATATACAGATACATAACTAAATATTAAATAATATTTAAAGATATATTAATCAAAACGAAAAGCCGCTGTACAAAATCCGGCCCTGGATTAGTTTAAAACCAGTAAACTCAGTGGTACGGGAAAATCAGGTAGCGCATTTCGCAATGTACTTAGTTAATACGTAAGAAAAAGAATTAAGACCATAACTGGTTGTTTTAGGTTTATTGAGGGACAGAATGTAAGTTCCACGAAGATCATGCATAAGAAGAGAACGGGAGAGAAAACGTATTTTTCATACGGACAAGCCTTTTCTTTCTTTAACCACTTTTATAAAAAAGTAAAAAAAAGTTAATAATATGAGGAAATTTTGAATGCACGTATTGCATAGATATGTAGAGTTTGACTTAAGTGGTACGTAAGAGGACAGGTAATCGAAAATATAAATCTCATTACTCCCTTATTTACATCATACCGTTTCTTTGACAAGAAATTACTAAAGGCCAGGCCGAATTTCCTATGATAAAAAGTCTACGTCAACGGCACGCACTTTGGCTACACCTTAGTATCCGCCTAGAAATCTTCTTCTCGCTACTTTTTCCTCATTTGATAAGGACCAGTCTCCGCTTGCCTCCTTCATTCCCAAAAGGAATTCTGGGTAATTCGGCCGTTCCACGACAAGGGAAGACCCCCGATTCTCATTTCATAGATTTTCTTATGAGTGTGGAGCCACCCAGTCCTACAGGCAAAATACAGCATCGATTGAAGTTTTTAGCTTTCAAAACTTGCTCAAATTGTATCGGTAGCTCCTGGAATTCGTCCACAGAAAGGCCAGAGAGACCACTTCACTGGTGCTGTGAACCGCCATGTTTACAACAGAGCGCTTTAGGCGTTCCACTCTGCATGAAATCATCTCTCACCTCTGTCTCGAGAAGACCAGACACGCACGGTTCTTACGTTACGTTTATGCCCTGTAGAATAAACCGAAATCTCAACTCCTTGTTAAAGTTAACCAGCATCTTAATATCTTTGGTAGGCTAAAATACTCGTCACATTTGTTGGAACACCCATCGCCGTTTTCCCCTTCCTGAATGGGGGAAGGGGGATGTGGTATAAGCTACGATCTTGTAACACGATGATTCTGACCATTCGCTGAGTGTTCCAACTAAATATGTCTAGTATTGTCTGAGTATTGGTGTGCGTTGGTATGAAGCCGTGCGATGCAATATACGCCGTGCAACATTCCAACAGTTCCAAACTCGTGTGAAAAGTACATTTTGTCCTCTAAACACTTTAATAGGCTCTATTCCCAGACGCACTGACAAGATTATCAAGTGCAACGGTCAGCGTTGATTGACATAATTTATATACCAAGGCATCAGAATAGCTATGCCAATATATTACGGCCCCTGAAGACGTTTCTTTCTGCGATAGGACTGACTAAATCAGTTGCAGCAAAAGAACAGTTCATCGGCAATGGTTGGTGCTCTGCTTTTGAAAAACTCAGGCTGAAACCCTGAAAATATAAAGCTAATGAAAACGACACCTGTTATTAATTAACGAAAAACGACAAGTCTGTAATTTCCTTGTTAAAGTGCAAAACGAGTCCATTGTTTGTCATACCCGACTTTTGACCATACCACTGTTTACCCTCGTTAATTAGGTTAATTTATCTATGCACAATGGTGAAATAAATCAATGAATGCTTTCCAAATTCTGCCCCTCTAATGCTTGTTATAAGGAAGAAATGTATAGGCTTGAAAATATGACAACGTAATTAGACTTTTGCAATCACTGGTCTGTGATGACATGGTTTCGAATCGTGAATCTCAACGGTTCACCATGGTGAACCGTCGGTGAGCTGAAAGATAAACAGTTCATTTCTTTAAACAAACGATTCACCATGGTGAACCGTGCCGAAATAGCAGGAAATGTTACCGGATTTTTTTGATTTCACATTTACAAACTAGTTTAGATTACAATCTCGGGATAGGATGGTTCTTAAGCCCGGAAAACTCTTTCCCCCTTACATATCGAGTTAAAATATCTGGTGAATCGCACGGTGAATCGTTGACAATCACTTCTCAATTACAATTTGCATACATTAAGTCCATTTTAATTTAATTATCCTGTGAATTCTTCTTGAGTTGGTACCAGCTCCACATCGGCACCACTCAATATATTTATTATTAACCGAACCTCACAAGACGTCAGCGACCCCACCTCTCTAGCTTTATTCCCTTCGCTAACCGTTGTCACGCCTTCAAATGCCAACATCAGTACCAGTGCAAGGAAGATCGCCCTTATTTCGCTCGATTCTCGTCTCGATAATAATTAAAGCCCCCGATGTCATGTGTACGCTACGTTAATCAAAGTACACAGTGTCAACTACTTAACATGGAAATGCGGTACACAGCATATTGAAGATGTTTCTTTACACACCACATAGTATTTATAACGATTTGGCCTTCTAAAAACTCTCCAACACATATTCCTTGATTATCATCATGTTCAGACCAACTGCTCACCTTTTTAAATACAAAGCATGCCAAGAGACATTCCGTTTATCTTAGTAACAAGTTTACTTCTTTTCTCAAAGAGACTTGACTTCTGATCTACACCTGTACAGATTTGCCAGTTTCCTTGAAGCAAATACAATACTCGTCACATTCGTTGGAACACCCATCCCCGTTTCCCCCTTCCTCCAATGTTGATTTCCACAACTACTAGTAGTCGCCCGAAAAATTCTCACACAACATTGAATTGGGGGAAGGGGGATGTGGTACAAGCTACGATCTTGTAACACGATGATTCTGACCATTCGCTAAGTGTTCCAACTAAATATGTCTAGTATTGTAGATATCGGAGAGGCTGAACATTTTACGCACGCATGCGCTGACGGAATGTTTGAAGACGAGACGACAAAAATATGCAGTACCTCCAGACGTGACGCTGGAGCGTCGTACCAAACGAGTCATCCCGGGATTTCGGCCCGTGCGATCGCTTTTGGACGCAGTTGGCCCTTCGCTGCTTTCTGCTACCGACCTTGCCTCCCGGTACGGCATTGAGGGAGGGATATGTCGGCCCCTAAACCATATGAGACAAATCCCACGCCTACTCCCAGCTCCAAACCTCCCTTGTCATTACAATTTAACGTAACATTTCGATGTCTTATATATTCAAGAGAAAAGTCGTTTTATCTGTCATATGGTAAGCACTGGAGTCGCAGATTACAAAGTGCACGCATGCGCCCTGCCGAAGGTAACATACGTGCATGCATAAAACTTTATTTCATCTCGAATTTCTGGTAACATCTTCGAGACATTACAGCTAACATACATAATATATACAGATACATAACTAAATATTAAATAATATTTAAAGATATATTAATCAAAACGAAAAGCCGCTGTACAAAATCCGGCCCTGGATTAGTTTAAAACCAGTAAACTCAGTGGTACGGGAAAATCAGGTAGCGCATTTCGCAATGTACTTAGTTAATACGTAAGAAAAAGAATTAAGACCATAACTGGTTGTTTTAGGTTTATTGAGGGACAGAATGTAAGTTCCACGAAGATCATGCATAAGAAGAGAACGGGAGAGAAAACGTATTTTTCATACGGACAAGCCTTTTCTTTCTTTAACCACTTTTATAAAAAAGTAAAAAAAAGTTAATAATATGAGGAAATTTTGAATGCACGTATTGCATAGATATGTAGAGTTTGACTTAAGTGGTACGTAAGAGGACAGGTAATCGAAAATATAAATCTCATTACTCCCTTATTTACATCATACCGTTTCTTTGACAAGAAATTACTAAAGGCCAGGCCGAATTTCCTATGATAAAAAGTCTACGTCAACGGCACGCACCTTGGCTAAACCTTAGTATCCGCCTAGAAATCTTCTTCTCGCTACTTTTTCCTCATTTGATAAGGACCAGTCTCCGCTTGCCTCCTTCATTCCCAAAAGGAATTCTGGGTAATTCGGCCGTTCCACGACAAGGGAAGACCCCCGATTCTCATTTCATAGATTTTCTTATGAGTGTGGAGCCACCCAGTCCTACAGGCAAAATACAGCATCGATTGAAGTTTTTAGCTTTCAAAACTTGCTCAAATTGTATCGGTAGCTCCTGGAATTCGTCCACAGAAAGGCCAGAGAGACCACTTCACTGGTGCTGTGAACCGCCATGTTTACAACAGAGCGCTTTAGGCGTTCCACTCTGCATGAAATCATCTCTCACCTCTGTCTCGAGAAGACCAGAAACGCACGGTTCTTGCGTTACGTTTATGCCCTGTAGAATAAACCGAAATCTCAACTCCTTGTCAAAGTTAACCAGCATCTTAATATCTTTGGTAGGCTAAAATACTCGTCACATTTGTTGGAACACCCATCGCCGTTTTCCCCTTCCTGAATGGGGGAAGGGGGATGTGGTATAAGCTACGATCTTGTAACACGATGATTCTGACCATTCGCTGAGTGTTCCAACTAAATATGTCTAGTATTGTCTGAGTATTGGTGTGCGTTGGTATGAAGCCGTGCGATGCAATATACGCCGTGCAACATTCCAACAGTTCCAAAGTCGTGTGAAAAGTACATTTTGTCCTCTAAACACTTTAATAGGCTCTATTCCCAGACGCACTGACAAGATTATCAAGTGCAACGGTCAGCGTTGATTGACATAATTTATATACCAAGGCATCAGAATAGCTATGCCAATATATTACGGCCCCTGAAGACGTTTCTTTCTGCGATAGGACTGACTAAATCAGTTGCAGCAAAAGAACAGTTCATCGGCAATGGTTGGTGCTCTGCTTTTGAAAAACTCAGGCTGAAACCCTGAAAATATAAAGCTAATGAAAACGACACCTGTTATTAATTAACGAAAAACGACAAGTCTGTAATTTCCTTGTTAAAGTGCAAAACGAGTCCATTGTTTGTCATACCCGACTTTTGACCATACCACTGTTTACCCTCGTTAATTAGGTTAATTTATCTATGCACAATGGTGAAATAAATCAATGAATGCTTTCCAAATTCTGCCCCTCTAATGCTTGTTATAAGGAAGAAATGTATAGGCTTGAAAATATGACAACGTAATTAGACTTTTGCAATCACTGGTCTGTGATGACATGGTTTCGAATCGTGAATCTCAACGGTTCACCATGGTGAACCGTCGGTGAGCTGAAAGATAAACAGTTCATTTCTTTAAACAAACGATTCACCATGGTGAACCGTGCCGAAATAGCAGGAAATGTTACCGGATTTTTTTGATTTCACATTTACAAACTAGTTTAGATTACAATCTCGGGATAGGATGGTTCTTAAGCCCGGAAAACTCTTTCCCCCTTACATATCGAGTTAAAATATCTGGTGAATCGCACGGTGAATCGTTGACAATCACTTCTCAATTACAATTTGCATACATTAAGTCCATTTTAATTTAATTATCCTGTGAATTCTTCTTGAGTTGGTACCAGCTCCACATCGGCACCACTCGATATATTATTAACCGAACCTCACAAGACGTCAGCGACCCCACCTCTCTAGCTTTATTCCCTTCGCTAACCGTTGTCACGCCCTCAAATGCCAACATCAGTACCAGTGCAAGGAAGATCGCCCTTATTTCGCTCGATTCTCGTCTCGATAATAATTAAAGCCCCCGATGTCATGTGTACGCTACGTTAATCAAAGTACACAGTGTCAACTACTTAACATGGAAATGCGGTACACAGCATATTGAAGATGTTCCTTTACACACCACATAGTATTTATAATGATTTGGCCTTCTAAAAACTCTCCAACACATATTCCTTGATTATCATCATGTTCAGACCAACTGCTCACCTTTTTAAATACAAAGCATGCCAAGAGACATTCCGTTTATCTTAGTAACAAGTTTACTTCTTTTCTCAAAGAGACTTGACTTCTGATCTACACCTGTACAGATTTGCCAGTTTCCTTGAAGCAAATACAATACTCGTCACATTCGTTGGAACACCCATCCCCGTTTCCCCCTTCCTCCAATGTTGATTTCCACAACTACTAGTAGTCGCCCGAAAAATTCTCACACAACATTGAATTGGGGGAAGGGGGATGTGGTACAAGCTACGATCTTGTAACACGATGATTCTGACCATTCGCTAAGTGTTCCAACTAAATATGTCTAGTATTGTAGATATCGGAGAGGCTGAACATTTTACGCACGCATGCGCTGACGGAATGTTTGAAGACGAGACGACAAAAATATGCAGTACCTCCAGACGTGGCGCTGGAGCGTCGTACCAAACGAGTCATCCCGGGATTTCGGCCCGTGCGATCGCTTTTGGACGCAGTTGGCCCTTCGCTGCTTTCTGCTACCGACCTTGCCTCCCGGTACGGCATTGAGGGAGGGATATGTCGGCCCCTAAACCATATGAGACAAATCCCACGCCTACTCCCAGCTCCAAACCTCCCTTGTCATTACAATTTAACGTAACATTTCGATGTCTTATATATTCAAGAGAAAAGTCGTTTTATCTGTCATATGGTAAGCACTGGAGTTGCAGATTACAAAGTGCACGCATGCGCCCTGCCGAAGGTAACATACATGCATGCATAAAACTTTATTTCATCTCGAATTTCTGGTAACATCTTCGAGACATTACAGCTAACATACATAATATATACAGATACATAACTAAATATTAAATAATATTTAAAGATATATTAATCAAAACGAAAAGCCGCTGTACAAAATCCGGCCCTGGATTAGTTTAAAACCAGTAAACTCAGTGGTACGGGAAAATCAGGTAGCGCATTTCGCAATGTACTTAGTTAATACGTAAGAAAAAGAATTAAGACCATAACTGGTTGTTTTAGGTTTATTGAGGGACAGAATGTAAGTTCCACGAAGATCATGCATAAGAAGAGAACGGGAGAGAAAACGTATTTTTCATACGGACAAGCCTTTTCTTTCTTTAACCACTTTTATAAAAAAGTAAAAAAAAGTTAATAATATGAGGAAATTTTGAATGCACGTATTGCATAGATATGTAGAGTTTGACTTAAGTGGTACGTAAGAGGACAGGTAATCGAAAATATAAATCTCATTACTCCCTTATTTACATCATACCGTTTCTTTGACAAGAAATTACTAAAGGCCAGGCCGAATTTCCTATGATAAAAAGTCTACGTCAACGGCACGCACCTTGGCTACACCTTAGTATCCGCCTAGAAATCTTCTTCTCGCTACTTTTTCCTCATTTGATAAGGACCAGTCTCCGCTTGCCTCCTTCATTCCCAAAAGGAATTCTGGGTAATTCGGCCGTTCCACGACAAGGGAAGACCCCCGATTCTCATTTCATAGATTTTCTTATGAGTGTGGAGCCACCCAGTCCTACAGGCAAAATACAGCATCGATTGAAGTTTTTAGCTTTCAAAACTTGCTCAAATTGTATCGGTAGCTCCTGGAATTCGTCCACAGAAAGGCCAGAGAGACCACTTCACTGGTGCTGTGAACCGCCATGTTTACAACAGAGCGCTTTAGGCGTTCCACTCTGCATGAAATCATCTCTCACCTCTGTCTCGAGAAGACCAGACATGCACGGTTCTTACGTTACGTTTATGCCCTGTAGAATAAACCGAAATCTCAACTCCTTGTCAAAGTTAAACAGCATCTTAATATCTTTGGTAGGCTAAAATACTCGTCACATTTGTTGGAACACCCATCGCCGTTTTCCCCTTCCTGAATGGGGGAAGGGGGATGTGGTATAAGCTACGATCTTGTAACACGATGATTCTGACCATTCGCTGAGTGTTCCAACTAAATATCTCTAGTATTGTCTGAGTATTGGTGTGCATTGGTATGAAGCCGTGCGATGCAATATACGCCGTGCAACATTCCAACAGTTCCAAACTCGTGTGAAAAGTACATTTTGTCCTCTAAACACTTTAATAGGCTCTATTCCCAGACGCACTGACAAGATTAGCAAGTGCAACGGTCAGCGTTGATTGACATAATTTATATACCAAGGCATCAGAATAGCTATGCCAATATATTACGGCCCCTGAAGACGTTTCTTTCTGCGATAGGACTGACTAAATCAGTTGCAGCAAAAGAACAGTTCATCGGCAATGGTTGGTGCTCTGCTTTTGAAAAACTCAGGCTGAAACCCTGAAAATATAAAGCTAATGAAAACGACACCTGTTATTAATTAACGAAAAACGACAAGTCTGTAATTTACTTGTTAAAGTGCAAAACGAGTCCATTGTTTGTCATACCCGACTTTTGACCATACCACTGTTTACCCTCGTTAATTAGGTTAATTTATCTATGCACAATGGTGAAATAAATCAATGAATGCTTTCCAAATTCGCCCCCCTATAATGCTTGTTTTAAGGAAGAAATGTATAGGCTTGAAAATATGACAACGTAATTAGACTTTTGCAATCACTGGTCTGTGATGACATGGTTTCGAATCGTGAATCTCAACGGTTCACCATGGTGAACCGTCGGTGAGCTGAAAAATAACCAGTTCATTTCTTTAAACAAACGATTCACCATGGTGAACCGTGCCGAAATAGCAGGAAATGTTACCGGATTTTTTTGATTTCACATTTACAAACTAGTTTAGATTACAACCTCCGGATAGGATGGTTCTTATGCCCGGAAAACTCTTTCCCCCTTACATATCGAGTTAAAATATCTGGTGAATCGCACGGTGAATCGTTGACAATCACTTCTCAATTACAATTTGCATACATTAAGTCCATTTTAATTTAATTATCCTGTGAATTCTTCTTGAGTTGGTACCAGCTCCACATCGGCACCACTCGATATATTTATTATTAACCGAACCTCACAAGACGTCAGCGACCCCACCTCTCTAGCTTTATTCCCTTCGCTAACCGTTGTCACGCCTTCAAATGCCAACATCAGTACCAGTGCAAGGAAGATCGCCCTTATTTCGCTCGATTCTCGTCTCGATAATAATTAAAGCCCCCGATGTCATGTGTACGCTACGTTAATCAAAGTACACAGTGTCAACTACTTAACATGGAAATGCGGTACACAGCATATTGAAGATGTTTCTTTACACACCACATAGTATTTATAACGATTTGGCCTTCTAAAAACTCTCCAACACATATTCCTTGATTATCATCATGTTCAGACCAACTGCTCACCTTTTTAAATACAAAGCATGCCAAGAGACATTCCGTTTATCTTAGTAACAAGTTTACTTCTTTTCTCAAAGAGACTTGACTTCTGATCTACACCTGTACAGATTTGCCAGTTTCCTTGAAGCAAATACAATACTCGTCACATTCGTTGGAACACCCATCCCCGTTTCCCCCTTCCTCCAATGTTGATTTCCACAACTACTAGTAGTGGCCCGAAAAATTCTCACACAACATTGAATTGGGGGAAGGGGGATGTGGTACAAGCTACGATCTTGTAACACGATGATTCTGACCATTCGCTAAGTGTTCCAACTAAATATGTCTAGTATTGTAGGTATCGGAGAGGCTGAACATTTTACGCACGCATGCGCTGACGGAATGTTTGAAGACGAGACGACAAAAATATGCAGTACCTCCAGACGTGGCGCTGGACCGTCATACCAAACGAGTCATCCCGGGATTTCGGCCCGTGTGATCGCTTTTGGACGCAGTTGGCCCTTCGCTGCTTTCTGCTACCGACCTTGCCTCCCGGTACGGCATTGAGGGAGGGATATGTCGGCCCCTAAACCATATGAGACAAATCCCACGCCTTCTCACAGCTCCAAACCTCCCTTGTCATTACAATTTAACGTAACATTTCGATGTCTTATATATTCAAGAGAAAAGTCATTTTATCTGTCATATGGTAAGCACTGGAGTCGCAGATTACAAAGTGCACGCATGCGCCCTGCCGAAGGTAACATACATGCATGCATAAAACTTTATTTCATCTCGAATTTCTGATAACATCTTCGAGACATTACAGCTAACATACATAATATATACAGATACATAACTAAATATTAAATAATATTTAAAGATATATTAATCAAAACGAAAAGCCGCTGTACAAAATCCGGCCCTGGATTAGTTTAAAACCAGTAAACTCAGTGGTACGGGAAAATCAGGTAGCGCATTTCGCAATGTACTTAGTTAATACGTAAGAAAAAGAATTAAGACCAGAATTAATACAGCATCGATTGAAATTTTTAGCTTTCAAAACTTCCTCAAATTGTATCGGTAGCTCCTGGAATTCGTCCACAGAAAGGCCAGAGAGACGACTTCTTTGGTAGCAGGAAAACTCCAGAGCAAATGAGGTTAGGAAAAAATTGTATGAATTAGAGAATGTTGAAGTTCAAGAAAGTGAGAACAAGTTTGATGACGTTGAAGTCACAAGCTTCCCATTAGAGCTCTGTAATTTTAACTTTTTTAAAATTTGGTCATGATAAAGTTTTTATTTTTTATTATTATTTCTACTATACTAACGTTACTTACAAAAACAATCCTGTATTATACTAGCATTACTTACAAAAATTACATTACTTACATAACGGGCTACTTACTCTACTAACAATACAATGCAATACTCTACTTTTTTTTCACGTTAAGAACAAAATTACATTATTACATTGCAGCAAAAAGAAGAGAAAAAAAAAAATCAATAAATATATTTATACACATGCACACATCCATACACACATACATATACATATAAATATACATATACATATACATATACATATACACCTCTACTTAGTTGAATAACAAACTAGATGAAAAAATCCATTTCTTTTTGAAAAAATTATCATTATTTATATTGTTTTTTAAACTTATGAAACGTTCAATTTCATACTTCATTTTCAGTCTGACCTTAAATCTCTGTAAGTCAGGGTACCTTTAATCTCTCCTGCAGTCCCATAGATACAATTTTCCGATAATAATAAAAAAATTCAGAAGGTTTAGAAGTGAAGAATTTTGAGAGGAGATTATTCCCACTACTACATCTTGAAGTGATAATTGGATCCTGTCATTCGTTAGAGAGAGCCAATAGCACTCGAAATCAGACCAAAACAACCTTGAATGCCTGCATAGAAAAAGTAAGTGGTGTGTGTAATGCTTCAGGTACTGTCTCACAAGAACTATAGAGATTACTCTCTTTGAAACCGATTTTATGCAATTTAACATTAGTAAACAGAATAGAGTTTAATATTTTGTATTGAAAAGCTTTTACGTATGGTTCAAAAGCAACACTATCAGGAAGTATAAAGACTTGTTTCAGCTGGTCAAGAGACAGGTGGAATTCACTTCTTAGATTAATAGTAGCATTTGGAAATTGCACCTTATTACTGATTAATAAATTATAATAATCTCTTGATTTTTTTTTCCGTTACATCAAAGGCGTTATTTTTTATTTTTAAGATTGGAGTAGGTGCTGGAGGATTCTGAGGAGTATCTAATGGTCTAATGGTCATGATAAACGTTTTTGCTGTTTTTACTGGAAAACTGCTGCAAACACTGCAAAATAGCAGTTTTCATAAAACGTGTTATTTAGAGGCTAAAACGAACGTTTTGCACAATTTTGCACTGGCACTGTAACTTTAACTTTTTTGAAATTTGGTCATGATAAACGTTTTGCTGTTTTTACTGGAAAACGGCTGCAAACACTGCAAAATAGCAGTTTTCATAAAACGTGTTATTTAGAGGCTAAAACGAACGTTTTGCACAATTTTGCACTGGCACTGTAACTTTAACTTTTTTGAAATTTGGTCATGATACACGTTTCTGCTGTTTTTACTGGAAAACGGCTGCAAACACTGCAAAATAGCAGTTTTCATAAAACGTGTTATTTAGAGGCTAAAACGAACGTTTTGCACAATTTTGCACTGGCACTGTAATTTTAAATTTTTTAAAATTTGGTCATGATAAACGTTTTTGCGCTTTTTACTAGAAAACTGCTGCAAACACTGTAAAATAGCAGTTTATATAAAACGTGTTATTTAGAGGCTAAAACGAACGTTTTGCACAATTTTGCACTGGCACTGTAATTTTAACTTTTTTAAAATTTGGTCATGATAAACGTTTTTTCTGTTTTTACTGGAAAACTGCTGCAAACAATGCAAAATAGCAGTTTTCATAAAACGTGTTATTTAGAGGCTAAAACGAACGTTTTACACAATTTTGCACTGGCACTGTAATTTTAACTTTTTTAAAATTTGGTCATGATAAACGTTTTCGCTGTTTTTACTGGAAAACTGCTAAACACACTGCAAATAGCAGTTTTCATAAAACGTCTCAGTTAGAGGCTAAAACGAACGTTTTTCACAATTTGGCACTGGCACAGTAATTTTAACTTTTTTAAAGTTTGGTCATAATAAACGTTTTTGCTGGAAAACTGCTGCAAACACTGCAAAATAGCAGTTTTTATAAAACGTGTTATTTAGAGGCTAAAAGGGGCGTTTTGCAAAATTTTGCAACGGCACTGTAAATTTAAGATTTTTAAAATTTTGTCATCATAGACGTTTTTGCTGTTTTTTTGGAAAACTGCTGCAAACACTGCAAAATAGCAGTTTTCATAAAACGTCTTATTTAGAGGGTAAAACGAACGTTTTCCACAATTTGGCACTGGCAATGTAATTTTAACTTGTTTAAAGTTTGGTCATAATCAACGTTTTTGCTGTTTTTTACTGGAAAACTGCTGCAAACACTGCAAAATAGCAGTTTTTATAAAACGTCTTATTTAGAGGCTAAAACGAACGTTTTGCACAATTTTGCACTGGCACTGTAATGTTAACGTTTTTAAAATTTGGTCATGATAAACGTTTTTGCTGTTTTTACTACTGGAAAACTACTGCAAACACTTGAAAATAGCAGTTTTCATAAAACGTGTTATTTAGAGGCTAAAACGAAGTTTTCAGGCTAAAACCAACGTTTTCCACAGATTTGTAGTGTTAGATAATTTTTGACCAAATTATGATCTTGATCTAATTATCTTTTTACGGTTTTATATCCAAAACCGCTTAAATGACTGCCAAAAACCATTTTTTACAAAAACTTGTGTTTTTAGGCTGAAACCAACGTTTTCCACAAACTTGTAGTGTTAGAGAATTTTTGACCAAATTATAATCTTGATGTTGTTACCTTTTTAAGGTTTTTGCTCCAAAACTACTCAAATGACTGCCAAAAACAATATTTTACAAAAACTTGTGTTTTCAGGCTAAAACCAACGTTTTCCACAGATTTGTAGTGTTAGATAATTTTTGACCAAATTATAATCTTGAAGTAATTATCTTTAAAAGGTTTTATATCCAAAACTGCTCAAATCACTGCCAAAAACCATTTTTCACAAAAACTTGTGTTTTTAGCCTGAAATCAACGTTTTCCACAAACTTGTAGTGTTAGATAATTTTTGACCAAATTTTAACCTGGAAGTAATTACCTTTTTAGGGTTTTATCTCCAAAACTGATCAAATCACTGCCAAAAGTCATTTTTCACAAAAACTTGTGTTTTCAGGCTAAAACCAACGTTTTCCACAAATTTGTAGTGTTAAATAATCTTTGAGCAAAAAAATAATATTGATGCAATTATCT
>NC_090879.1:37583516-37598516 GCF_036669935.1 Montipora foliosa
TTGCTCCAAAGCTTATCAAATCACTGCCAAAAACAATTTTTCACAAATCCTGTGTTTTCAGGCTGAAATCAACGATTTCCACAAATTTGTAGTGTTAGATAATTTTTGACCAAATTATAATCATGATCTAATTATCTTTTTCCGGTGTTATCTCCAAAACTGCTCAAATTGCTGGGAAAAACCATTTTTTACAAGTCCTGTGTTTTCAGGCTAAAATCAACGATTTCCACAAATTTGTAGTGTTAGATAATTTTTGACCAAATTTTAATCTTGATGTAGTTAGGTTTTTATGGTTTTTGCTCCAAAACTACTCAAATGACTGCCAAAATCTATTTTTCACAAAACCTGTATTTTCAGGCAGAAATCAACGATTTCCACAAATTTGTAGTGTTAGATAATTTTTGACCAAATTTTAATTGTGATTTAATTATCCTTTCACGGTTTTTTCTCCAAAGCTGCTTAAATCACTGCCAAAAACCATTCTTTCACAAAAACCTGCGCTTTTAAGCAGTAACAAACGTTTTCCACAAATTTGTAACATTAGATAATTTTTGACCAAATTATAATGTTGATCTAATTACCTTTTTACGGTTTTATCTCCAAAACTACTCAAATGACTGCCAAAAACCATTTTTTACAAAACTTGCGTTTTCAGGCTAAAACGAACGTTTTTCGCAAATTTGTAGGGTTAGATATTTTTGGGCAAAATTATAATCTTGAAGTAAACTCGCGTGAGTTATCGCTGAGTAGCACGATAGGGTTCACGATGACGATGACGAAAATGTAGATAGATACTGGTCGATTGATCCTTAGGGGAACGAAAGGAGACATCCTTCCACTTCCGACACATGCACGTGTACCGTCTCGATCTTAGATCCACAAAGACGATGGTATTGCACATATCGCAGCTCCCACCATGCCTCTCTGCTTTTATAGGGCACCGTCCAAAGCAGTTCATCGTAAGAGTCCTCCAACCATTGACTCTCCACCAGATTCATATAGACGAACAAGGGACGTTCGACCGTCTGTGACATTTTGGTCCTTTTGAAATTCCCGAACGCCTCATTGATGCGTACAAATCGCCAGTTGTAAGTGTTCACCGCGACCATGACCTGGCCCCCCTGGTACAGGGAAGACCATCCCTGACCCTCCGTGACTGCAGCTACAGTACCATGGACAAAACTATTGATGGTCCTGTGTCATCTATGGGTACCAAGACCATATTGGGACCTCGACTAAAGTAGGATGACCTTTGTGTATGGGGTTATACTTCAACCAGCCCATATTCAGAGCCATCTCGAAGACAAATCGAAAGTACTTCCAGTGGACGCCTTGTGCATAAACATTCGTATTGTCCAACACCAGATCGTCCCCTTCCCACTTCAATGTAATGGCCGTTTTTTTCTCCACAGTCCAGTCTTCGCATTCTCATGACGTCTGTGTAGAGCGTCTCCCCAACCTTCAGGCTGTCCCCAATCTTCTGTTCCAACGTGTCAATGATCTTCTTCACAAACTCCACCCCCATAGTCAAAGGGCTAATGTCTGTCAATCTCAACATGGCCCGCACTGTACATGTCTTGACCTTACCCGTAGAATTCATAGCTATGAACACATACATGCACAGGTATCTGCCCGTATTCTAATTGTCGGGATGCAAACCCATCTCGGCGGCGATTATCAAGATATTCTCAGGGTGCAGTGTTGCCAGTGGTGGGACTGAAGGTAGCGACACACCAGTCAATCCTACTTCCCATCGGTCATCCTCTCGCCATACTCCGTCCCAGGGTAGTCGCACTTTAAACTGGGAGGGACCATTGTCGGGAAACTTGGCTTTTAGTACATGCCTGGAAATGTAGCATAACACGATGACGACGGCATGGTTTGCCACATCTCTCATATTTTTTTTCAATATCTCTTTTTATACATGTTTCAAAGCCGAGTGGGGTACCCAACTATCATATTTACTGGGCCAACCCAGCCTGGACTGCATTGTCGTAAAATGTTTTCCAAATGGAATAATACTTTGTCAGGCACGGATGACTTTCTGAAAATCCTCTTCTTCGAAACTTCCCTCTAAAGGCATCCCGTCCCATTCTTGAGAGCTTGTACGTGATGAAGGGTCCAGGCACCACATGTTGGACCACAAACACTTCTTCCATCCACCCTAGTAAATATGTGACCCTATTTGGGAAAACCGGGCTTAACGAAAATAGCGTTGTAATGCATTTTCAATGCATTTTAAACGCGTTGATAATGCATTACAGCGCATTGATAATGGTTCTCAACGCATTTGTAATGTTATTCAGTCCATTGTAAAAACGTTGACAATGTTCAACAAATGTTTAAGAATGGATGAAAAACACGTTGCCAACGCGTTGGCAACTTTTTCCAACGTTTGATACAAATTCTGCACAAAACGTTGAAAACAAAGGACAACGTTTCGCCTTGTTGTAATAAGCTTAACACATTGTCAACACAACCAATAGCGGTTTATTTACCAAGAACAAATTCAATTGAACATCAAAATTCTGCATCTGAGAGAATTTGATTTTGTTTGATTAATAAAGAGCAATTTGCTACAACTTACATTAAAACTTTTGCGAAGCAACAACCAATAATTATACCCACCAGAAATATAAACGTTGAAAAAGAAAATGTTGGCGTGATTTGTTTGGCGCTTTACCCCCGAGCTTGCCACTAATTAGTTCAATATTTTTTCTGTCATAAATTTTAAGTAAACTTTTCGATTTCATTGGCTTCGAAAGCAAACAGTAAGCTTCAAAAAGTCTTTGAAATGCATCAAGCTGTTCACGATTAAATGTAACCGACGGTATCGCAATTTTCATCGTTCTCAACTCATCATCCTAAGTCACGCACACCACGCATTTGACAAAGATATTTTTTTATCGACGTAGCCTTGCCTCGCTCTTGGCAAATGATTGCGTTTCAGGAAATTTCACTCCTATTTAGTATTTTAAGCATTTCTGATGACGCCTTCACTTGCTACTCAAGGGAATGGTTATTAATGGTTATTTATTTTCCCTGGTGATTTTGATTTTATATGAACATTACGAAGCAGACACTGAGGCAGACAAAGGCGCGCCACATATTAGCTCATGTTATGGCTCGTTTTGCGCCTTTTATCTTTATGGCGTTGTATTGCAATGGTTGGCGAACTGACCGTTTTGATAACTTAGCCGCAAAAGGGTTTAATCTGCACTGGTGTAAAAGCAATTTTAAGAGGCCCGCAGAACAAAATTTATTCTGTATCAGCAGTTCAAATTCGTGATCGCTCGTGCGCAACGTTGACATTCCTTTGTTATCCATGTGCCATACAAATCATGTTTGTTATGTTGCGGTATTTTGTTGCAGTTGCCAACTGAAATTCTCAGGATCAATTTATCGGCCCGATTTTTCGTATTGGCGACACATAAAGTGTTATCTCAAAACGATAAACAATAAAGCGTAAAACCAAAAATAAAAGTTTTTCACAAAGAAACGGTTGATTTGAATTCAGTGAAATTTAAGACTCGATCGATTGTTCAAATCGAATGTCATTTGAAACACACGCATGTATCAGACAGTCTTTTTACCGCCATAATTTCGTTCAACACCGTAAGAACTGAATCCAAAAAAGTAAGTGACAGCAGCCATAGGATAGTTGAGTTTTACACTTAGCCGCGTTCTCTGCAAAATTACAGGAAAACTCCATGTATTTGATGTTTCTGCTCAAATTCAAACCGATACGTACGTGCTAGAGTTCATGCTAACGGGTTAACAATTCGTTGTAAAGATTTCGTAGTAACTAATAGTAGCGGTGCTATGAATGATTCCAAACGGCCCGTGGCGGTTTCATTAAACGCGTTGTCAATGTTTGACAACGCATTGACAATGTTTTGAAATGATTTTGAAATGGATTTGCAACGCATTTCGGTTCCGTTGAAAAACATTGCCAACGTTTTAAAACGCAATGGAAATGCTCTTCAACGCATTTTCAATGCGTTGAAAATGCATTACAACGGAAAAACGCTTCAACGCTATTTTCGTTAAGCCTGCTTTTCCCAAATAGGGTCACATATCCTCTTTTGAATGGATGATGTTTCTCACTGAGTCATACCCGGTTGCCCACCTTGAGTTAAGGAGGAGGACATGGCTTCAATTGTTTGCCGTACAGTTTGATCCACACGCTCCCTTCATTCTTGTTGGTCATGTCCCGTGGTGTCGTACTGATAATCTGATGAAGGCTCCTATTGTATCCGTTGAGTAACTGGGGCAGAACACTGAGATATGCTGTGAAATAACGATACATGTGTTGCTTCATCGCACATTAAAACATTTGATGACAGATGCCTTGGCATCACCGTGTGTCGAGAAATGATTCTTTCTCCAACATACGTCTGAACGATGCATTGCAAAACTGACTGTCAACAGCTATCGGTTCCCACCATTCCACTTCTTGAGACATTGCATCTCCACCAGATTGGCTTGCCATTGACCATCCTTGGGAAACACCAAGATGGGTGAAATCTCGAACCAGCGACGAAACCGGTCTGTAAAGCGTATAGGCTAACTCTCCTTGCAATTTCTTGCGTGCCTCACCCAATATCAGTCCTTGCACCTTGGCACCCCCTAGCACCCCCCGGTGTCTGGGGATCTGTGTAAGCCATTATGCCCGACGTATGGCTCTGCCCTTTGCGTTTCGGCATGTCTTGGTGAGTAGGAGACACACCATCAACTTGAGAATACTAGGAATGTCCTTGAGGTATCATTTTTCGAGGGTCTGCCATGTATAGTATGCTATCTCGGGTCCGACGGTTCTCGTCACCCATGCGAGATAAACGGCAAAATGAGACCATTTATAGTCACCCTCTTGCCTCAGAGCCGCAAACTCGTCTTCCTATGACTTCCTTGTACTTGTACATGTTAATTGCCGTGACTTTAACATCTTCAGTTCCCACCGCCTGCTCCCGTCTGACCTTGTAGCTCAGTCGGCAGAGCAGCGGTGATCTAACCCGAAGGTCGTGGGTTCAATTCCCAACCTGGTCAGAGTTTTTCTCTGTCCTTGTGTGGGCCCATTTCCATCAGTAGGGCTAACGCTCACATGGTTCATATGGGGTGGAAACTTAGCACTTCACATTACACTCTAATCAGTTAAGTCTGTTATGACATCGATAGGTTCCTTGGTCGGAAACCCATCCCATTACGAGTTCCTGACAAAGCCACGTCAAGACCGATCAACATAACTGTCGCGCATATTCACGATAAGGGAGATGGGCTTATCGGTCTAGACCCACCCTCAATACATGATGACCCACCTCAGCACAAGACATCATGACACTACAACGTTTTGTTCACAATACTTTTTATTGATACTTTTTTTCTCTAACATTAATCAATATCAATCTGATTGAACTTCAAATAAAAAAAAGCATGATTTCAAGAGTCCGGGTGTAATGGGACGAGTCTGTTCCAGGCGCCAGCACCACTTCAGCTCCTTGATCCTCTCACTATGCCCCGACCCTTTGTCCTTCTTTAAAACTTCACCAGTTCCTCTTTAAACTTGTTCTGGGGTAGAGGAGGCATGGGAATCATCTTCTCATTCTCCATCTGCTCCAGTTCGTTCTTAATTCTCTCCTGACCACCCTTGAACTTGTTGAACTCCTCCACTTCGTTGGGGTACCCGTCTTGCTTAGCTTTTCCCATCCGCTGCTTGACCATACGATTCGACCACTCGCTATCCAGCCACTGTAAGAACTTACACGGTTCTGGTTGGTGGTACCTCAGGAAGAAACGACCTACATTGGGCGACTCTGGATTCACCCTTCATGCCACTTTGGATTTCTTCCTGTGGAAACAAGTCCAAGGTCGTCGTTTGATATCTACAATCATGGACAAAAGTATTGGGAAGGTAACTTCAATTTTACAGACACCCCCCTCCCCCTTTTCAATGTTGGATTTTCCAGGGGAAAAAATGGTGACTTTTGGTACCTGAAGAACTCCAACATTGAATATGGGGGAGGGGGGCCACAAGAGCATGGTATTTCCCTAATACTTCAGGCAATAGTTAGAAAAATCGAATTAGGTGTGAAGTGAGCTGATGCGCGCAACCTTCCCAACAACTTTTGACCACGATTGTAGATGAAGTTGAGCCATCATATCTTTAGGCAGTTCTGGACCCTGTCGGCACCACCCCCCAAAACAAGCAGATCTTGTCAAAGCCACGACAATACATGTAACGTACGCCGTTCCTAGCCAACCCTCCCGTCAAAGGGGTTTTGTGGAAAGGACACAGAACACTACCTGATGGTCTGATCAGGGGTGGTGGTGATTGAGACTGTGGAGGGGGTTCGAGAGCTGGCCAGGGCGTCGTCGTCATGTTCACGATGGGATCCAATGGTACGCCCAGATCCTGTTGGTGAACGATCCCCTCTGCCGACTTCACGGGTCC
Organism: Montipora foliosa; assembly: GCF_036669935.1. Lineage (NCBI taxonomy): Eukaryota > Metazoa > Cnidaria > Anthozoa > Scleractinia > Acroporidae > Montipora > Montipora foliosa. Next base: position 37,589,965 of record NC_090879.1, read on the forward strand.
TTGAGGTGGTCATGGCGTCAGTGGTTGTGGAAGCTGTTTCATCACTACCATCTCCTTGTAGGAAGGAAGCTCATTCGAAGATCGTATCGACGCCAGAAGACCATCCAACTCTTGGGCTGCTTCATTCAGTTTCGTTTCCTGCTCCTTCTTCTTTTCCTTTCATTTCTATGCAGCTTTTTGGCGAGCTTCTTTGTAAATCTCCACAGGCGGTTTGGCTGCTTCATAGAGACATCTTGGTTTTCTTTTGTTTCACAGGTGCCTTCTTCTTCTCTTCTTCTCCAAAAAGATAACGAGCAGGAGACACATCTCCATACTGCCAGGATGTACTCATTCTTGCGACTGACTGACAATGAGACCTTGAATGACGTTATCTTTTATAATGCTTCCCTCACGTAATCATTACCCCTGTCTAATACAATCGGTACGCAGACCAACAATGACGTGCGTACACTGAGGTTCTGTCGACGCTTCAGGACCGATTCTTGTGCAAGTGCTGCCGTTACGACAAAAAACAACTTTCCTTACAGGCCTTAGAAACGTGACACCAACCGGACAACAACTGCAACCTCTTCAACTGGGCTGACGAGCCCTGTGAATTCCCAGATACCAGTTGGTGGTCAGAACGTGAGTACTCAGACCAAGACACAACACCCTCTCGATAATGTGTGCATAGTGATAGATCTCCAAGGTTTTTTCACTGGACGTCACTACAAACCCTGTGTGCCCTGGCCCGACCTGTCTGCCAAGGACCGACGCACGGCCTTCCTCTCTGAGAAGTACATTCAGTCTCTCATACTACCCATGAGAATCCTATCATGTTGCCAGTGCACTGATGGCAGACATGCTCTTTCTCTATCAATGGCACAAAACCCCAGAACGCTTCACTGTGGCCCATGAGGGTGGCATTGAGGGAATCTGGTAGATGACCTAGAAGATCCCCAACCTCGATCTCGAAACTCTGGGATGTCCCAAGTTTGAGAACCTACTACGTCTGAGTTCTGTAGGGTCTTGCGGCCAACACAAAGACCCGCTACGCCATCATTGCCCTCAATTGGAGTGCTACCACTTTGTACAATGGATACCCAGTCAAATGCTATTGGGACATGACACCTGTTACATCAATCACGAACGAACTCAGAGATTCCTAGCAAGTCAGAAACAACTTACCCTCTACGGAAGTTTTGTTTCTTTAAAGAACATATATCAAATAAAAAATGTCAATAAAACATATTCTTTAATAACAAACTGTCTGTGACTTCTCATTACACAAATTAAAACATTCAAATACGTTCCCCATGAAATCAATGAATGTACTCTTCTTGTGTCCTCCTACTCTCAGCATGCCAATCTGTCAGGGTATAGAAAGGCAATCTGAATTCCAATCAAATCATGAACTGAGGATCCTCCATCGAATTCTGGAAACTAAGACAGAAATAAAACGAGACGTCAACCCTACGACAAAAACGAACTAAAAACAGCTTTCTGGGTATCCTCATCCACACTGTCAAAATCATACCAGGCATCCTCCTCCTCTTCCTCGTCACTGTCAATCATGATGGAATGAGGATTTTCAGGATCCTCGTACAGATCGGGACGGGTGTCCAACTCCCAAATTGTACGCATCACGGCGTCCAATACTTGAGTGGTCACACCCTCTTGCTGTTCAGGGGGGTACTCTTGATCACTGCCCTCCAAATAAACATCTCGACAATATGGGCAAGTCCACAGTCCGCTTTGTACGTACTGCACACCCCTCAATACCCTTAGGTAATGCCTTGGATAATCCATCCACACGATCTCTGACTTTATTGCCGCACTTCTCCACAAACGTCTCCTCCTGGCAAATGACACAGGCTATCTCTGTGTCATCCTCAGCATCCTGAAACTGGCTGGTCAACTTGAACACCTGCTTCCATCTCCACATCATCCGTCTTTCTGCTCTTTGCTCTCTGTCTCCCTGGCTCTCGTGTTGAGATGTGAAACACCCGACCAGTGTTAGTTCGTGTCAAAATGTTTCCTCAAAGTCATGTGAAAGTGCGATCGATTCAGATCTATGAGCAAATGCTCATTAAACAAAATGTTAACCATGATCACGCGACCCTCATCTTCTCTTTGGGCTCTTCTCATGTCTCTAAACAGACTCAACATGGCTGTTGAAACATTCGCCCATGACATGCCGCAAATAAATTCGACCCTTCTACCTTGCAGACTCTTATAGTTGTTCCTTTGATCTCGTTCTGATGATGAGACCTTTCCTGGGGGGATACCCCCCATCCCCCCTCCTCTGGGTCACATGACCTTCCAGGTGCCACATATAAGAGGACACCAGTAGCAATCAGCATTAATTCTCGTTCTGCTCTCAGCTGTACAATCCATGAGATGTTTGTTGGCCGTGCCCATACAAACAAGATCGATGCCAGCTCGCCACAGACGCGCACTCATGAGGTTAGTAGACCTCTACAAAGAGCACAAGGCTACTATACAACAGTGGCAGGAAGAAATGGAACGCATGCGTGTGTGGATGGCAAAAGAAAAGGAAGCCAAAGTGAAAGAAATCCTGGCGAAGTTCCACAAAGAACAGCAATGCATCATATGTAAGGAGTATTTCCTGATGGAACTGCATTTAGCCTTCTCCACCATTGTGCGCCATCTGGGAGCCAAAAGGCCAGACTTGTCTTTATAACAACAAGCTATTTATTTTGTGCTATCACTCCGTTTTCTTTGTGCCTATCCCATAATACACGGAATGCTAGTAAGTTTTGTTTCCGGTACACTACAATGGGTTCGAATCCTGTCAAAGCCATTTAAATTTTTTAGGTGTCTATAAGATACAATTGCTTAAATAAGTGAAAAGATCACCTCTCCCTTTTTTCTATATCCTGAACTTTAAATATATACATTAATTTTATTAATCGAGTCCTTTCACCGGAACACATGAGCCCAACAAATTGACCTGGTCTTAACTGAGTGGTTTCGTAACTCAGGTGGTAGAACATTGCACTGGCATTGCAGAGGTAAAATGTTCAAATCGTGTTGAAAAATATGATCTGAATTTTATGTGTCTATAAGTGAAATTAGCTTAAAGAAGTGTGAGGATCACTTGTCCCTTTCAGCAATGTTTCTGTTGACCCGCAACATGTCCCAATCAGTAGGCATAACACAGACTTCTTCACAGCTTATGACAGCTGATTAAGGGAAGTTGAGGAATACTAGGAAAAAAAAACACTTGCTTTGTTGGTGAAAATTCGAGTCTTTTATTTTCACTAACCTTACAGGTGGTAAGAATAAATAACTAAGGAGCTCCGCTTTTAGGCTTGGCTAAATCTATATATTATGCAGAATACGAATTTGACAACCTGAAGCCAAAACCCTTTGTGCTGCCTTCCAGTTCAGCCGCATTTACACACTTCATTTTTAAGATAGTGAGCAAATGATGTCGTCACCTTCTCCTCGATCCAGATTGCTGAAAGCTTATCAGTCAGGGCCCGGTTGTTCAGATGCCATTTAACGCTAATCCCAGATTAAAAATTAACCAAGGAGTTTATTTCTCTACTTAAAAAAATTTGTTCAGCACTGATATTCGTGAAAATTGTACTTTAGAGGAAGTCACTCTTGAAAAACAAAAATAAGCAAAGGAACCTTTTACTCAGAAGTTGAAGAAATGAAACCAAAGTTTACTCTAACCCCGGGTTAGGTTAATCTGCTTTTGAACAAACAGGCCCAGAACGGAATCAAGTAATGGCGGACGTTATATGAAAAGACTGGAGTTAAAATAAACAGTCTTCCTCTTGAATTCAATGCAAGTACTTTCCAAAGTTGAAGAAAGACAAAAACTGATCTTTTTTTGTTGTAGTAGCATTTTAAGACGGTGTCAATGCAAATCAGTTATGTAATTAATCACATATAAACCATTATTACTGTTTGCTTCCATATGGTGTAACTATCTTTTAAATTACTTCAATTCAAGAGTTCACCTTAACAGAAACGCAAACCTCACTACTTTCCTTATATAAATGGAGTCTAGTTAGGACAGAAATCGATTTACTGACACGATATAAGCATTACAGTCTTTTCTATCATAAAGCCAACTCCAACCTTGCTTGTATTCCTTGGCCAGATTATGGAGTAATCAAAAACTATTTAATTGACGAATAGTATTTGTAAAAAGCTTTAAAATGCAAAGTGGTTTATGGCGATCTTTCTCAAATTGAGGCTTAATTATCTCTGAAAAATGCATGGTTAGCCCCAATTGTCTTACTAAGATCTACTTTCTCCGGATAGTTTTAAAAGGTGCAAAAATATCATTATTAGTGAGCATCACCAATAGGAAACCCGAGTATCTCAAGATGCACGGAACGTATGCGCAATAACAATAGTAGGTACCGTCCTTAAGACTTGGGTTTCGATAATTTAATTATCTTTTTAAATTGCACACTTCTGGCCACTTTTTGTACATGTGTTTTTCCACTTTCCATCAACTGCTGCAATTCTTAATTTAGATGTCATCCAGCCATAGTTGTTGTTGGTCTTCTCATGCTGAAGCTCTGTCACTGTTAATATGTTCATCTCTTAACTCCAATTGCCATATTTGGTGACAACAAATTTTAATTTTAATTAGGGGTTTACAAATGATGAAAATGCCTTAAAAGACAAACAACCTTCCAACATTGAACTGATCACTTAAGTTTGAGTTTGCTTGTAATTTTGACTCAGAACTAGACTATAACTGACAGTTCAGCTTTCCACTCTGCAAATAAAAGTTACCTCAATGCAATCAACACTTGAGCCAAATAATCAAAAACCAACTTTAATGGTCTGCCTGTCTTCCGTGTTCGCTTCCACTTTGGGGGATACACTTAGCCTGCGAAACAAGATTATTGTCTGCAAAATCCACTGCATATACGTCAAAACAAAAGTAGTACATTTTGGTACAGTTCCCTTGTCATTTTAGAAAGTCTGAAAAAGAAAGCAAGTCAGAGGATTACATTGCATACTTGTACTTATGAAAATAAAATATTTCACAATTAATCTTTGAAATCGAGGTGAATAGCGGCAGAATATTTACCTCAATTCACCGAGATTGAAAAGAATAATTGTTTTAGTAAATACTCACGAAGTGATCTCAACAACATTTGCAAAAGAAAACCATTCAAAGTCGATTTAATTAACATCTCAATCCATGCATGGAAAACGTCAAACGGTACAAAGCATGGGCAAATGTGTTTGCAGAAGCTTCAAATATGGCAAATCTAAAATGCTCGTCACAAACTAGCAAATGGCCATTTAGGGGCAGTGCCTAATAATTAAAGATATTTTTGCCCCAGTGTGTGATTAAGCAGGAAATGTAGATTTTAACAAGTGTTATCGAAATCCAAAAAGAAAACTGGGGGTAACCACGCATTTTTCAAAGATTTTTCATGAATAATATTTGTAAAAAGCTTTAAAATACAAAGCAATGTATGACGTTCTTTCTCAAATTGAAGCTGAACTAACTCTCAAAATGCATGGTCACCCCCAATTTTCTTCATCTCGAGATGCCCAGAACGTATGCACTATAACAATAGTAGGTACCGTCCTTACCACCGTTCCAATCAGAAATCTAAATCAAAAGTCTACTCGTTAAAACGTTTCCACGATTCGATCAAAGTTTTAATAGTTCACTTGAAATGGAAATTGAAAGTGCCGTTGGTGAAGATCTACCTGAAATTATGCCACATGCACAGTACTGGGATGAAAACTGGATGTTTTCTTGAATGAAAATGTTGTCCTGGCCTCGGTTGTTTAAAAAAGGTGGATAGCGCTATCCAGTGGATAAACACTAACAAAACCGATTGAGTTATCCACTGGATAGTGATTTATCCAGTGGAAAGCACTATCCACCCTTGGAACAACTGGGGCCTGGATATTTGTGGAGGTGCTTGGTTACATAATACTTGAGATGGCTGCCTACGAACAGCTATTCCTTTCTGCCAATGGGCAAACAGTGACTTGACAGTTGGGTTTGCAAAGATTAATAAAATCTGTGAATGCCAAGGACATGTCTTGAAACTGCTCAAAAGTCGGACGATCTTTGTAGGATTCCAAACTTGCGTGGTTTTTATGGCCAGTCACAACTCTGATGTGGCCATTTTTCATGTTTCTCGACGACATTTCGGATTTAAATGTGAGAGGTATGCCTTCACTACAGCTACTGGACAATGAGGAAGTCCTTTGCTTTCAAACATCTCGTTGTCGGATGGATCAGTGCAGTCTACGCCACCTCGGTGATTTTTTGTTGAAAATACTCCTCCTGGCGCTTCTCTGTTAAGTTCATCATATTCCAGGCCGGAATTCGGGGTTTTGGAAAGTTTTGGGCTCATTTTTGTCAGCTGCCGCTGGTCTTCTCGCCCTCTTCGACCAAAGTAGACTGTTATTAAAAACCACGCTCTTTGTTGAAGCTTTGTTGGATCGAGTGTGCTTGCATCTACCAGTTCGCCAGCTTCATAAAGCTTCGCTACAGCTTCCACTGTAAATGCAGGCTCATGAACCATTGCACATATTTCACCTGACTTACAAAGAGACTTTAATAAGGAATTAAGTGCTTCGTTTGCTTCTGTGAACTCGCTGTCGACAATTATCGAGAATGGTTTGTTGTTTGGTTCGTTGCACAAGTGCACCTCTAACTGAGGTGAGTGTTCCTTTGTTGTAATGTGACCCATCTTTCCTTGCGGCTGTTTAAACATTTGTTTAATTCCTCACTTTCCATTTCCTCAATATCAGTGCTGAATTCGTTTTGCTGGACAAACCAGTTCACAAAATAGAATTACTTCAGATAAAATATATTGTTGGCATAAATATTGTTTATTTTTTAGCAATAATGATCTGGAAGAACAAAGTCAAACACTGGTTGGCAAAAATATGAAGGCTTCTCTTACCTTTGAAAACTTTAGGCCCAATTTTTTGGCCTTCTTTTTGTTATCTGATGCAGCATCATCTTGGATTTTCAATATTTTCGCTTCACTAATGCTGGCGAAACGCAAGTTTACACCGGCCATTTTGCTTTGTTTGGATCTCACATCATTCACTTCTTGGGGAGTTACATGTAATAATGCTAAACTACTCCGAGATAATGAACCAATCAGATTGCTTGAAACACCAAGATCAATGAGTGAGTATATAGTAATTAATAATAATCGTTATAAAAAGATATTACTATCATCACTATTATCACCATTATCATCATGCCTTTTAACTACAACAACTAACTGCAGAGAGGTCCTGTCGCGATTATAAATACATTGGTCTAGTTCAAATGACATTTAGTTCAGTTTGCACGATTTGCGTATCTGAAATTGTGGTCACGTGTTAATGACACGAATTGAGACGTCATGGTTTTTTTGTGTTGTTTTTAGTCGCTATTTTGATGTAAAAGTTTTGGCAGAAATACAGTTCTCTTAATTTTGTAGGTTTTTGGTCGGTGTGGTGATCGTTTTAAGGCGACAGTTTATTGGTCCTTCGATGCTGGAGGGAATCATGTTGTGGTGAACTTGTAAAATGGAGAAAAATTTGATCGATCTGGTCGATTGCGAGGAAGCACATGGAATGGAAAATCCCGAAAAAATACTGGAGCCAAAGGTACTTGAGGTTAGGCAACAGATAGCCTCAGAGCAGTCACTAACACTAAAAAAACAAGAGATCTGCAGTTAAGCAGAAGATTACTATTCACTTGAAAGCATTGTCATCAGAACTCGAGCAGTTTGGAAGTAGATTTCGAATTCGAAGAATTATAGCTGACTTGAAGCAATGTTTACAAGAGGCTGAGCTACTAAGTGTAGAGTATTTAACCTTTATGCCTGAGATTGACACGATAAAATACTGGAGTAGTATGATGTTGAGTTTGGCCGGGTCAACGACGCATTGGATGAAGCATTATCTCATTTAAACGAACGTGAGAGTGAAGAAGCCTCTCAAGCAACCTCAGTCAGTCGAAGATCTAAGGTTTCCAGTAAGAGTGATCCCATAGTGATTAAAGCGAGAGCAGTAGCTGCCCAAGCCTTTGCAAAAAAGCAAAGAGAAAGTGCTAAAGAAAAGTTAAAAGAACTTGAACGTCAAGCAGAGCTTCAAAAAAACTTATGGAAAGGCAAAGAAGAAGTTGAGAGAATGAAAATGGAAGCAGAGCTTGAGCTCGAAAAGCAGCGTTCAATGTTGGAAGAAGCTCAGAAAACTAGACAGATAGAAGCAGAAGCAATTCGTTTGGAAGTCGAAGCTGAAGCTTAAGAAAATGAAGCTCATGGTCCTGATAGCTTACAACAGAGGCTTAAATAATTTCAAGATGAAGAGCCTGGTCTCGTTAGTCCTAGACAAGAAATTGCGAAAGAGGTCAGTCAGACCTGTTCATGGAAAATTCCATGACATCGGATGGTGCTCATATGTCAACTTCAACTCCAAAGCAAGGAATCAAGCATCAACAGCTACATTGGGACACTGAAACAGACACACTAGCCGTAAAGCTGTCGCTTTCCCATGGCAAAGCTAATTGCCACATGAGACGAGATTGCTTATCTAAGCTGAGC
>NC_090879.1:37601016-37613516 GCF_036669935.1 Montipora foliosa
ATAAACTCAGTTAAAACGGTGATTTGCCTTTACAGCAACCATTCATGCGCAAAATTTAACAAACAAATCTGGTGAGAATTTTTCGCTTTTATCGGTTTTAGAAACCTCAGAATCTTTTATCTTTACTTTAACTATCAAAAGAAATTATTCCCAACTATAAATGGAAGAAAAAAGAAGTCAAAATCAAATACTGTTCGCAAAATCAAATACTGTTCGCAGCATTGCTGGAATGTTCAAATGGAAAAAATTCCAGCCCAGATAACGAGGTGTCTGTTGGAAAAAACAAAGATCTCGGCAACAGGGCCAGCCCACCCTCTCATATGAACACGTAGAAATTTTTGCAAAGATTTCAGAGGTAAAGCTCAGTCAACTGGGCTCATATGAAGAGGCCCTTAGACAGACTGTGGTGCAGCATCTGTGGGTTCGGAAACCACATTACAAACAGTTGGCCTCCTTTGTTTTGGAACCACTCATGATAATGTACACTACACTTTCATACTTTATACTGTAATTATTGTCAACACTGGCATTCCCGCAACTGGCAGAGGCTAAATAATCTAGGTGAGCCATACCTTAATAGCGAAATTACAAAATAAACTTACAACAGAAATTAACTAAGAAAGGAGAAGGGAGATAGACTGTAATATAAAGACAAGAAAACCGTTACATTGACCTAATCTAAAATATTAAACACATGTACAACTACTATGTATGTTAATTGGGAGAGGACAGATCACAGATTTACATTAGGAGATTTAGAACGACGAGAAATATGTATTCACCAGGACTTTACCTATGTAAAGCGCTTAGTACATTTGTGACCAAACGTTTTAACCAATCTTTCCATGGGTCGTCACGAAAATATTTGGTTGGAGAACTACAAGGCGTCAACAATACGTTGATGACACGTTTTGTGTACCTGAGACGGAACAAGATGCATTTTTTCTTTGATTTCATTAACACAAGGCATCTCAAAAAGTTCTCTTTTATCTTAAAAAACGAACTCCTACCGATCTTATGTGAACGTTGTCTTTCATTGGGATCATCCACTAGATTAGCCACTGCTATTTGAATGGTCATAATTCACTCATTACCTTAATTTACACTCACGAGTTGAGTTAAGCAAATTATCTTGCCTTGTCTTACCTTGTCTTGAGATTCAGGGACAAGTGTGCATTAAGGAGGATGGAAACAAAAAGGGCTGCGGAATGTGGACTGCCCACTGCCTCAGAAAAGCATGGGTTCAAAAAATCATTAACAAATAGGCACGCAGTGTGGTAAGCCATTGGGAAGAAGAGGAGGTTCTGAAAGCAAAGGTGTGGGGCTAGGTTACCAAACCAGCATTAATGAGGATGGAAACAAAAAGGACTTAGTCTGCGAGCACATGTAGTCCCATGGGAATTTCGTGAAGCAAGCAAGCCACTAATCTAGATATCTTATTTGGACCCTAGATAATGCAAAAAAGTTTGGTGGCACTTTTGTAACTTGCAACAAGGTTAATTACAAGGGGTTTTAAAAATGGCGTAAATTTGCCAGCATGGAAACGAGGCTACATGAGTTAATTGCTTATATCTTACAACCATGTGAATGGAATCACACCAAACTCACTATGATCGTATTTGTTGATGCTTTAGTCACATCTTAGATGTCTCATAATGGCAAGAGGTCACGTGACGAGTTACCATGGAAACTAGGCGACATTGATTAACTGTTCATGTCTTTTAATTAACTCTTTCACTGCGGTTAAGGTATGAGAACATATATGTGAAACTGAGTAATTCAAGGTGTAGTTACGCGTTTCCTTCCTTTGGGATGTCCTTTTGCGTAATGAAATTGCGTGTCACTTGCGTAGTACATGCTTCCTGTGTTTGTTTATTTAGATAAATCGAAATGTATATAAGCTGTGCATTAACCTAAATAAAAATTATCTTCAAAGCTGTTTAACACAAGACAGTTGTTTCTTATTTCCAAATAAGTTCTTTTCGAGCGACAGTAATCTGCAAAGCGCTTGCCAGTCTGTTGTTGTTTTCTTGTGGGATTTAAAAATGGCATCACGTTACAGTCCTCGCTCTGTTTTTGAAACCGATGAAGTTCTCGCTTTAGTTATGAGAGATTCTGACTGGGATATGAGGGAAATCGACTTTTTGGGTGAAGGTGATGAGAAGATATCAGAGGGCAGCGATGACGCCACTGCTTTAGAGGAAGATGGTGGTGAAAGAGAAGTAACAGCACCTACACGTGGTCGCAGGCAAGGCAGGCAGTTTCTCTGGGAAGATGTGACCGTTTTAGATGACTTGGAGCAGACTTGGATTCCTCCATTTCAGCAGCACCAACGCATTCTGGTTGACACCACAAACTTTCAGCCCCAACATTATTTCAAGCTTTTTTTCCCTGATGAACTTTTCCAGTTAATTGCGAAGCAAACCAACTTATTTGCTGATCAATTTTTTGATGACCCTTCTAATTTTGACGCACATTCTAGATTCCCAAAGTGGACCGACACAGATCCACTTGAAATTCACGCATTTGTGGCCTTACAAATTGCGATGGGACTGAACTGTAAGCCATCAGTAAATGATTACTGGCGAAAATTCTCGCTAACAGAAACGAAGTTGGGTAATGTTATGTCCAGGGACCGTTATCTCCTTTTGCAATCTTTCTTGCATTTCTGTAACAATGAAACGCGTGTTCAACGCGGTGAAGAGGACTACAACCCATTAGTCAAAGTGCAGCCAATGCCAGACATTGTTAATCCCCGCTATGAAACTGTTTACAGTCCAGGCAAGAACTTATGCATCGATGAAAGCATGGTCAAATTCAAGGGGCGAATTTTTTTCAGACAGTACTTACCTGCAAAACCAACAAAATGGGGCATAAAGGTATTTGTTCTCTGGGAGTCTCTGGCTATGGACTTAAATTTCAAGTGTATACAGGGAAAACAAGTTCTCAAAGAGAAAAGAATGTCCCTCTTTCTGAGCAGGTACTTCTTGGTTTGCTGAGTGGCCATGAAAACAAAGGACATACATGGACAATTTTTACAGCAGCCCAAATCTCTTCCTGGATTTGAAGGAAAAGGGTATTGGTGCATGTGGCACAGTGCTTGTGACTCGAAAGGAAATGCCATTGGGCTTGAGGCCAATAAATCTTCCCTTGAAAAAAGGTGACCCGCCCAAGTTCATGCACACCGGGGACCTGGTGGCTTGTGCATGGCATGACAAAAAACGTGTTCATTTTTTGAGCACAGTCTACAATGATATAACCATTGACAAGGAAGTTAGAAAAAGGGGAGCTGAGGGAGGCAAGAGGACAGTGGAGAAGCCTGTGATGGGTGAACTGTACAATGTCAATATGGCTGGTGTTGACAGGATGGATCAATTACTTGGAACTTATGCCTACCCGCATAAGTCGCAGTAGTGGTACCATACCATTTATCATCGTATTCGAGAGGTTGCCCTTGTCAATGGTTATATCATCTACAAGCAAGACAATTATGTTTCTTAATGTTCCAAACAAAACTTAGTGTTATCTTGTGGTAAGAAGGTCACGTGACTAAGTCACCATGGAAACGAGGTTAAGATTTAGACATGGCTTGTTAATTTGAAAACACTTGAGTAACTGACCTGACTTTATAACTTTGATAGCTAATTCATGGAAACGATTCTGACTTTGTACTAACCTGAAAAGCATTTCGCTGTTAAAATTATCGTATGAAGAATCCAAAAACTGATTGTAATTGATCAGTACCAATCTTGATGCTGAGAACATTTTTCTTCTATCACAAAAAGGTTCCATCTTTGACTTATCCTCTTTCTTAATAGCTACTACTACCCAGTTACAATCCCTTGGACCCAAAGTGACACTACTCTAACACAAATAATCTTAATATCACTATGACCAATCAATCGAAAGTCTTTGCTGTAGGAAAAATAAGACTTTTTTGTACACTGCTATCATCACTTTCATACGCAACCTTCTCGTCTTCTTCAAGATCATCATTTGGACTATGGCTGTTCTCACAAATATCTCCACTTTTGCAGCAGTTACACAAGTCAGTGCAGTTGAAATTTGCTTTATGACACTGGTATCTGTTGGTCAAACATCTCTCCTTCGCACAGCCACATTTTACCAATTGGATTACAGCCTCAGGAGCTGGCGGCAAAGTAGTCATCACCGGAAGCCATTTATTGTCCTCCAACTTCCAAACAAAGTCATCTGGTGATGGTAGCTAGGGCTGGGGCACTGTGTCGTTATTCAAAACCATTGCTTTATAGTACGCTCTCATTACAGTTTGCTCTAGGGCAGCTTGCGTTGGTGGAAGTTTCCTGGACTGAGCCTGCTTCTTTTTGAAAAGCCAATATTGCAGATCTTTGACAGTAGTAATAATGGTCGTGTTAGGCACGTACAGCTTGCAAATCAACTTCTCGATTGCGGCCATAGTTTCTGCTGACGTTGGTTCACTTGCTCCGAGATTAGCAAGAGCAGTGATGATGTCTTGGCTTGCCTCTTGGAATGCTTTCCACCATGTGGCCTTTCCTTTCCCAGCCAAACTACCAGTGTTGTCAGCACTGCTCAATGCGTGAATTGCTAGTAGAGTAGCAATCTTATGCGTACTGAGGGATTGGCACAATTGGCTGTAACTTGATTACTCGATGCCTTTGACCTGTTCCAGTGATGAAATTTGTCTCATGACAGAGCTGAGGATATCTTCTCAAAGACAGAATAAACACAGCAGTGTCTGGTGAATGGATATTACATTTTGTGGCTCCATGAGCAGCGGCATCAACAGCGTGCAGTAAAATCTTTGTATCAGCTTCTTGGGTGCTTCGAAGATTCGCCACATTCTTGTGTGTTGCCTCACAGGCAGTTCCCCAGGCTGCAACAAGACACTTTCCAATGATTTCTGCATGATCTAGAGCCTTTCTTGCAAGGTATTCTATGAGATCCATTTTAGCTTTGTTGTGAGTCAAAAGTTTCTTCATCTGAACCTTACCAATGTGGGTCGACTCTGTTATCCTGTAGTACACCCGATCCTGACCACCCTGCCGTTGTATTCTTGTGGCTGATTTCAGGGAGAGTTCAACATCATATCTGTCGAAAACTACATGGATTTCATCACTTTCACTGCATTTTTGTAAGAGCTGCTTCATTTAATGTTCTGCTAGTTGAGATCAGGTAGTTATCCACATTGGTTTGTCAAGCGACTGCAACTCAGCCATGCCGTTGACTATTGAGACCTTCCCTTGCATGGGGTGAGCTACTCGGCACTCTGTGGTAGAAGTTTTCTGGGTTAACATGTTTCTCAATAGCATTCATTAATGCACTCTTCGTAGAGCAAAAAGAGATTGTTGCAATAGAGAACTTGCCTCCAACTGCCTCGGCTATGTTCATCGCTGGACGAGACTTGCATACCATCTTCATGGGAGCAAAGAGACATCTATCTTCTTGTAGCTCCACCACTTTGTTGTCAACAGTAACCTTGGTCTTCTTCCCGTGGTTTTCCATGTTATCAGCTTCTCTTTTTTCATTGGTGACCATAGCTTTTCTTTGTCAGTCTGGATCCGTTCCTTAACAAACAATGCAATTCAGACCATTACAAGGAAGCGCAAGTCCATCTTCACGAGCTACGAGGTTAACAGCAACACCATCATGTCCTTTGAGGAAGAGCGTGATCTCGGTGTCTCCTTGGAACGTGACTTGACTTGGCACGCCCAAGTCTCTCACCAAGCTGCATGCACAAACAAGTGAGAAACTCTAGGTTTATCCACAGTATTCCGTAAGATGCACATTATACCTCGGCCTAGTGCGTGCTCATCTTGGCTACGCAACCCAGGTCTGGGCACCCCAAGGCATTGAACTGATTTCTAAACTCGAAAGTATCCAAAGACGTGCCACCAAATTCATTCTTTGCTTGCCTTTTTTAACAAATATCTCTTACAAAGAAAGACTAATATATGTAAATCTACTTCCTGTGTGCTACTGGCACTAGTTACTAGATCTAATATACTTTTACAAGGCTACGCATAATATGATTCATTAAGATCCTTCTGTTGTTCCCTTCGTGCGCGATTGCGCGCGAAGGACCCATATATCTGTAACGAGCTCTCAATCTTTCATTCCTAAAAGATGCAGGACTTCTACCTTTAAGAAATATTTTTTCATTAGAACCACTAGAATTTGGAATCTGCCTATTACTAGATTTCACCTGGATAATGTTACCTTTGGGAACTTTAAGTCTGTTCTTTACAGCTATTACTTGCGGGCTCTAGCAATAAATTATGATCTGGACTCTCCAAGGAGCTTCAAAAGTATTTGCTTGAAATGTAACACAGCCAGGTTTTTAGACCAAGAAATTAGCTGCTGCATGTGATTTTAATTGCTATTTGTATGTTTTTTATTTTGTGGGTCCGCAGTAATTGGCTCTAGCTGTTGCGGTGTCCCTGCCCAATTTAAGTTACTATTGGTGTGTTGTTATCTTCGTATTTTCAGTATTTGTATATCTTCAATTTATTTTTTCTTTATTTCTTCAGGGCAAAGCTAATAAAATAAAATAAAAAAATTAAAAAACTAAAATAAAAAATAAACACTGTGAAGAGCTTGAGCCCTATAGCACTTTTGTTGCACAGATCATATTTGACTTCCTGTGGCAGTACTACCCTCGTCACCAGGTTAAACAAGTCAGCACCATCCCGACTGAAGGGATTGGTGAAGACTCAAATTGTGTTTGACAGCTTGGTTATATTTTTCTCCTCTCGGGATACCACAGCAGCTGTAGGATTATGGTGCTTTCCACCAATCTCATGTGTTACACCTGCCATGTCTTTGGCTTGATTTCCTAATCTTGCCAGTTCTGGTGCAATGAGGAAACACTTCGCATGTGCACTTGGGTTAAGTGTTATGCCAACCAAGCATACAGTTACTTTCATAGACCGGTTTAAGTGTTGTAAGGCATTGTCAGGACCCATCGCCCAGAATGGTACACGAGGAGTTTTATTCACTACCCAGTTCCCATCATTGAATTCTGCGTAGATCTCAGGGTCTGTATTTGACAGTGCTTCCATCTCGGCTATGTAGAGAGGAATCATTCGAGCATAATTCAAACGGTCATGGGCAAAGAAATACTTAGTAAATACCTCTCGAGTTTCGAGGTGAAGTTCCCAGTTAGCTGTAAGGGCTGCCCTGATAAACATTAGCATTTCCAACACCAGAAAACCATAAACATGGGGCTGTTTTCATGGCTTTCGTCAAACTCTTTCATTTTCCTCATTATTTCCATGGATTCTATGGCATTCACTATTCGCTGGTGGGCCTCCTCCACTTGAACCCCCTCACAACTGGAGCATGCATCACAAAGATCTTATGCGAGCGATTTTAACAAGCTCCTGGATGACTCTGGTACATGCTGAAGAAACGCTTCCTGGTATAGAATGAAAAAGGCTTGTAACATGACCAAGTGTGCAGCTCCACCTCTCTTCACATGGTTTCCCTCTAGGATCTGCTTGACAGTATTGGGACCATATAGATCTGATTCTATCCATGCCATGTCGATCCCACTGTTCTCAATGAATGCACCAATGGTTCTCAGCTGTGCCATTGAAATATGCAGTTCCCCTGGGCAGAACAATGATGTGTTTAAGATCATCATCACAAGCCATTTGAAGTTTCTTGGCTGGAAGATAAAGGCCCATGTCAAGTGATACGACGGTCTTTCTGTTGGGTCGCACCACCTTCACATGAGTTGAGAAACTATTACTAGCAAACAAAGCAATTTATATATTGCCATTAGGAAATTATCACCTATCATTCTATTACATTCTTAATTATGATAAGAAATACAGAATATTGTAAAGAAACGTTTGCATGGTTACTCGTCACGTGACCCCTCATACCACAAAGAGAACATGAAGAAGTGTCTAAAACATCAATAAATATCATCATAGTGAGTTTGGTGTGATTTCATTCATATAGTTGAAAGATAAAAGGCTCCTTTCCATGGTGACAAGTTTAAACTATTTTTAAAACCCCTTATAATTGACCTTGGTGCAAGTTACAAAAGTGCCACCAAATCTTTTTGCATTATTTAGGGTTCAATTAAGATATCTAGACTAGTGGCTTGCTTGCTTCACAAAATTCCCACAGGAGTTTTTTCATATGCTTTTCTTTTCTCATATGGGTCTTTTTTCATATGACATATGCTCCTGGACTAACTGGGGAATGTGGACTTCCCACCGCCTCGGACACACATGTCTTCAAAAAATCAAATTTCCATTTCTGATACAGTACATCAGACACAATGCATATGGACGCAATCTCGTTCCCAGATGGTTGGTCCATTTCAAGCTCGGTTAATTTATCTATTTTTGGTTCTTTACATTAACAGCAAACTGGTTTATTTAACTAGCACATGTCTTACTTATGAAGAAGAACACCTGGAAAAGTCTGGTGAAGAAGGGTTAATAGGAACATTTTGCAGGCGAAATAGAGTTAGTAGAGACGCCATCTTGAATTCTTCGAACTCAAAATATGTAGACTTGTTTTACTTTGTGGCAACGTTAGCACTAAGCCAGGACCCAATTGGAAATATCCATGCAGCTTGAGTTGTAAACCAGATAAGTCAACCCAACCCAGAGTACCATGTGACTCCTTTGATAACTGGCATCATGCTTCCTGTCTACAAATGAGCATTGCATCATACGAGAATTTGGATAATTCCTCCTGTCTCTGGCTCTGTCCATCTCTGGGTCTGTCCAAATCTGTCCTTCGAATTTGGATACATCTATTTCTTCATTAGAGTCATCAAATTCCTTTGGACTGTTATCGAACTTCACTTCATCTCCGACAAAGCAATCTACACCCATAAATAGGCCAACTAATTCTCATATTGTCAGGAGATCTCAATGTCAGCGAAAATTGTGTGTTTATAGC
Organism: Montipora foliosa; assembly: GCF_036669935.1. Lineage (NCBI taxonomy): Eukaryota > Metazoa > Cnidaria > Anthozoa > Scleractinia > Acroporidae > Montipora > Montipora foliosa. The sequence goes on from NC_090879.1 coordinate 37,609,939, forward strand.
ATTAAGAACAAATACAGCGAATTTCAGGCGTTTTTAGAAAATGAAAACCCAGATGTTATCATTCTTCACTTCAAACCCTACCGATATAAACTTCGTAGAAGTCCAGTCTGGTTTTGGAAATCATTACATGATAAGGGTTGAAACTTTACTCTCACCTACCAGACCAAGGCCATCTAAGAGGAAAGTTTCCCTGTTTTCTAAAGGCAACTTTACAGATCTGAAATCTGATATTCTCAAATTTGGCTCATCCTTCCTTCAAGGCTTCCATACCAGATCAGTTGAGAAGAATTGGAACATTGCTAAGGGCCTGTTTCCATGGAGATAGGGTCACTATTGGTGACCCTTCCTGTATTGTTTTTAGTGGTTGTGTTTACATGTCAGGTAGGGTCACCCTATGGGTAGGGTTACCCTATCAAATAGGTAGGGTGACCTTCCTAGAGGGGCCAGCTTTTTGTTCACTTAAGCCATGTAAACGCTCAATGTAGGGTGACCCTAGGGGGATGGCTTTCTCGAATTGCATCTAAATACGTCAAATGAAGTATTTGGAGAGCCAAATTAAATTTTTCGATCACAAAAACAACATGGCGTCTCATGCGTATATCATGCAAAGATATCAAGCAGAAGCTATCGCAAATGAGCATCAAAGTGATGAGAATAATAACCGCCAAAAGAAAAGCAGAGCCTACAAGCGATCCAGTAGCGCCAAAAAAACCTAAGAAGTTTGCCTGGTTGCCCGAAGCTGCAGAGGTGCTTTTAATGTACGTGAAAGAATTCAAAAGGCAGTGCAAGTACAAGGCAACCGACTATGAAGCTGACCTAGCAAGCTTGTATACAAAAGGACTGCATGGCCATTGACTATCCTGAAGATTTCGGCCCAGAAAGTAAGTGTCTCAGAACCCGGCAAAGATATAAAAAGACATGGATGCCAGCGAGTACAAAGAATACCAAAAAGAATTAAAAGCCCAAAAAGCAAAGATATGAAGTGGGTATCAAAGAATCAAAGAAAATATAAAAAGCGTCCAGCAGAACTATCGCAACGCCGTGAACAAAGGCACAAGAAGTGGCATAACATTAGCCCTACCCGCGAGGTGACCCTTGCTTGTCGAGTTTGCATGTAAAGAAGGGCTATGTTTTGACCCTTCTGGTAGGGTGACCCTGTCTCCGTGTAAACAGGCCCTAAATTAGCTTAACTTACAGAGAAGTATATTCCATCCAAGGTGAAATCCACAAGATATAATCTTTCTTGGTTTAACCCAAGTTTGAAGAGATTAAACAGAAAGGTTCAGAGACTATACAATGTTCAGAAAAAGTAAAAAGTAAGTGATAGAACAAAATATAGGAACACCCGTAAGATTTATCAGAAAAAAATTAATATGGCATGTTATGACTATGTTAACAATTTCATTGAAACACCTAGTTCAGACCAACCTAAGAAATTTTGAAGTTTTGTTAAGTCTAACAAAGGCATTAATACATTAGAGAAAGATAATGTTACTGTATCAGATAACCATGGTAAAGCAAATATTCTCAATGATTACTTTCATTCTATTTTCACCAAAGAGAATCTTGACTCTTTACCTAGATTAGATCCTAGTCTGTTATGCCCAAATGTGAAACAAATAATGGTAACATTCCTGGGTGTTCCAAAACTTTTACAATCTCTTAATGTAGATAAAGCTAGCGGGCCAGATGGCATGCGAACCTATCTTTTGAAAGAGCTATCACATGAGTTGGCACCCATTCGGGCCTCCCTTTTTCAACAGTCATTAGATCAGGGTCAATTACCCAATGAATGGATTAAAGTTATTGTACATGTAGTTGCAATTTTCAAAAAAAGGAAAATATCTCTAGCAAGCAATTACAGACCAATATCCCTTACTTCAGTAACATGAAAAATATTACAACATATTATATCTCATCATATTTGGAAGCATTTAGGAAAAAGAGCCAAGAGCTCCTGTTATTTTTCAGGGAAGGAGTTAATCTCATGAGAGCAGATGGATCGGCTGTGCTAGAGAGAGGCGATACAGTAATAACGGACAACTGTGGCTTCCACCACTACAGAGCTCGTTGTTCAAACCCGACTTGTATGGACATGAACAATTGTGGTGCGAGCGAGAAACACCCACAAAGCAAAAATGAGATCACGGAACTACAAAAGCTTATCAAGGATTTGCAGAAGAAAGAAGCCAAGGAACGCTCAGTCAATAGTTTTTTTGCGGTTATGCGTCCCTGACTGAGGCGGCAAAATGAAGGCCGTTATGTCGACCGGTTTTCTTTAGATAAGGACCTGATACTCTTCAAGAAAAAATTCAACAATAAGATTCCAGTTGATACCTCGCGAGATTGGGAAATGCTGTTCCTTATTGAGCGTTACAGGAGAGGTCTCCCGAGCATAAACGGTGTGTGAATCGTTACGCATAACTGTTTACCGTTACATGTAACTAACTGGCGAATTCATATTGAGTTGACTGAAGATCTTGGAAAAATGTACTGTTGCGTTTACGATATGAAAAAAAAAAAATGTTGTTTTGAATTTTCTTGTGCTGCTTACCCGTATTTTGTGAGAAATCTATTGTTTCATCTCTCGAACGGTATTAGTCAAAAATTTTCTCGGATGGCCTAGGTTGGAGTAGTTGCACTGTAAGGCAGCTCTACATGACCACCTCATTGAAGCTGGAAAGTGTTTTAGAAATTATTTTATCATATACATTATTTACTATTCTTGTATTTGTATACAACTTTTCTTATTTAGATTGATATTTATTAGTATTAATTATATATGTATTATTTTATATTGTTGTGATGCGTTTCATACGCTTTATCAATTGATAAAGTGGAAGTAGAAATAGAAGAGACGCCATCTTAAATTTTGCGATCCGCGGGTTTGTTAGCCCGGATAGACCACAATGCATCAGGATCCAAGAAGGCGTAGATATCATGAAAAGGTCGATTCATTGCCTTTGATAGGTCAATAACATATTGTTTCCATGCATTTTATCCAATCACCGATTTATTACCTTGATTGAAGTCTGCACGCACTGTACCAGTAGGATCAACTAATTCGTTAAAATTGATAGGACCTTGGTGTTTGTTCACATCACTCCCTGGGCTAACATTCTCAAGAACAGTGCGTGAATATTGTAGCACACAATTTTAGTTAACCATACTGTCACTTTATTCTCAGAGCTATACCGCTGTACCAAGCATTTTAATGTTGGCAAATAGGCTACAATGAGGTAAAAAAGAAAACGTCTCCAAAGTATTCCAAAAAATTCCTTTGACATTTGGCGCCAGTTCTCTAGTTTTGACAAAACGTCAAGTATACCAATTCTGGCTGCATACTGATCATTTGTCACAGCCATTTTCAAGTTGCTGCTGTTTAATTTTCTTACCCACACAATATTACATACAGTATTGGAGTACAAAATTGTCAGTTATGGCAGCTGGCCATAAAGCACAATCTTCTTTGTTTACTCGCAAAAACATTCTGAAAATATACACTACACACATACCTTGTGCAATTAGGATAAAGAACATGTGCATCTTGTTAAGCAATTATTGGGGTTTCATATGGT
>NC_090879.1:37618516-37641016 GCF_036669935.1 Montipora foliosa
GAAAAACCAATACCATAGCCACCAGCACAAAGCCAGCCTTCCGTGATGAAGAATTCGCTTCCACCCACGAAAAGATGGAGAGCTCAAAGAACTTTATCAGCCTATTACAGACTCACCTCAAGAAGAGCACATTCCCAATGCATTCCATCAACATTTCATTTCATATGTGCATATCATTCTCACATTCGCTCATATAGATTTAGCCAAGCCGAAAAGCGGCGATCCTGTTTCTAGTCCCAGAAAACTGCTTTCTATATTGAATATACATGTACTGTGTATGGAAATAACTGTACTTCTCTGCATAAAGTACAAAATTAATAGTCTTTAGTGTATACAGTTTATAGTGATCAAACAGCTCTGAGCTGACAGCAATAAACAAACAAGCTTGCAAACAATAACCGACAATTTTTATCAACAACTAAAACTGAAAATACATGCACACTAATCTCTTTCACAACATTTTCCGTTTGATAATCTGTACGCCCTTTCTCTTCAGTTTAGAACAACAGCAAAAATTACTCATTAAAGAGTCAAGCTAAAGCGTAGTAATTCGCTTACTCAACTGAAATTTCTCAGTCAAACAAAGCAGCTCAGGACTTAACATCCATTTCACACCAAAAGCCTATGAATCGAAAGGTATTAATTTAGTGTGGACAGCCGCCACAGCAACTATGAATTCAGTTCCAAAATAAGCAACTGCAGTAGCTGGCCACAAAACAGCATGACAAACGAGACAAACGATTTTAAGAACTCAAGCGCTCTTGGAGATTTTCCTGAAAATCATAAGTTCAAGCTTATCAAACCTTATCTGGCCAAAAAGAAACTTAACTGTCCCAACCATTGTTTAGAAGTACATTTGTTGCAGATAAATGTACTGCAATCCAACACAAATTTATTCCGCATTCTAAGCTTAATATGTCTGAAAAAATAGACAATGATGACAAGAAAACTCGCCAATGATGTCTGCTGTAACCTTGCATGGTGACGTGGTGTGTGATAGTTGAGATATGCCAGAATCCCGGTCAACACAGAATAGCAAACGTTTTCAGGCCTTCTTCTTCGTCTTTTTTTGTGACTTTTACAAAATATGTGAGGCAGCGAGGCATGCATTAAGAAGGAAAATGTTACCTGAAAACTAGCCGTTGTAAATAATTGTTTTGTCTCTCTATGTCTCTCAGCTTTTAAAGGTGTTCCTCGTTGAAGTTTTCTCTTCTACTCCTTCCTGGGCTTCTCTCGAGGCTTTCTTCGCTTAAATTTCTCAAATTTCGTTGCCTCTTCTCTCGTGTTCTTTATCCCGTTGCTCATCACTACTAGTAAAATCTCCTTTTCAAAAGTGACGAAGGTCAGTGGGATAAACACGGGCTGCACAAAAGTTACCCACCAAAAAAATTCGCCCATCCACGCCTCATACTGCATTCCCGGGCCTCCCCTCACTTCGCTTTCTTAGCCTCCCATCCCCCTCGCCAGGAGTCTGTACAGATCGACGGACAAACGTACGCTCGGTTAATCACATGACAATCAAACGAAAAAAAAGATTGACCATATTCTCTTAAATATGGGGCTCTGCCCCTGGCCACTTCGCACCCTGGAGCCCCGCTAATAATACTAAAGTACTAAAATCTCGCTAATCTCTTATCAATTTCAAAGCACCTAATAATAACAATAATAATAATAATTATTATTATTATTATTATTATTGTTATTTGTCTTATTATTATTGTTATTACAAACAACTTAGTCTAAGTGTCAATGGATTTTACACTAATTGGGGACACTAATGAAATTCACTCAAATTAATCAAATCATATATTGGTTTTTGCAGAAGTGGGAAAACCGGATTACGCAGAGAAAAACCTCTTGGAGCAGAGAAGAGAACCAACAAACTCAACCCACATAATATATAGATTTTGCCTAAAGGCAGAGCTCCTGGGCTGTTTTTTCTTACTGGCTGTAGGGTTAAATGGTGAAAATAAAAGTCTTCAAATTGTCCACGTTTTGGTGTTTCCAGTTACTACTTAATTCAATCATTTTCTTTGCTTTCATCTTTGGAAAAATTCATTGTCCAACTAGTAAATTTACTGGAAAAACCGTTATCGTATGAATCCCGAAGCGAAGTGAAATTTACAGTGGAATCAGTCACCAGTTAGGCATTGAATTTTTCTTGAATCACATGAGTTAAAAAAAACATATTCTTTCTTTGTACGGATCGTTAACATGTGGAATAATTTGCCTAAAGATGAAAAGCCTAAAGAAAGCTTTAGTTGATGTAGTATGGCCATGTAGCTGCGAAAAATGTTTTGCAGTTAACCAGGCTTGAGCTCGTGATTTAAACGAAACCCAGTGCCTCGTCCGCTGTCAACTTAAAAAAACAACAGTCGACCTTGATAATCTCCAAACTTGAACCCATGATATGGTCATGTGATACTGGTCAGCGCATACCTTGTTTTGATAGGTTTAATTAACATGGATATCCAATATGTGCCATGTTAGGCACAAGTACTTTAAACTTGAGCTCACGATATGGTCACACGATACAGTACGGACATACGAACAGACGGACGATCAATGCCGTCATAGCTAAAACCAAAATTTCACGCATCGATGGGTTACCACTGTGGTGATCCGCGCGCGTAACTCTGCTATCAAGTGTCACTCTCTGGGGTCAATAGGTTATAGAGTACATAGTTTTTACATGTAACTGCGTTTAACCCATTCACACCTCAGACGCCCGATGTATGCTGTAAACGAGCTGGAGTGTGAGCTGGAGTATGGCCTCGATATGGTCAGTTGATTCTGGTTACATTAGCATAAATAGAGCGGTGGATGGACATATGGTCACCAAAACCAAATTTTCTTGCACAGATGGGTTACCATATTTTCTTACCCATGGTGCTTCGAGTGCGAGCACGCAGAGGTCCGCTTTGACTGACGCCAAGGCTGGGAATCGAGCCCGGGCCACACTGATGGGAGGCAAGAGTATTTGGCAGTCGGAAAGGAATATTGGAACTTTGTTTTCAAGTTATCAGCAAATTTTGGAACACTTTGATTTGGAATTATGGAAGCTGATCTCGAGTTACAGTTGGATTCTCTGTATCAAGTGAGTCACCACGCACTCATAACCAGATTATGCAGTTCAGTATAAATGGAAAAAGAAGAAAGCACTGCTGGGGATATTCAAGTTAATACGAGCAATGCGGTTCAAGACGTCAAGGAGTATTTAAACGAGAAGAAACATGCTCTATACAAGTCACATTCTGGACATGTTGGAAATTTGACAAGAATAAACAATGACATAACCCATTTGATGCATGACAGTGGTACTGAGGATGGAATTTCAAACAAAATGGATAATTTTAAGAATGCATGGGATTAAATTTCTTGATGCACATGATAAATGTTGCAAGTGTTTGGCTGCTAGTGCTGGCACCTCGGTGTTGGAAAAGGCTGAAAAGATTCATAAGGAGCAAATGGAATGCAAAATAAATCTTGAGTCTTGAACTAAGACCTAAAGGGCGACCGGTCACGTTCAGCTCCCGCGCTTGAAATACATTGTGTAAATATGTCGTGAACTTTACTGGAGCCTTAAGTTATTCAGCCATAGCAAATGGCTGAATAACCCTGAATAACCCTAACCGGAACTGCCAGGAAAGAGTCAAAGACTGCTTCTACCAGGAAAAATCTGTGGTTCGACTGAAATGTAAGCAAGGACTTAAAGGATCAGTTGGTAAAGGAAATTCATTTTTCTCGACTCAAGCGCCACTTTCGACAAATGAACATAATTGGTTTAATATTCAGAAGAGACATTTCATAAAACCCGGGTCCAACAAAGTTTCCTTGTAAAGAATGTGGGAAAAATGCTGTTTTGTGCTCTGACTGTGGACTTTAGAGTCATGCAAAATGCCTTTAGATGTCAAGCTCAGTTTTTAAATGTCTCCAGAATCGACCTACGATCAAGTGGATCTGCCACATCTGCTCTCTACCACCATTCAGTGACTAATTTTTCTTATGAGAATGATGGATTAGTCATGAAGGAAGAAGATAATTTAGACAACCCGCTCTCTGAATCATACGCAAATCATTTGGAAAGGAATCGTTCACTTCCATCCCAAGGGTCTGATATTTCTAGCAACGACTGCTCCCAAGGCTACAACTTATTTCTTCAGGAAAACTCAAGCACGCAAATAAGATCCTTATTGCTCAACTCAACATTAACATGCAGCTTACAAAACGAGATCTCACATTATCATCTCAGAGAAAAAAAATCGATGCTACGTACCTGAACAGCCAATTTGCCTTAACACGCTACAACATGTACCGAAGAGATCGAAAGAAAGGAGGTGGCGAAGTTGTCGCATACTTGGACTCTAACCTACCCTCTAAAGAGCTAAAGGTGGCCAAGATGTATAAAACACTTGAGATTCTCGCTATAGAAGAAAAAATTGACAGCAGAGATATCCTCCTATTGAGGATATATAGACCTCCAAAGCAATCAGCCATTAACTTGTCAGACCCACATTATCTACAGCGAGTAGAGGAAGAATTGAATGACATCTGTATGAGGGCGTCACTCAGATTTAAAATGTACGTAATTTTTGGTGAATTAATTCTAGACAGGTTGAGACCAGAATGCAGGGAAGGCAAAATCCTCACAGATCTCGAAGAAGTACATAGATCGGAGCGTTTGATTACCAGACCTACAAGGGTGACACCAGCATCTGAGACGCTACATGTCATTGATGTCATACTGACCAACAAACCTAATAGCTTTGAGATCACAGGATCATTTAATCCTAAAATTTGTGATCACCATGTCATTTATGGCTTCCTATCTCACCCTGTGTCTCGGGATAAAAGAAAAACCATCACATTCAGAAGCCTTAAAAATGTCAATCTCAACGAGCTGAACAAGGATCTCCCTAGAGCTCCCTGGAACGTTGGAGGGATTTACAACTCCATTGATGAACAGTACGATACATGGAAAACTATTTTTGAAAGTGTAATTGACAAGCACATGTCGTTATAGAAAATGCGAATGAGAGAAAAGGATGTACCATACATGACTAGAGAATGGAAGAAACCAATCAAAAACAAGAGAAAATATGCACAGATGTTTGCTCGCAACCGCACTGCTGAAAGCTGGGAACTGAAAAGAAAGTGGAGGAATATTGCAACGAAAGAGAGGCGACAAGCCATTAAGACATATTGGGCTACAAAATCAGAGGACCTTAAGCAGAAGCCAAAGAATTTCTACATGATTTTTCAGCTGTTCCTAAGCAACAAGAGCAAATCAAGAATAGCAATCAAAGTTGACGAAAGAATTGTAACCAATGCAAAAATGTTGTGGCCGACGAGCTTTGTACATACTTCTTCACAAGTGCTAACAATATGGGTGCAACTTATATGCGGCAAGTCATCAACGAGCACCCTAGCATCAGAGTTATTAGGCAAGTCCATCAAGGCCTCCATTTCGATTTCAGGCAATTTCAGATCAAGACCAAAGGAAAAGAACTTAAAATGCTGAAACCTTCAAAGGCCACTGGTTGGGATGGAATTTCTCCCAAGATGCTAAAGCTATCAGCGAAAGGATTAGGAAAAGCACCATCACTAACAAGACTGTTTGACACCAAACAATCGAAAAGGAGCAATAGCCAAGAACTTGGAAGATGGGGGATAGAATGGATCGGCGTAATGATCGACCTATAACTGTCTTAAACTCAATAAACAAGGTGTTTGAGAAACTGCTTTGTAAGCAAGTTACAGCAACCTTGGACCCCCATTTATATCAAAAGCTGTTCATATACAGAAAACAGCACAGTTGCGAGACAACTGTGATCAGGGTAATTTGAGGACCAGGAAACTGCAGCTGACAGGTGGGACTGCGTAACTATACTATCTACTGATATGAGCAAGGCGTTCGACTCGTTACACCCTCGGTTAATGATTGAAAAACTCAAGGTATACAGCTCCTCAGACATATCCATCAATCTAATGCGATCTTTCTTTCAGCCCAGAAAAAATCGAGTGAAGCTACAAACCTTGCAAAAGTGAGTGGAAAGAGCAAGCAAGAGGATGCCAACAAGGTTCGCCTTTTGGCCCCCTTTTGTGGAACCTACAGTTATTTCAAAGACACACAGAATCAGAAAACCTCTTTATGTACGCATATGATCACAAATTTTTACGATCTGAGACTCCATCAATAGGGCTTTTCAAGATCTAAAGAAGAAAACAGAGCAGATCACACAGTGGTACAAAGAAAATCTTTTGAAGGCCAACCCCAGCAAATTTCACATCATTGACAAAATAGTGCTCAAAATTGATTCACAAGTGGTAAAAAAGAAAAAAAGGGTAAAAAAAGATAAAAAAGAAAAACCTACAATTCTGGGAGTAACCATTCACGAGAAACTAACATTTAGCGCACACATCAAAGAGATTAGCAAGAGAGCAAGTCGAAAAGTTGGAGTGATACTGAGATTGCAAAACCTTATACCCTCCTCAGCTAAACTGCAACTTCATAAATCTGGTTTTCTACCCTACTTGAATACAATACTGTTTAGCACTTCTGTAGATCATCTGACAAGTGCAAATTACAAAGAGTTCAAGAACGCGCACTGAGAGTAACCTTTAACCCATTGACCCTTTAGAGTGACACCTAATAGATTTTACTCTTTCTAACGTCAGGCGATTTCACTCGTCACTGGGGGCGTCCTGAGGCGTCTGAGATGTGAATGGGTTAATCTATTGACCCCAGAGACTAACACTTAATAGCAGAGCTACGTGTGTGGAGCACCAGAGGTAATAAAATATGGTAAACCCACTGATGTGGGAAATTTTGGTCTTAGCTATGATGTCATCATACGTCCACTCCTCCATGTATGCCAATGTGACCAAATTGTCGGCTCAAGTTTAAAGTGCTTGTGCCTAACATGGCAGTCATCTACTCCTGCTTCTACTCCTGCTAGTTTACAGCATATACCTTTGATATTGGACATCCATGTTATGGTCTATTGACACCTGTCAAAACAAAGTATCCATTGACCAGTATCACGTGACTAAATCATGGGCTCAAGTTCAGAGCTCATCGAGGTCAGCTGTTTTTTGAAGTTGACTACTGACCAGTATCATGTGACTAAATCATGGGCTCAAGTTCAGAGCTCATCGAGGTCAGCTGTTTTTTGAAGTTGACTACTGACCAGGTACTGGTTTCGATTGGATCACAGACTGAAGCCAGGTTAACTTGTAATCAGGACACCTAAACATAAACGAGGCTTCTTTTTTTGCACGCCTTCTGTGGCTCAATGCGGCTACATGGCCATAGTGTGTCAACTATGGCTCTTAACAGGCGACGCTTCTTGTGTTCAGGAGGAAAACGTTTTGGAAAATATTTTATTCCTGCATTTTTCGCTGGTTTCAATCCAGGTTTGACATATACAGCTGTCGTCAAGACAACACTGGTGGCTACGCAGCCATTCAATTCAAGTCAAGCATCAGAGGGATATAAACTTAAAGCTGAGTGTTTATTTTTAATTTGTTTAGAGCTGCTTTTTGCTCTGTATTGCAATTTTAAATTTTGAATATGATAAAATTGCATGGTGCCTGGACGACCTATGACTAAACAAAAGAAGAAAGAAAGAGAACAAGAACGACAAAACAGAAAAACCTTTATGCTCAAACTTGGTTGAAGAAGTTACTGCACAAATTCTTTTCTTGAGCACTAAACAGTCTCTTATTTTTACGGATGTGTTATTTCAAGCAGATGCATATTTTTAAGTGGTTCAATCGTTTTTCCTTTGTTCAGGAATGCAACTCGAATTTTTATTTTCAACTGGAATTAAATAACAATGATCACTTTAAACATTAAGAATAGTTGATTTGTTTGTTTGATTTGCTCTAAAATGCGAGGGAACAACTGTTTATTAACTCCGTTTGCCTAACTGTTTTTCAATGTGCCTCAACAGTGACAAGAAAATTGTGCCCCTTACTACCTATTTATTCATTTATTGTTATTATTGTTATCTATTATTTTTTGAAATCACATTAAGGGTATCTTTTATTTAATAGAACCTACAGCGTAACACAAGCTTGTGACACAAAGTGGTGTTGTTAGCAGCTTATTAAGTGCACTGCAAGTAAAGTATTGTAAGTAGTGTATTGTATATAGTGCAGTGTAGTGTTCGTAGTGTAGTATCTGTTTTGAAAAAAATTATAAAAAAAAAAAGAAACTTGTGTGCTTATGTTATAAACACGTAATCGCAATGAGTTCCCGTAAAATTAAGGAGCAATATCACTAGCTTGTGTTTTCAAAAGTTTGTTTAAAGCATGTACAGGTAATTTGTTGGAGCGGATCTTGTTTGAAGTTTGACCTTTCTTGTTTCCTGTATTTTGTGGATTCCTGTTACAAGCCAAGCTGGAATGTTTCAGTGGAGCAAGTGCCACCTCTGGAAACCCTTAATTCCATTTTTGCCTACCACCAATCATATGAATGAGACAGTGGCTGAATCATTATTCCACGTCCCAAAGGGAAAACTATTCTTGTTCCAGCCTCATCACGTGACTCAGGTCAACCAAATGATGTTTCAACTTCGCAACCATCTCTCATCTTTGAAGTGATAAACAGCATAGATTTAATGCCCTCATTGGATAATCCTGTCTTTGCAACTTCTGGTGTTGTTACATCATTGGTAACACCTTCAAGTACCACAGTCAGGGGCTTGCAGCACACTACTGCCTGTTTGCTGAGTCGGAATTGTACGCCCCTGTTTGTTGAATGTAGTATCTAATATTGAGTCCTTGCAGAGATAGTACGGACAGGCTGTCAGAGAATTGTGGTCTCCGGCTTGGCAGATGCCAAGAACTCAAACATCACAAAATGAGACATTATTTGCAACACCATCACCGCATGTACATCATTTTGATAGTGGGAACAAAATGGCAAAAGCCCTGAGACAAGTGGTCACCATTCCACTCAGATGTGTGATATTTATTCAAAACTTGGAAACCTATTTGGACAAGACAAACCTGACAACTCTAGGCCGCTACAACTACTGATATAGCACTGCAAAGAAAAGGCAAGAGAAGCAATTGAGATGATATAGCACTGCAAAGAAAAGGCAAGAGAAGCAATTGAGAGCTGCGCAAATTCACCTCTTTCTGACAGTTATTAAGTGGCAAAGGAAACCCTGCCTGAGAATTTTGGGAAGCCACATGTGACTGCTTATGCACAAATTAAGAAATTGCCACGTCCACCTAGCCTGAAAGATGTAGACAGACCTTCCTTGTTGGAATTTGGTAGACATTTAGACACTGCTGATCGAACTTTGACTGGAATGGGTCCAGAATATGTGGCTGACCTTAACCACATCAACACGCTAAGAGAGTTGGTTAAAAGTTACCGATGTTCCTCCAAGCAAAGTGGACAGAATGAGCTAGAAAAATTTTGTTACATTTATCAAAGAGCGAGCCAAGCTGGTGGACAGTGAGTTTGAACATGGCATGAACACCGGACCCTCTAACGAAGCAACTCTCAGAAAAAGTATGGGCGAATAAGAGCAAACCTTTAAACAGGATCATCGGTGTTCTTGACTGAAATTGGACCAAGTAGTGGTACATACTAAAAATCACAAAGAGCCAGATCTTGAAACAAGCAAACTCCTTGTCTTGCTTGTTATGGGCAACACAAAATCTGGAAGTGTGAGAGGTTCAAAAGTTGTGCCTCAATATGGACTTTGTAAGCAATGCGTGGTAAAAAGGGCACATTGCTCAGGAATGCCCCAAAGTGCCAGCAGTCTGGATGTGGAGGTAATCACCATACTCTCATGCATCTCCACACTAAAAGAACTGGAGACAAGCTTAAAGATAGAACTCGTCCTAATGAGAGCCAGGGCAATTCGAACAGTGCTAACCCTGAACCACAACCATATCAAGACGAGGGGTAACCATGCAGCAATATCTGGAAGTGAAAAATGAATGACGCCCTTAATTGTACTTCTCCTTTAATATCTAGAGAACAGCTGGTTGGAAACCTTAGGATACTCGAGTTGTGAAGGGCTGAGGAAGAAATTCTTCAACAAGTCCAGAAGACAACCTTTCCAAAGGTGTTCAAGACACTTGGTGGCATCTCACCTGATTTAAGCGAGCAGCTAAGAAAGAAGACAATACAGAAAATGGGAACCTCGATCAAAGTTGAGAAATGGGTTGCTGTCCGTCAGTAGAAGGTTAGAAATGCTCCTGTAGATGAAGATATGTATCCTTATATACTGTCCAATGATCACCACATGACAGAGTTACGGATCCGGCATCATCACTGGAGTGTGGGCCACATTGGTGAGTAATCCGTCGATTCCACTTTTCTACCTAAGGGAATAAATGCAACTTATCCTCGAAGAAAATTCCGTCAATCTTAATGGCAAACATTTCATACAAACTTGTGGCATCGCTATGGGAACTAAAATGGCATTTGCATCGGAGATGTCAAGAAGTGACTTTTAAACACAAGTCCTTTCAAACCATTTGTCTGGAAAAAGTTCATAGATGACATCTTTACTCTGTGAGAAATATCAGAATAAGACTTTCAGAAGTTCATTCAATTCACAAACTCACTCTATCCCGCCATCAAATTAACCTATGAAGTGTCACCCTCACAGGTTGCTTTCGTTTATACAGAGGTCTTTGAAGATCCACGATTCTCAACTAAAAAAAATCTTAGACATATGAACTTATTTCAAACCAACCGGAACATTTTAATATACAGACCTCTCCACCCATCACCCTATAAAAACCAAAAAGTGTTTTATTAAAGGAGAAGCACTGTGTCTCTTACAAACCAAAGAGACTCTCGATTTCTAAAGAGATTTCAAACAAGAACTCAGCAACAGAAGATACCAAAAGGCACTTGTTCAAAACATTGCCAATGAAGTTTGATTTAAAGAGTTTGGATTAAAGAGCCCTAAACACGGTTTTCAACAGGAGCTGGTTACCTGCCGTAATGGTGACATATGAACTTATTTCAAACCAACCGGAACATTTTAATATACAGACCTCTCCATCCATCACCCTATAAAAACCAAAAAGTGTTTTATTAAAGGAGAAGCATTGTGTCTCTTACAAACCAAAGAGACTTTCGATTTCCAAAGAGATTTCAAACAAGAACTCAGCAACAGAAGATACCCAAAGGCACTTGTTCAAAACATTGCCAATGAATTTTGATTCAAAGAGTTTAGTTTAAAGAGTCCTAAACAGGAGCTGGTTACCTGCCATCTACCGCAGCTTGTAAGGCCTCTTACCACTGTTTGTCTAGCCAACAAGTAGGCTCTCATGTTTGGGATCACACTAAGTCCACAGCCGCCTATTCCACTAACACCTGCCGCTTATGGATTAAGTTATTTAAAACCCATGCCTATAACATAACTCAAAACAGCGAAAATAAGATTCTACCGTTTGTCACATCCTACAACCCGCCTGCCTCAAATCTTAAAAACGGTCTTATGAAATACTAGCACACTATCCAGAACCAACCAGATCTCAATGAGATTTTCAAATTTAAACTGACTGTAGCGTTGAGAAGGAACATCACTTAAGGACAACCTAGTCCTTGCAAAAATCACTTCTACCGAACCAACAATCTCAACAACACAAGAAGCGAATTTCATACACTCGAAAGAGTTGCCCATCCAATAAACCTAGAAAACATTTGCCTGCCTACAACCAATATAATCGTACAGGAATACTAAAACAGCAAGCACACAAAACCATCACTAGACCAACAGGATAATGGTAATGTCACCATCGAAGCCGAGAACAAGAGGACTTTTACTAAGGGTGCATTCAATTGACCACATTCCAGAATACGAATACATGGAATAGAAGAATAGAATAGAATTGTCAAACCCGTGCTAAAATTCCTTCATTATTCTTGTTGCAGACAGACCATTTTAAATTATCACTCCAACATATTTTGATTATAGCCGAGCTCTGCGCACACGCGGAGCACCGTAGTTAAGAAAACATGGTAACCCATCCATGCGAGAAATGATGGTTTTATAGCCATGACGTCATCGACCCTCCGTCCGTCCATACATACGTCAACCCTGCCATGTATGCCAAGCAAGCTAGTTAACAGCATACATCTTTGATATTGGACATCCATGTTTTGATCAATTGACACGTGCCAAAACAAGTTATCTGCTGACTAATATCATGTGACCATACTGCGGGCTCAAGGTTAGAGCTCACCAAGGTCAGCTGTCTTTTTGAAGTTGACCCCTGACCAGGTACTAGTTTTCAATTGGATTGCAGGCTCAACCAAGGTAAACTCACCTAAACATAAGTGAGGCTTCATTTTTAGCGCGCTTTCTGTGGTTCGACGCGGCTACACAGCCATACTGTGTCACCTACAGTTCTTACACAGTCAATGCTTTTCATGTTCCGTTGGAAAACGGTTTGGAAAATACTTTCTTTCTGCATTTTTCGCTGGTTTCAATCCAGTTTGACGTATCATAATAGCTATGGTCCACACTGGCAGCTACGCAGTTATTGAAGTCACGCATCGAAGGGATATAAACTTAAAAATGAGTGTTTATTTTTACTACGCTTAGAGCTTCTTCTTTCTCTGTATTACAATTTTTGGCATATCTTTAGAAGCTCATGTTACATGATGCCTGGAGGACCTATGACTAAAACAAAAACGAATGGAGAGCGAAAGAGAACAACAACGACAAAAAAGAATACCAGTAATAGCTCATACTTAGTGCAAGAAGTTACTCCACAAATTCTTTCGTTGGGCACTAAACCGTTTGTTATTTTCAAAAAGTGGTTTTATCGGTTTTTCCTTTGTTCAGGAATGAACATCGAATTTTTGTGTCAACTGGAATGAAATAAGAATTATCTGTTCCCTTTTGGAAATAAAGAAATAGTTGATTTGTTTGTTTGTTTGGTTTGCTCTAAAATGCGAGCGAACAAGAGCATTTTAATCCGTTTGCCCAACTGGTTTTTGATGTGCCTCGACAGTGACAAGAAAATGTAGCCGTTATGTTATAAACACGTAATTGCAATGAGTTCTCGTAAAACTAGCGGGAAATTTTACTAGCTTGTGTTTTCAGAAGTTTGTTTAAAGCACCTAAACGTTATTTAAGTGTTGGAGCGGATCTTGTTTGAAGTTCGTCCTTTCTTGGTTGCATTGCCATATTTTGCCGATTCTTGTTCCAAGCCAACCTAGCTGTTGAATTATTGGCCGTCTAAGTGTGTTTTGTAGTTTGGACGTTTCGTGACTTGTTGTATACATGTTGGACTCACCTATGGACATTCTATGTCTTATCACATGATGTACTGAGTTAGAACCTCGTGCTGGGTAGCCATGTTGACTTTTTACATTAAAGTCAAGAGTTTATTCTTTTCATCTTAGTTTCTTGTACATCGTTTATCGAAAAAACTACAACACTAGCGTGTTTTAATGAAATACATCAAAATGTGAATGATTTCGTTTTCAGAGATAAAGTGGAATAAAGTACATCAGTAAAACTCTTTTTTGACTTTGAACTGACAAAGGTTTTTTATGGTTTCTAATTTTAGCGTGATTTCTATTCGCTGGCTATTGACAGTTGACTCTGAAATGACTTTTTTCCTTTTCCATTCGCTCACTGAGGGTGTGTTTGTTTTCTTGGTTCAAGAAAAGTTCATTGCCAAACTCATGAATTCCAAAGCAAATTTCACTCGAAAAACCAATATTGCAATCATCCCTTTGTGATCCATGCGATATCAGTTTTTAGCGTAAAATGTAACATGGAATTCACCAGTTAGGTAATGAATTTTTGTAGAAGAAAGCAAAGAAAATCATTAAATTATTAAAGCAGTAATCAGAAACATCAAAAAGCGGACAATTCCAATCCTTTTATTTTCACTACCCTACAGCATAAATAACCACGGAGCTCTGCTTTTAGGCTTGGCTAAATCTATATATTATGGTAAAATGATATTAATGCAATTAATATACAAATATATTTCACGTACAATATGTGGATCCTCCTCATGATTATGTTTGGTAATGTTTACAAAACTACCAGGAGTGGTTTATCGGGTTTAAAACCACTCCTCATGTGATAAGGCATGTTTGTTGCACAGTGGAAAATTTCCTTGTATTGTCAATTGTTATTCTTTGAACTTGGAGAAGATCAAAACCTTAGCTGAAGAAATTGATGCCTTTTACTTCAAGCTACATCAAAATTACTTTATTTACCTGAAAGTGCCTATCGGCATTAATACTTTAAATAAGATTCTGACTGAAAAGTTATGTGTGCAAAGCAGGTTTGCCGAGGTAAATGTCTCATAATTTTAGGGTTACATGCACAAGCAGATTATTTCAGGAGTCAGTCGATGAGAGGTTAATTAGAGAAAGGACAGGCCATAAATTAAATGCAATGTTTAAATGGGAAAAGTCCAGTATTGAGCAACAACACCACGTTAACAAGATTTTAGGCCCCCCCCCCCCTCCCCCCTGAAAATAGGGAGACCAATGGCAGATTTCAAATGCAGAGGTTATGGAAAACGTCTTGGAGTCGCTTCCGCCAGCTGGTCTTGATTTTGTTTCAGATGATGTATTGTCTAATATGCCTTAATTTACCACATTACTGTACTAATGGAACAGGGGGACTTTTCCAGATCTGTATTTAACGACTAACTGTACTATAAATTTTGTGCAAAAGTAAATTTACTACGCATGTAATTAGTTGAAAGAACATTAAATATGTACCCACTATTTGTTGTGTCAGTTGTGTTGTTGTGTGTCTGTGTTGTCAGTTGTTGTGTTGATAATGAATTAATATTCAAGTCACATGCAGTGTCTTTATATCTGATAAAACACCTCATACTAATAAGGAAAAGGTTTATTGATATAAAGCCAGCATGTGATGTATTATCGACCATTTGATTGGTCAATGGGCTTATGAATTCTTAATGAGTTTTTGAATGAGATATAGGTCATAGCTGATTGCAAGAGCTCAAAGGCACTTCCTAATAAGTGTAACATTTGAATTCCTTTGCAAAGTTTCATCATGAGGTGAGTTAGTCACAATTAGTTAAATAATCTAGTAAAAGAAAACAGTGAAATACTCACGCATTATCTATGGCACCATTCACGTTTGAAATCCCTTCTGTTGCTGACGTCTTGATATTTTTTTCATTATCCTCATTTTTCCTCTATGAGTATTTTCAAAACAAATAACAGTGATTCAAGAGATAGAGATCCAGGGAAGTAATCTACTTTTATACCTCTTACCTGTAACTCTACAATCACTGAATTTAAAAAGTCCACCTAAAAGAAATTAAAAGTAAATAATATGCATGTACATGTAGAAGATTGGCAAACTGTTTAACAGAAGGGGTCTTTCCAGCTGGCGATCAAATGGTACAAAAACCGCCATACTGGAGAGCAAATTGCACGCTGGGGCATCTAAAACAAGGACAATTTAAATTAACTTGCTTTGTTTTAGATGTCCCAGTGCGCATCTTCAGTATGGTGCTTTTTGTACCTTTTGATCGCCAACTGAAAAGGGCCCATTGTGATCTACATGTATCATAATTGTATTCATTTGCCTCCATCTTTTGTCTTTTAAACAAAACAAAACGATAAAAAGGTGTATTAGCTTAAAGAGGCCATGTATCTTTTCCAAAACAATTAACTTAACTCATCTTTGTTACACCAAAGATGCTGGGCAGATTCCAACAAAATGCACATACTGAAAATATACTTTAACATCGGACCTTCTTAAGGAGACAAGGATAAATGACATTAATTGGGAAGAGAAGACCTGCACAAAGGAAAACATATGAGAGAGAACACTGAGCCAATTGCCATCCTGTAAAGGATCAAAGAAGGATGATGCCACTTATATATAGATTTACCCAAGCCTAAAAGCGGAGCTCCCTGTTTATTTATTAGCTTTTATTCTTACTGCCTGTAGGGTTAGTGAAAATAAAAGGTTTTGAATTGTCTGCGTTTTGATGTTTTCTGCTTTAATAATTGAATCATTTTCTTTGCTTTCTTCTATAGAAAAATTCATTGCCTAACTAGTGAATTCCATGGAAAATTTTACGCTAAAAACTGATATCGCATGAATCACAAAGTGATGAGTACGATATTGGTTTTTTGAGTGAAATTTACTTTGGAATTTCACCAGTTTGGCAACAATTTTTTCTTGAACGGCATGAGTTCTAAAAGAAAACAAGCACACCCTCAGCAAGCGAATGGAAAAGGAAAAAGTCATTTCAGAGTTAACTGTCAATAGCCAGCAAATAGGAACTACGCTAAAATTAGAAACCATAAGAAAACTTATGTCAGTGCAAGGTCAAAAAAGAGTTTTACTGATGTACTTTATTCCACTTTATCTCCTAAAACGAGATCATTCACATTTTGATGTATTTCATTGAAACACGCCAGGTTGGCTTGGAACAAGAATCGGCAAAATGCAAGTAAGAAAGGACGAACTTCAAACAAGATCCGTTCCAACACTTAAATAACATTTAGGTGCTTTAAACAAACTTCTGAAAACACAAGTTAGTGAAATTCCCCCTAATTTTACGGGCGCTCATTGCGATTACGTGTTTATATCATAAGGGCTAAATTTTCTTGTCACTGTCGAGGCACATCGAAAACCAGTTGGGCAAACGGATTAAAAAGCATTCAAGTTGATTTGTGTGTTTGTTTTGCTCTATATGTCCAAAGAGTACAGATGATTGTTATTTACTTCCAGTTGACAATAAAAAAAAATGATTTTCATTCCTGAACAAAGGAAAAACCGATTAAACCACTTTTTGAAAATAACAAACGGTTTACTGCCCAACAAAAGAATTTGTGGAGTAACTTCTTCCACCAAGTATGAGCTATTACTGGTATTCTGTTTTGCGTTGTCGTTCTCTTTCGCTGTCCTAGTCATAGGTCCTCCAGGCATCATGTAACCTTATCAGACCTTCTAAGGATAAGCCAAAAATAAACACTCAGCTTTAGTTTATATCCCTCTGATACTTGACTTGAATAACTATGTAGCCAACAGTGTGGACCACAGCTATCATGATATGTCAAACTGGATTGAAACCAGCGAAAAATGCAGAAAGAAAACATTTTCCAAACCGTTTTCCACCTGAACACGAAAAGCGTTGACTCTGTAAGAACTATAGTTGATGTAGTATGGCCGCGTAGCCACGTCGAGCCACAGATAGCGCGCAAAAAATGAAGCCTCGTTGATGTTTAGGAGAGTTAACCTGAGTTGAGCCGGCGTTTCTAAAACGAGGGTAAGGGTGAGACCAAGGGGGAGGATAAGGGTAAGGATACGAATACAAAAAGTATCCTAAACATGCATAAAAGCTAACCTTAGGCCTAATTAGGCCTAAACAAAAGTTTAAAGTTAGCTTTTATGCATGTTTAGGATACTTTCTGTATTCGTATCCTTACCCTTACCCTCACCCTTGGCCTTACCCTTACCCTCATTTTAGAAACGCCGGAGTTGAGCCTGTAATCCAATCGAAAACCAGTGCCTGGTCAGCGGTCAACTTCCAAAAAAACAGCCAACCTCGGTGAGTTCTAAGCTTGAGCCTGTGACATGGTCATGTGACACTGGTCAGCGGATACCTTGTTTTGACAGGTGTCAATTGATCAAAACATGGGTGTCCAACATCAAAGATGTATGTCGGAAACTAGTATGATACTGGTCACATTGGCATACATGGAGAGGTGGACGTACGTACATACGTACGATCGATGACGTCATGGCTATTAAACCAAAATTTCTTGCATCGATGGGTTACCATATTTTCTTGCCTATGGTGTTCTGCACGTGTCGAGCTCCGCTATAAACTCGCTCACGACAATAAAAAAAAAAAAATACTTGAAGAGGTACCAGAATAGGTAAAGGAATGTTTTGAAATAATTCAAGAAATCGTTAATTTCCAGGGTGGAAAGTTAAAATTGAAAATGTACGCTACACTTTTAGTTACATAGCATCTTACAACAGTAAATACAATATCTAGGATTTTTAAAGGATCCACATATTGTATGTGAAATATATTGTACATTAATTGCATTAATATTTATCATTTTGCCATAATATTCAACAAGTAGACCCGCAGCCCTTGCGGGGTACGGGTCAAGAGCCCATAAAAAAAATTTACTAATGTACTTTATTCCACTTTATCTCTGAAAACGAGATCATTCACATTTTGCGGTATTCACTGAAACACGCCCGCTCGGTTTGGAACAAGAATGGGCAAAATACGACAATGCAATCAAGACAAGATGAACTTCAAACAAGATCGGCTCCAACACTAAATTACCTTTAGGTGCCTTAAACAAATATCTGACAACACAAGCTAGTGAAATTCCTCCCTAATTTTACGAGAACTCGTTGCAATTACGTGTTTATAAAAGTAAGGGCAAAATTTTCTTGTCACTGTCGAGGCATATTGAAAAACAATAGGGCAAACGGATCAAAAAAGCACTTGTTCCCTCGCATTTTAGAGCAAACCAAGCAAACAAATTAACTATTTCTTAATGTCCAACAGAGTACAGATAATTCTTATTTAATTTCAGTTGACAATAAAAATTCGAGTTTCATATCTGAACAGAGGAAAAACTTATTTAACCACTTTTTTAAAACATATATGCATCTACTTTAAATTTTAACGCATCTGTAAAATTAACAAACGGTTTAGTGCCCAAAGCAAAAAGTTTGTGGAGTAACTTCTTCCACTAAGTATGAGCTACACCCTGTATTGTCATCGGTATTCTGTTTTGTTTTTGTCGTTCTCTTTCTCTCTCCTTTCGTTTTTGTTCTAGTCATAGTTCCTTCAGGCATCTTGCAACCTTATCAGAGCTTCTAAAGATATGCCAAAAATTGTAATACAGAGAAAAAAGCAGCTCTAAGCAAATTAAAAAGAAACACTCCGCTTTAAGTTTATATCCCTCCCTATTCTTGACTGAGTAGCCACCAGCATCGCACAGGTCACACGTGAATAAAAGAACAACGCATGGCTGGGTTACGATGTTAGGCTTGGGCTCACTCAAGCTTAGATCCTCATTAAACTTGGGGCTAGTAAACACGGGTTGAATGGTCTTTTGCACCTTGCTGCTAAGATCTCTAAGTTATCGTTTGACAGACACTGCAGCATCCTGATCTTTATAGGGGATAACTATCTGGATGGGGTCATCGGTATGCTGTTTAGGCTGGTCCCCTGCGACTCTCGAGGTGATAAACCTGTTGATGACGGAATCAATAAGGTGATTCGGATATCTCAGCTTACAGAAAACTTCTCTCAGACATTCACACTCTTCTGAAGAATGCGCCCAAGATGATGATAGCCGGTGCGCACGATCAAGCATAGTGACGAGCAAGCCATGCTTGTAGCGGCTGTCCACATGGCTATGATAGTGCAGGAGTAGACCTGAGTTTGTTGGCTTAACGTAAACCTTTGTTTCAACACATAGTTCGCAAACCGCATTTTATCTTTATGTAACCTTGATAATGGCGCAAGATGCCCCAAAACGTCGGTTTCTATCACTTATATTTCTTGTTTCATGTATTTGTCAATCGTTTCTTATAAGATTTTTATTATTATTATTATTTATCTTTAGAAGCTCTGATAAGGTTACAGGATGCCTGGAGGACCTATGTCTAGAACAGAAACGAAAGGAGAGCAAAAGAGAACGACAACGACAAAACAGCTCTAATACCTGTAATACCTCATACTTAGTGGAAGAAGTTACTCCACAAATTCTTTCCTTGGGCACTAAACCGTTTGTTATTTTTATGGATGCATTATTTTAAGTGTTTGCTTATTTTTAAAAGATAGTTTAATTGGTTCTTCCTTTGTTCAGGAATTTACTGTACTCTTTTGGACATGAAAAAGTCGATTTGTTTGTTTGTTTTGCTCTAAAATGCGAGCAAACAGGTGCTTTTTTGATCCGTTTTCCCAACTGGCTTTCGTTGTGCCTCAACAGGACAAGAAAATTTCGCCCTTATGTTATAAAAGCGTAATCGTAATAAGTTCTCGTAAAATTACGGGGAAAGCTCACCAGCTTGTGCTTTCAGAAGTTTGTTTAAAGCACCTAAACGTTATTTAAGTGTTAGAGCGGATCTTGTTTGAAGTTCTTCCTTTCTTGGTTGCCTTGCCGTATTTTGCCGATTCTTGTTTCAAGCCAACCTGGCTTGTTTCAATGAAATATGTCAAAGCATGGATGATCTCGTTTTCAGAGATGAAGTGGAATAAAGTACTTCAGTAGAACTCAGTGAACTAAAAAAAATTTTTTATCGCTTCTAATTTTAGTGTGATTCCTATTCACTGCCTATTGACGAGTTGACTCTGAAATGGCCTTTTTCTTTTTCCATTTGCGCACTGAGGGTGTGCTTGTATGCGGTTCAGGAAAAATTAATTGCCAAACTGGTGAATTCCAAAGCAAATTTCACTCGAAAAACCAATATCGTACCCATCACTTTGTGATTCATGTGATATTGGCTTTTAGCGTAAAATTTACCGTGGAATGCACCAGTTAGGCAATTAATTTTTCTATAGAAGAAAGCAAAGAAAATGATTTAATTATTAAAGCAGGCACCGGAACCATCAAAACGCGGACAATTCGAAACTTCTTCAGTAAGAATAAATAACCAGGGAGCTCCGCTTTTAGACTAAATCTATACAGGGTGCATCTTTGATATTGGACATCCACGTTATGGTCAATTGACACCTGTCAAAACGAGGTATCTGCTGACCAGTATCATGTGACCGTATTGTAGGCTCAAGTTTAGAGCAGTGAGTGATTGGTGCAGTGTAGTCGAAATGATTGACAGGTGACAAATTTTCGAGCAAAATATTTCTTGTTAGTTCTAGTGGGACAAAGGCAATGCCAGAAGATGTGGAAGGTTTTAAATCGCGTGTTGAAGCTGAGCGAATCGGGTCTCGGTTTTACATTGAAAAGGGAACAAGAACTGCCAATGCGCCATCTTTTCAAACTGCATGTATAGATATATTGGCTGTTTTGCCCACAGGAGTCAGAGAAAGCTTAATTTTTCAGATGTTTGTCATGATGTGCGGAGTTCAAAATAAAAGAAAATGAAGAACAGGCTTTTCAATTATCATCATGATTTCTCCATTTCAAAGCATGATACATGATGAAGTAAGTGGTTGAGGTAAATTCTATGGGAATGACAGCCTCTGATTTAAATGAAAATCTGGACGACATCCATCAAGGGAAGTTATTTACGTGTCAGCTGAATCCGCCATGGATAATATGTTAATTATGCGTTTCCATAAATTTACTAAAATCAAAAGATTCGTCATTTAACAAAACTTTGGCAGTGCTTAATTATTGTCGACGAAAAGTTTGGACTGGACTGAAGTAACCTTTTTGTTCGCTTGTAAAAGATACTTTATATTTACGCAGGATGAATTAATAAAATGCCTCCGAACTATCAGAATCCATATCTGTTTCAGGATCAAGGGAATAAACTGTATTTGTCAAATTCTCTGCTTATATATCCTGCCCAATGTAAGCTTGAGTCCTATATATATCACGAATTGAGACAAGATAAAGACAATTACACAGCTTCCCTGTTTAATCTTCTCTTATTGTGAGAAGAAAGCGGCTCTTTTGCACAGTCATGCGATTTCTTTGAAGCACTTTTACTTGCTGTTTCATCTACCATTTCGTGACGATTTGACCAAAAACGTACTGTGGATTATGAAACTAGCGAGGTGGTTTTCCTGTAATTTCCAGGAGATTTAGCATGATTCATTTCGTCAACCACTCTGCACCAAGAAATAGCCAGCAAGTCGCACTGAAATTGTCACTGGTTTAAATATCGCAACTAAAACCTCTTGAATGGTTTCATGGTCAGCTTTGCTGGAGTTTTGCATTTAGTGGCCTTACGACCCATCAAACTCTGTACGAGTCATTTTCCTAAAGTTCGTAAATACAAGCCCATGGGATTGCTTACACGTTCTCAAAATTGGCTGTTGTTTTCGACAACGTCTATTCCAACAGCTCCGCAAATATCACCTAGAATTTGTCCGTAAGTTACTTTTGTTTTCGATGGTTTAAACAAATTGTCGGAAGAAACATAACCAGTCTTAACCACCTGAGAAGCATCCATCACAAGTTTAACTTTAAATCACACTGACAAATTCTGCAATGATCACTCAGTGTCTGCTCGATGCCTCGGTTTGTTTTGAGGGAAGTCAATATGTTATTGGCTAATTTGCTACTGAAACGTCAATCAGCGTGTCAAGTCAACCATTAAAAAGGTGGGCGTTTTTCAAAATTAGGGGTATCTTCTTGCAAGCGTTCCCTTGATCTCTTGTCCCACCTTTTGCGCCACCAGTTTGCTGACAATTTGTTTAGAGCTGCTTTTTGATCTGTGCTGCAATTTTTGCATTGTCTTTAGAAGATTTTTAAACTTGAATCTGAATGATGCCTCAACGACCCATGACAGAAGAGCAGAAACACAAGAAGAGAGAAAGAGAACG
>NC_090879.1:37646016-37663516 GCF_036669935.1 Montipora foliosa
ATTACCATCACTAGCTCTTGCCTATCTACTAGTGTACCAATAGGCATGAGCTGAGGTCATCCTGAGTTGCTTACAATTGTGGCTGTTTAATTGGACTTGTTCTACTACGACGATAATAATAATAATAATAATAATAATAATAATAATAATAATAATAATAATAATAATAATAACAATAACAATAACAACAACACTGCCTTGTTGGGAACTGCAAGGATATTGAGGAAAGTGTTGGAAATGTAAAGAAGAGATAATTTTGTTAGCCTTTGGTCATTTGCTATGACCCGCCTAACAGAAGAAAAGATGGCAACAGCCAGAACATTATGTTAATAATAATAATAATAATAATAATAATAATAATAATAATGATGATGATGATGATGATGATGATGATTCAGAAAGAAAAAAGCAAAGGAACAGGAGCGAATAATTACAGACCAATAACTTGCCTGCCATTAATGTGGAAGCTTCTGACTGGTGTCTTAGTAGATGAGATCTATTAATTCCTAGAATGTAAAAACACACTCACAGAGGAGCAGAAAGGGCGTAAGAAGAATTCAAGACGCACCCATGATTTGCTGTTTATCGGCAGAATGGTGACGAGGAAAGCTAAGCTACGCCAGAAGAACTTGGCTGTGGCTTGGATCGATTAACGTAATGCTTACTACCTTGTGCGTGGCTACTGGACTGTATGGATATGTTTGGGGTTGCAGAGAACATCTATCGGTCCCTTAGAAACAGCATGAAGACATTGGATGTCGAACTGACCTCAAATGGTTCTATCCTTTAAAAGGTTCCAATCAGACGAGGAATCTTCCAAGGCAATACAATTTCACCAGTGCTGTTTGTACTATCTATGACGCCATTTTCACTAGTGCAACGCTAAGCCAGATTTTCGTATGAAATTGGTAAGGGTGAGACCAAGATTAACCATGTCTTCTTCATGGGTGAGACCCAACAAGGTTTACAATCACTTGTTCATACAGTCTGGGTTATGAGTACAGATGTTGGAATGGAGTTTCGAAATGAAGTGTGTGCATCTGGTCATTAAGAAAGGCAGAGTAATAACGTCAGAGGGAATTGAGCTGCCTCATGGCAAAATAGTCAACTCATTGGAAGAAGGTCAGAGCTACAAGTACCTTGGGACACTCGAGCGCGATGAGTTCCAGCATGATAAGATGAAAGCTAAAGTAAGGACAGAGTGTGAGAAAGGTTCTGAGATCAAAACTCAATGGTGGCAACAAGATCCTTGCAATCAACACTTGGGCTGTTTCACTTATACGTTACTCAGGGGCATTTAATGTTTGGAGACATGAGGAACTGACAGAGATGGATAGAAGGACAAGGAAGTGATCACGATAAAGGAAGCACTACATCCAGGAGCCAATACATTGAAGTTGCGAATTGTCAGCAGGAAAGATGGCGGTTGAGGCTTGATCTCAGTAGAAGATGCTGTTGATCAGTCAATAGTAGGCTTAGAGAACTACGTATCTAGGAGCGCTTCAACAATTCTCAGCTAAATCAGAGTAACAGAAAAATGTGTGCTCGAGAACACAGACCATTTCAAAAAGAGAAAGCACAAACAAAGGAAAGATGAGTGTTCTCAAAAGGTGATGCATGGCCAGTTTATTAGACTGGAGATGTTGTAGACACCAAAATCTTGGCTGTGGCTACAGGAAGGATACTTGAAAATAGAAACAGAGAGCCTAAATACTGCAGCCCTGGATCAGGCCTTGAGAACAACCCTGACCAAAACAAAGATTGGCTAGTCACAAAACAACCCTACGTGCAGAATGTGCAAAAAAGGAAGATGCCACAGAAAGAGTACAAGAAGAGACATTATAACATGGGGAAAGGGATTTGAACATGCAGAAAGGTGGTATAAACACAGCCCAGAAAGTGTCTTAGAAAATAATGATTGGAACATTTTGTGGGATTTTACAATACAAACTGATAAAGTGAACACAGCAAGACATAGTCCCACATTCTTAGATTATCGAGAGCCTAAAACTTGCCAAAGCAGTGCCAAATGTAATCGCCTTTGTTGAAAGATCGACGAGGAGCTGGAACACCGAACTAACATCTTGTGGGCAAACATTAGGTATGGTAAACGTTAGAAGAGGCATATTCCAGGGTGACAGCCGATCACTGCTGCCGTTTGAACTGCGTATGGTACCAATAACAAAGATCTTAAGGAAAGCCAAAGCAGGATTAATGCTGGATGACATGAAAGTGAACAACAGGCTCTTCATGGATGACCTGATGCTCTTTGCTAAAAACAAAAAAGAGCTGTTGTAGATGGCCTGGTATCCACAGTCCAGGCTTTTAATCTAGACAGGAATGGAATTTGGCATAAAAAAGTGTGGAGTGACAGTTCTGAAGAGGGGTAAGCTGAGAAAGAAAGAGTGTACTCAACTTGTGAATGGGGAGACAATTAAGGTGTGTGAAGAGGGATATAAAAGTACCTAGGGATATTGGAACTGGATAAAGTGAAGGAACAAGACATGAAGGACGTTTTTAGACATTAGTACATGCGAAGACTGAAACTAGTCATAACAGCCAAAACAAAGATTGACAAGTCACAAAACAGCCCTACATGCAAAATGTGCAAAAAGGAAGATGAAAGTGTCATGCACATCATTACTGCCACAGAGAGAGTACAAGACGAGACATGATAACATGGGGAAAGCTATCCACTGGGACCTCTGTGGAGCAAAGTGATTTGAACATGCCGAAAGGTGGTATGAACACAGCCACAGAATGTCTTAGAAAATCACGATTGGAAAATTTTGTGGTATTTTACGATAAAGACTGATAAAATGATCACAGCAAGAAGACCAGATCTGCTGGTGGTAGCCAAGGCGAAAAAAATGTGCAAAATTGTTGATTTCTCCATACCACAAGATGCTAGAGTGGAGCAGATTCAAGATGAAAAGTTTGAAAAGTACCATCCAGTACCATCTAGCAAGGCAAATTAGGAGGATTTGGCAGGTTAAAGTTAAGTTATCCCACTCATAGTGGGCGCCCTTGGGACCATCCCAAGGGCCTTGAATGCAAATTTGGAAGAAATTGGAGTGGATGTTGGGATTGATCTATTACAGAAGCCCATTCTTCTTGGTACAGCAACAATCTTGAGAAAGGTCCTTGAATCCTGAGGTTACTAGTTGTGACTTGGCTTCAAGGAAAACTCTAGCAATAGTTGCTGTGAATGAACAATAATAATAAATAAATAAATAATAATAATAATTATTATTATTATTTCAGGTCCTCATACACCGTATTCAAAAATGGCGGAAACGCAGAACGACCTATTGTAGGTTCTAATACATGAAAGCGAGGTTTGGTAGGCCGTATATCAGTCTGGAAAATTTTTAGTAGCGGCTGTCAGCAGATTTATGTCATATGATATTCCGGTCTTATCAGAGCTAAATCCTCCCGAAAATGGCGTCCTCAAGTGGTGCAGTGAATGCCTCAGTTATTCTTACCAAAGATGACATTCCCGGAGCCTCGTTAGCTGGGCTAAATCCTTCTTTGCTGAAGAGCAAAGAGTTGCGGTTTTTAGTTGCGCCACGCAGTGTCATGGGGATTCCCTTAAGCGTAACACTAAACCTTTGCATGTAAAACGGTAATCACAAGGCTTTGATTTTTCAAGGTTTCTCAGTTACCCTTTTTTTAAAAATGCCATTGCGGAGTGGAGGAATACGTGAAAAGTGGACGCGATCAAGTGGTGATAGATCCTTATCCGGACAAAATTTACACCAAAAGAAAAAAAGAGGATTATGAATGTTATGAGCAGCACTTCTTCATCAGCACCCAGCGTGAAATACCCAAGAGATGGCTGGGGAAAACCTCTAGAAAGAGGACCCTAAAATCAGGCTAGCGACGCTACGATCTGTGATGGGGAGAGAATGCATGCTGATTTTTATGAATCTAAAACTACGACGAGGAGCGAAAGGATGTCAAGACATGCGTCGAAGCACTCGAAGCATATTTCAAACCTAAACGCAATGTAGTGTTATGTATTGAACATGTGTTCACAAAACGCCGAAAAAACCGTGGATGAATTTGTAATCAGAAAACTACCATCGTCATGTCAATTCGGGACTCTCACAGAAGAACTTATACTCGACAAATTTGTGCTAGGAATTAGCGATCAATCAACGAAGCTATGTCTATTCAAGGAAAAGAATCTTACGCTAAACAAAGCCGTGAACATTTGCCATTCGAGTGAAATTGCGAACATTCAACTGAAGTCCATGAAGGCGTCTTCGAAAGAAATCGAAGAGGTACATGCCGTCCATGCAAAGACCCACAGAAAGTCAAACAAGACGCCTCTCAACGGCGGCAAGACAAAACTGTGTGCTACGAAGGACTGTCAACCGGCCGCGAAAAGCCACAACAGCTCGAAACGAAAGTGTTACCACTGTGGAAGACTACTAGATCACAAGCTCAAAGATTGCCCGGACTTCGGCTAAACATGCAACTCGTGTGGGAATGAAAATCACTTCGCCTTGGTTTGTTTATCTTCAAAACAAAGCACACGTGATGTTTGCGCTGTCGACAAATCAGACGAAGAACCGATATTTCGCATTGAAGATGTGGCTTCAGTCAAAGCACAAGGAAAACAGCTCTTCGCAAGACTGAACTTTCTAAGCAATTCCGACCAATTAGGAATGCAACTAGAGTGCCAACTAGACACAGGAGCAACATGTAACGTCATGAGTTACAATGACTTATCCAGAATCACGCACACCGGAAATCCGCCTTTGCAAAGCTCCAAGGTCAAACTTCGGTTGTTTGATGGATTGTTGATGAAGCCCATCGGAGCCACAGCATTGACAGTGGAAAACCACAACAACCCAACCAGGCCAATCACCGAAGATCTTGTATTTCAAGTGATAGACGCCAACAATAAACACCTACTGTCTGCAGAAACTTGTCAGAAGCTCGGACTTATTCAGTTGAATATAGCTCCACTACACAGCGTCGCAGGGACAAACACTCAGCCGCGAGGAAATACTAAGCACGTACAAAGACGTATTTGAAGGCTTGGGGCACATTGGCAACGCGAGTTTTGTCATCGATGACAAATGTACACCCGTTCAACACGCTCCACAATGGTGAAAGAAAAGATTGAGGCAAAGGGTATCTTCAAGAAAGAAACAGAGCCAACTGGTTCAGCAGTATGGTGGTTGTGGCAAAGCCCAACAAAATACGAATTTGTCTCGACCCTAAAGATGTAAATAAAGCGCTCAAAAGGCCTAAGTACCAGATGCCAACACTAGATGAACTACTTCCGAAGCTCAACAACGCAAAAGTGTTCAGTACCCTAGACGCCAAGGACGGTTTTATCAAATCGCACTAGATGAAGCAAGCAGCAAGTTGACAACCTTCTGGACACCATTTGGCCGATACAGATACCTCAGAATGCCGTTTGGTGTCAACACAGCACCTGAAGAGTTTGAATGCAAGCTACCGGAGAAAGTCGCTGACCTTCCAGGAGTAGAAGTTCTACAAGATGACATGCTTGTCATTGGCTACGGAACAACTCAGCAGGAAGCTGACAGAAATCATGATGAGAATCTAATGAGGTTGCTGAACAGAGCAAGAGAGGTCAATCTAAAGCTAAACAGCAAGAAGATGACGCTACGTCAAAAAGAAGTTAAATTCATGGGACATGTTATCAGCAGTGATGGTCTAAAACCTACAGTGCGATGCTAGTGAAAAAGGACTCGGTGCAACACTACTCCAGGGTGGACAACCCGTCGCATTTGCCTCACGTACGCTGTCAACTACCGAAAGAAGATACGCACAGATTGAGAAGGAGTGTTTGGCCATCGTCTTTGGTTGACAACAATTCTCACAGTACATCACCAGAAGAGGCAGGATCACATTCGAGTCAGACCATAAACCACTGCAATCCATTTTCAAAAAGTCCCTTCTGGAAGCACCTTCTCGCCTGCAAAGAGGAACTCGACCAATTCATCACTGCAGTCAATTCTTTCCACCCGGCTCTAAAATACACCTGGGAAATTTCCAAAAATTCACTAGCTTTCCTGCACATTAAAATTTCAATCAATGGCAAAAGTCAACATGTAAAAAATGCCATTCCATTCTCTCAATTTCTTAGACTGAGGTGCCTTTGTAGTAACGACTCCGATTTTAACAACAAATGTGAGGAAATGTGCCAGGTTTTCAAGAAACGGGGCTACGCAGACTCCGCTGTCACCACAGGCAAACATCGTGCCCAAGAAATCGATCGAAATACCGCACTACAATCACCACAAAACGAAGAAACCAACAGAATTCCATTCTCCCTCACCTACCATCCACAAAACCTTGCAGTCAAAAATGTAATTCTCAAAAACTTTAAAATTCTCCGCAATGATCCCGAAACTAAACACATCTTTTCTCTAACACCACTTATTTCATTCAAACGCGACAAAAACATAGGCAACTTGCTAGTTAGGAGCGCTTTCAAGTCAGACAACCAACCAGGAACTTTCAAGTGTACACACACAAGATGCAAAACATTTCCTTTTATTTCTAACATGGTTAAGATCTCAGGACCTAATCGATCTGCTAAAATCACTGACCACTTTACTTGCATCTCTGCAAACGTCGTCTACTGCACAACCTGCACACAATGCAAAAAGATCTACATAGGCAAAACAGGAAGAAGATTGGCTGACCACTTTCGCGAACACCCACGAGATGTAAAAGAAAACGACACAGATGCCTCAAAACCAGTTGCACGCCATTTTAATCTTCCTAATCACTCCCACCACAACATGACTATTTGGGCCTATCGTTACACCACGGAAACACAGAAAGCCGTAAAAATCTCAAACAAAAATTCACAAATTCACGTCACCCTATTTCTACCAATAGCAAAGCTCCCCCGCATACATATAAACCTACAACAACCACAATTCCTTTATTCGCTCCGACGAAGGGCTAATGCTCGTAACGTCAGCCTTCCAAATCTTTCACAGTGGTTATTCCACCTTTATCAACTCGTTTGATAAAATAAATGTCTTCTTCTACAAAGAACAGTTTAGCCAACGCGGTATCCCAGACATCCTAATGACAGACAACGGTCCACAGTATACCAGTCGAGAGTTCACGGAATTCATGAGAGAGTGGGAGTTTAAACACCTCACATCCTCACCCTACCACTTAAGATCCCACAGTAAATCAGAATCTGCGGTAAAGATTTTGAAGAATCTTTTCAAGAAAGCAGACAAGAAAGACCCCTGGTTAGCTCTACTTTATTACAGAAACACCCCAACTGAAGGAATCAAGTCCAGCCCATGTCAAAGACTCATGTCAAGAAGAACAAGGACACTGGTAACAGTGACAACTAACCTGCTATATCCTGAAGTTGTTGACAGAGTACAAGAAAGTCTACAGCTCAGGAGGCAGAAAGCCAAGAGTTACTTCGACAAGAATGCTAAGACACTACCCGAATTGGACATTGGCCAAGACATCCGAGTGGCTGGACAACAGAAAAAAGACCTGGCAACCAGGAAAGTGCCTCGAGAAACTGTCAGACAGGTCTTATCTGGTTCAAACTGGCACAGAAACAGTCCGCAGGAACAGAGAAGACCTTAGACCAAGGTTGGATGCAGACCAGGCCACCAGCATCGCACCAAGTCTGAACCCAGAGGAATCCAAGTTTACAGGTGAAGCTGACACTGCAAAGCCTCAGACGTCTGCTACACCAGATCCAAGCATGGCCAGGAGAACCAGCTCGAGGACAGTCAAGCCTCCAGCTAGGTTCAAAGACAATTTAATATTTGAGTGCCATTTACTTATCCCATATAATTT
Organism: Montipora foliosa; assembly: GCF_036669935.1. NCBI lineage: Eukaryota > Metazoa > Cnidaria > Anthozoa > Scleractinia > Acroporidae > Montipora > Montipora foliosa. Next base: position 37,653,847 of record NC_090879.1, read on the forward strand.
TAGTCTATTGAACACGATATTTGCTGATTATGGGCACTATTAGGGACTGATTATGAGCACCATTAGATATATGCTGATTAGGGACACTGTTACAGATATCAAGGTCAATATTTTTTTATTCAGCTATCACAAATCAAGCTAGAGTTAATGAAGGGCATTTTACTTTATTCTTACAGTTCCGTTTATAAAAAAAGAAAAAGAAGGGAGATGTTACGATATACCTCCGGTATGTCAGTTATACTTCCGGTGTGTAACTGGATTCCGGGTAGTTGATTAAAACATGGCTTCTGAATAACAGAGTGTGTTTGACTTGTTTTTTCTGTCATCGATACATTTTTGCTTCGAGAATATTTTAAAAAATGATTCCTTTTATTACCTAATTTGAAAACGATGAGGGCTTTGTATGAATTTAATGTTTTACCAGATGATATCAATGTCAGACAACAAAAAATATTTTGTTTGGAAAGATAAACCAGGGTACATGTACAAAGTATTTAATTAAGCTTATTTGTGTTAAAATGGATATTAATATCTGGGAGTCTCCTATTGAAAGGAACGTGGTGTGCGGCAACAACATTGGAAAATTGAAATACCTTGATAATGATAAAAGTCATGCATTACTGTGGTAGTGATAATAACAATTGATTTTCAATTCAAAGTAATGAGATGTATCAATAAAGTGAAAACTAACCTTGAAAAATAATAAATCGAATTAAATTATACAGCACGGTTTTTTCACTTTGTTCATATTTTGAATTGTGTCTCATCCACAAGTTCTGTGGTCGGCCAGATATTCATCTGTCCTAGTTTCAAGTCCATAAAATTGATCCAAGATATAAAAATTCTGCTTACAATTGACTGGGATACGTTTAATAACTGAACCGAGTGTATTTCGGCGAAGCCTTGTCCGAGGCGACACAATGTAAGGGCGCTTTCCATTTGACAGAACTGACAGGCCAGACTGCGCATTTGGAAGGACTAACTCTACAACGCCTCCAACTTAACACACTTCGAGGATTATAAAGTCCTCCGGAAGAATGCGAGAGATTATCATGCAAGTCTTCCTTCAAGTTTCTTTTTTTTTTTTTTTGGAAACTGACGGTTCTGGCTGGCCAGTTCTGTAAAAAGGAAAGCACCCTAAGAAGAAAATTCGTCTATAGTTTCAAAGATTGTTTCACTGAATGTTCACTATGACCAGCCTGAATTTCGTCTCTTGCACAGGGTTCTCCTTATCAGGCGGTAACTGGTAAAATTTACCGCTTGTAAGAGCACTTATGACCGCCTGCAAACACTCAGAAGTCGCTTATCCTTTGCAGAACGTTCAACATTAACCAATTGCTTTACCGGTTTGAAAAGGTGCCATACCTGTTGAGCTGAAAACTAGGGAAACCCTGCCTGCAGACGACAAATATTGAATGTTTTCTCCACTGGCCCCAGGCCGTAAAAATTCATACAAAGCCTTCATCGTTTTCAAATTAGGACATTCTGTGTAAAAGGTAATAAGGGAAGCAAACAGGTCAGGGATTTTCTACTTCAACAGGAAAACCTGTGAGTAAATGCAAGTGAATGAAGGCATCCTTTCTAAAGATTTTCCCCAGCCGTCGCTTGGGTATTTCACGCTCGGTCATGACGAAGGAGTGCAGCTCATAATATTCATAATCCTCTTTTTTTGGTGTGGTGTAAATTTCGTGCGGTTAGGATCTATCAGCATTTGATTCCGTCCACTTTTCACAAATTCCTCCACTCTGCAAAGTGCATTTTTAAAAATGGGTAACCGATAGACCTTGAAAAACAACTGTTAAACCATTATTTAAAATAAAAGCCTTGTTATTACCGTTTTACAAGCAAAGGTTTTGTTTTAAGTCCTTCAAGGGAATCCCCAATACATCGAATAGCGTAACCAAAACCGCAACTCTTCGTTCTTCAGGGAAGAAGGATTTAGCCCAGCTAACGACACTCCGGGAATGTCATCTTTGGTAAGAATAAATGAGTCATTCACTGCAGTACTTGAGAACGCCATTTTCGGAGGTTTTACCTCTGATAAGACCGGAATATCATATAACATAAATCTGCTGACAGCCGCTACTAAAAATTTTCCAGACTGATATACGGCCTACCAAACCTCCCTTGATGTATTAGAACCTAGTTCGTTCCGTGTGTCCGCCATTTTTTTATATGGTGTATCAATATGGGTGGAAGTTTTTACTGTGTATGGTGCCATTAAAAAAGATCTTAAAAAAAGCCAAAGCAGTAGACATGCTGTATGACATAAAAGTGAACCACAAGCTTTTCATGGATGACCTTACGCTCTTTGCTAAAAACAAAAAAGAGCAGAGGTGTGATCGAATGGACAAAAGAAGAACCTGAAAGCATGGATAGAAAGACCAGGAAAGTAATGACAATGAATAAGGAGCTACACCCAAGGAGCAACACTGCAGGGATAACTGTACCAAGGAAGAGACGGGGCAGAGGAGTAATTAGTTGCGAACCTTGTGTCTGGGGAGAAGAGAACAATCTGGGTTGGTACGTAGGGAACTGCAATGAGGTGTTGTTAAGGAAAGTGGGGGAGAGAGGAACAGAGAAGACAGATGAGGCAAAGGAACCGAGAGAGTAGAAGAATGCAAAACAGGAAACAGAAAACAAAAGGATAGTAAAGTAAATGCATGGGCAGTATGTTAGAGACTTGACGGGAGTGGACTGGGAAAAAAACATGGCGGTGGATGCAGAAGGGAGTCCTCAAAGGATGTACAGAAGCATTGATCTGCAGTGCCCAAGAGCAAGCTTTAAGAACTAATTATGTCACGTTCCACATAGACAAAGAGAAGAGAGAGAAAGGATAAAGTATAAAACATCTAACAAGAGAGTGCAGCAAGTTGTACTGTATGTGCATCGGCAGCTGTGTGGAAAAGCAGAACTTGGGCAGACCGATAAGTAGTACAAACACACCCCCAGAGCGAGTGGTAGAGAACAAAGGTTTCAAAGTTCTGTGGGATTTCAATGTACAGTATGATTGGATGGTTGAAGCTCGAAGATGTGATATTGTCTTTGTTCATTAGCACAGCAATGGAGTCCACGATCATTGATATCGCCACTCCAGATGCATGAGTAAAAGACAAACAACCAGACAAAATAGTACCAACTTCTTAGGGAAGAAATAAAAAAGTTGTGAAAGCTGAAGAAAGTGACTATAGTACCAGTTGTGATCGGAGCATTAGGGGCTATATCTGACATGTTTGACAAACACATGGAAAAGCTTGGCACTACCATCAGACTTGAAGTGATTCAGAAAATTGCTGGGTTGGGAATGGCGAGACTTCTAAGAAACGTTTTGTCCCTTTGGGAAAACAGGAGAGGAGTCCCTTGGGACCCTTAGGAACTAGTTGTTAACCGCTCTCAAGGGAACTAATTCACCAGGCCACAAGCACCATTAGAGCCTGAGAAGCTGTACTACTACTACTACTGCTACCACCACCACCACCACCAATAACAATAATAATAATAATAATAACAATATCAATAATAATAATAATAACGAACAATTATTGGAAGAGGTTGAGCAAAATATCGTGATTTGTCAGTGGCGAGCTGATCAATTATTTGCCGAAGCCATCTGCGAGACACTGACAAATCACGATATTTTGCGAGAACCCAGGTCAATAATTGTTTTATCATTCGATCACCGAGTTTGTTTTTTGTTTTTTTTTTGCGGGAAGCTTTAAGCGCACGCTGCCTTGCAGAGTCGAGTAATGGCACCAATCAATTGGTTTCCTTCTCAGCACAATTATATTTGAAGACTTCAAATTGTACTAACAGTCAAACGTTCAATAACACTAGGCATCAACAAAGCTGAAGAATTTCAAAGTTTTCAAAGCGTATCCCGACAAGAGAAGCTTTGGTGTAAAGCTCGCCAATCTTTTTTCTGGCTTCAGCATAAAATCTCTTCAGTACATATGCATTTGTCAACTTGTCCTTCACGTCGATGACATGAGTGACTCTTAGTCTACCTTTCTTTTCTTGAGATACTCTCGAGATACGTTGAGTGCAACTTCTGTTCCTTTCTTAGTACTCTCACTCTTCTTTCGATCAACTAAAACTGTCGAATCATTCCGCTTTGACAGCTCGGGGAGGCGATCCGCCCTTTTCTCACAAGAGCGTGATTTCAATTGCGCATGAGCAGAATATTATTTGCAGCAAAACAGTTATTTGTAGGCAGTTATTTACAGGTCACGTGGTGGGCTCTCGGCCAATGAAAAGGAAGGACAAAATACATCAAATGATAATAAAGGGTAGCACACAGCTCGAGAAGAGGGCTGTGGAGGGTCGGTCCACCCGTGCCCAGCAGTCTAGTACCTGTGTAGGGCCCCATGCTCAGGGTAATGAGCTCTTGTGCCGAAAGGGAAGGGTCTTTAGGGCCAAGGGTGGGTCCCCTACAAAAAAACCCTAGGGTAAGTGGGACTCCTAAGCCATGGTAGGCAACCCACTTATTGGTGGTACCAAGAAATAAAATACCCCTGCTATGGGTAAATAGTACTCTATTATTAATGGCAAGTTGCACCACAAGATTTAATGCCGCATCGGACGTCACGCGGATAAACAAGGACCGCGATCTTCAGTAGGGGACCAGGCTGAGATCGAAAAGTATGGTACTGGAACAAACTCTACCCAACCCAAGGTACCAGAGAATAACCACGCCAGGGATGCTCGTCATAGAAGCCTTCTGAGTATCAACACCACAAATCCCTCAAAACTGACACGACAGAAATGGACTCGGAATGAGTACAAAGAAGTTATGGAGGCATACTATGATGCCACCCTTAATCCATCAGAAATATCTCCTACGGAAGAGACTTACTACATTTGGAGACCCAAGAACCCGACCAAACCTCGATGCAAACAAGCTAGCTAATATAAGAAGAGACATCATCAAAAATAAACGCCTCACAGATCCTGTGCTGGATGACATCAAGACAAATACCATTCAGACCAACACATCACCCACCCCTCGAGAAGAACAAACTCAAAATACTAGTACCAACGAACAAGAGATCCCCTATGAAAGGTCTGAAATAGCAGTGGACCCACAAAATACCCAAACAGAAAGAAACACCTCCTTAAAGACCACTGACAAACTAGTCCGGGAGCATATGTCATTAAAAAAAGTCCCGTGGGAATTTTGTGAAGCAAGCAAGCCACTAAATAAAATATCTTAATTGGACCCTAAATAATTGAAAAGTATTTGGTGGCACTTTTGTAACTTGCACTGAGGTGAATTATAAGGGGTTTTAAAAACAGCTTAAATTTGTCACCACGGAAACGAGGCTACATAAGTTAATTCCTTTTATCTTTCAACCATGGGAATGAAATCACACCAAACTCACTATGATGATATTTATTGATGTATTAGTAACAATGGAAACGTTTCTTTCTGTATTCCTTATCACAATTAAGAATGCAAATATTTCCTAGAATGATAGCTGAAGATTTCCTAATGCCAATGTATAAATTGCTTTGTTTGCTAACAATTAGTTTCTCAACTACATAGTTGGTATTTATCACTTGAAAGCATTGCCAGGGAGAGCCTGGGAAAATCATGCAGTATGTGTGGTCACCAGTAACTTTCACTAAAATAAAGGTCCGCCATCTTTACCTACAGACTATGTAGTTCAATCATAATATAGCGTCTGTAATGGCTAAACAGAACGTTGATATCAATTTTAAACTTTGTTTAGTTTGTCAATGTGTTAAGGATGAAGATTTAGTGGAAAATCCTACTTCTTATGACAAATTAGTGGCTGCTGTTAAAGAAAGAGCGTCTTATGGTGAGTCAAGATTTTCGGAGATTTGGTCTTCTCTGAAAGTGTTTTCAGTTAAGGAGCTTGAGGTTAAACAAGGGACATGGCACAGAAAGTGCTATCAAGATGCTACACAATCTGGAATGCTAAAGAGGGCAAAAGAAAGATATGAGAGAGTACTGTCTGGACCAAATGAGTCAAGACAAAAGACCAGAAATTTGCAAGAAGCAGAACCTATCAGCCAACTCACTCGATCAAAGACAACCCCTTACAACAAAGCAGTGTGTTTCTTCTGTGATGGTGAAGGTTGTAATCGGGAAAAGCTGAGGGAAGATAGAACCATGGATGCAGGAGCGTCACTACGTGAAGCTATTGAGCTGAGTAGAAATGACAAGCTCCGTGTCAAATTCTCAACTGCAATCAATGCAAGCGATGCTCATGCAATTGATATAAAGTATCACAAAAATTGCTGGACTAAAAATGTCTCAAATGTACTCTGCAAGCCTCTGGCATCACGTTCATCGAGTTCCGTTTTGGCAGGTGAGATAGCAGCTAAAATTGAGTTTTTAACAACGGAAATCATGTTAAGGAATGGAAATGTTCTTCATATGTCAGAACTGGACACCACATTTTACAGTATTGCAAAGAAAACGGTGTAGCAGATAAGGCGTGTAGCCGTAAAGTAATGAAGCAGCTGTTACAGGACGAAATTCCTGGTATCGAGTTTCACAAGCCAAAGAGAGTCAATGAATCAGAGATGGTAACCATTAAAGAAACACGAGATTTTGCCGTACAGCTTTCCGAGGAAACCAGAGATATCGGAGATGATATTAAGACCTTATACGATGCTGCACTACTTTTGAGGAAGGCTAGCAATAACTGCAATTCCACTACATCCAGCCTTCGGCCTATTTTTGGAAGAAGAAATCCCAATCACTTTGAGTTTAGACGAGTATGCCTGGTTGCTAGCAAGGAATCTGACCAGAGAGATGGGCAGCGATGAAGTACAAGAATGTGAAGTTCTCCAGAACGCTGTTCCTGTATGGTCTGGTTACAACTCACTTGTCAATGATGCGCTGCCTGTTACAAGAGTGGGTGCACCTCCCCTGATTGCAGCCCCTGCACATGAGTGGAGCACGCTGCTCACGGTACTTAAGCAAGCTCAGGGAATTAATGTGAAGGTGGTGGGAGCCAACAGAAAGACTGTCGTATCACTTGACATGGGCCTTTATCTTGCAGCCAAGAAACTTCAAATGGCTCATGATGATCTTAAACACATCATTCTTCGCCCAGGGGAGATGCATATTTTAATGACACAGCTGAGAACCATTGGTGCATCCATTGAGAACAGTGGCATCGACATGGCATGGATAGAATCAGATCTATATGGTCCCAATACTGTGAAGCAGATCCTAGAGGGAAACCACCTGAAGAGAGGTGAAGCCGTGCACTTGGTCACGTTACAAGCCTTTTTCATTCTATACCAGGAAGCGTTTCTTCAGCACGTACCAGAGTCATCCAAGAGCCGACTAAAATCGCTCGCAAAAGATCTTTGTGATGCATGCTCCAGTTCTGAGGGGGTTCAAGTGGCGGAGGCCCACCAGCGAATAGTAAATGCTGTAGAATCCATGGAAATAATGAAGAAAATGAAAGAGTTTGACGAAATCCATGAAAACAGCCCCATGTTTAAGGTTTTCCGACAGCACATGGGCATGGTGTTGGAAATGCTAATGTTTATCAGAGCAGTCCGTACAGCTAACTGGGAGCTGTACCTCGAAGCTCTCGAGATATTTACCAAGTATTTCTTTGCCCATGACCGTTTGAATTATGCGCGAATGATTCCTCTATACCTAGCCGAGATGAAAGCATTGTCAAACACAGACCCTGAGATCTATGCAGAATTCAATGATGGGAACTGGGTAGTGAATAAAAATCCTTGCGTACCGTTCTGCGCGATTGGTCCTGACAATGCCTTGGAACGCTTAAACCGGTCTATGAAAGTAACTGGAGGCTTGGTTGGCATAACCCTTAACCCAAGTGCACGTGCAAAGTTTTTCCTCATTGCACCAGAGTTGGCAAGATTAGCAAATCAAGCCAAAGACATGGCAGGTGTAACACATGAGACTCGTGGAAAGCACCATAATCTTACAGCTTCTGTGGTATCCCAAGAGGAGAAAAACATCACCAAGCTGTCAAACACAATTAGAGCCTTCCCTAATCCCTTCAGTCAAGAAGGTGCTGACTTGTTTAACCTGGTGACGAAGGTAGTACTGCCGGCGGAAGTCAAAGATGATCTGCATGTGTAACCAAAGTGCTATAGGGTTGAAGCTCTTCACAGAATTTATAAAGGAACGGATCCAGACTGGCAAAGAAAATCTATGGTCACCGATGAAAAAACAGAAGCTACTCACATGGAAAACCACAGGAAAGAAGACCAAGGTGTCTGTTGACAACAAAGTGGTGGAGTTACAAGAAGATAGATGTCTCTTTGCTCGCATGATGATGGTATGCAAGTCGCGTCCCGAGATCAACATAGCTGAGGCAGTTGGAGTGTATGAGTTTTCTCTAGTGCCACGATCCCTTTTTGCGTCGGATGGCTCAATGCTGCATTGCCCTACGAAGAGTGCATTAATGAACGCTATTGAGTAACATGTTAACCCAGAAAATTCCACCACAGAGTGCCGAGTAGCTCCATCCATGCAAGGGAAGGTCGCGATAGTCGACAACATGGCTGAGTTGCAGTCCCTTGACAAACTCACGTGGATAACTACCTGTTCTCAACTAGCAGAACATTACATAAATCATCTCTTACAAAAATGCAGTGAAAGTGATGAAATCCATGTAGTTTTCGATAGATATGATGTTGAACTCTCCCTGAAATCAGCCACAAGAGTACGAAGGTAACACACAAGAATGTGGTGCATCTTCGAAGCACCCAAGAAGAAGCTGATACAAAGATTTCACTCCACGCTGTTGATGCCACTGCTCATGGAGCCACAGAAATTAATATCCATTCACCAGACACCGATGTGTTTATTCTGTCTTTGAGAAGATATCCTCAGCTCAGTCATGAGACAAATTTCATCACTGGAACAGGTCAAAGGCATCGAGTAATCAAGTTACAGCCAATTGTGCATTCCCTCGGTACGCATAAGATTGCAGCTCTACCGGCACATCACGCATTGAGCGGTGCTGACAACACTAGTAGTTTTGCTGGGAAAGGAAAAGCCACATGGTGGAAAGCATTCCAAGAGGCCAGCCAAGACATCATCACTGCTCTTGGTAATCTCGGAGCAAGTGAACCAACGTCAGCAGAAACTATGGCCGCAATCGAGAAGTTGATTTGCAAGCTGTATGTGCCGAACACGACCATTACTACTGTCAAAGATCTGCGATGGTGGCTTTTCAAAAAGAAGCAGGCTCAGTCCGAGAAATTTGGTTTTATCAACGGAGTTGATAATGTAAATTGGCCACCGTACAGAGATTATAAAAGCTGACGCTTCGAGCGTTAGCCCTTCGTCAGAGCGAATCGAGGGATTATGGGTTACGTGTAGTTTTTATAGTAGAGTAGGAGCTACGCTATTGGTGGTAACATGGCAACGTGAAAAATAGGAATATATTAGTTAAATGAAAAGCGTTCGTTAATACCGTGAGGATTAAGGGTGCCGATGTGAAAGATGAATTTTTGTTCCAGATTCTTGCGGCTTTCCATCGTACCTAGATGTAGGGAAAGGCCGCAGATAGCCATGTGTTTTTTGCAGTGGTTAGGCAGATTAAAATGGCGAGCAACTGGCCTAGATGCATCCTTGTCATTCTTTTCAACATCGCGAAGGTGTTCGCGGAATCGGTCACCTAGTCGTCTACCTGTCTCACCAATG
>NC_090879.1:37671016-37711016 GCF_036669935.1 Montipora foliosa
TGTCAAGGAACGTATTGGAGGGAAATCCACTAAGATCCTAATGTTAGACTTAAGGTTGTATTTTGTTGGAGACTTAATGGATGTAAGGTTTGATAAGTAGCTACAACCTCGGTCATAAATAGTTGTAACACCTCTCTTGAACAGCATGTAACTCGCATCCAAGCTATTGATAACGCAGCCCTCCTCCTCCCTCCCTTCAATGTTGCGTTTCCCAGTTAGGTCTTGCACTGGAACTCATAAACACCAACATTGAAAGACGAGGAGGAAAAAATTTCCGTCAGTGTTTCAACATTTGTGACCGAGACTGTAGGTGCTATACCATGCAGTACTTTAAATGTGATCAGTAGTACTTTAAACAGGAGGCAGTACAATCCAGTGGTTAGGGCCCTTGCCTTGAGATCCGGGGATCCTGGGTTCAAGAACCGTTCTGATCACTCGTTGAATTTGTTCCTGGTAGTCCCTGGTTCAACTTCCCAGCTGGACTTGTACATAGCCAACTGGTTTGCCTCCAGCCAGTTGCGATTCTTAACAGTTGTTGTTGAATGTTCTGTTCTGTTGTGATTGTGTTTCATTGGCCCTGAAAAGCCCTTATGGGGAATGCTCTATTAAATATGTATGTATGTAAATACAAAACAGGCAGCAAGTGAAGTTCCTTCAATGTGGAGTTATATTGCAGAATTTCGGTTTCCTGAAGACGAGTCGTGCGGCAGCATTCTGGAAGCTTTGAACTTTAGTTAATTGACATGCAGGGAGTCTGTACAGAAACTATTGCAATGGTCAATCTTTCTTGTCAAGAAAGCATGTACGAGAGTCTCTTGAGACAGGTACTTCGTAATCCGTGGTATGATTTTTTTATGTTGTGGAGATGGAAAAAAGCAGCGCCACACATTTTTGTAACATGTGTCACCATGAAAAATATAGCATCAAAATGAGCACCTAGATTTTTCACTGACGAAAAAGCATTTATATCAAACTCTCCAACACATATAGTGGAGAAACAGAGTTTACTATCAATCAGCTTTAGACAATATGATCCAGTCCACTTTTAAATAACCACCAAGCAGCTTTCCATTGCTTTTATTGGAATCTGGATTGAATGCAAGCTACAGTTGGAAATCATCTGCATAGCAGTGAATGTCCAGTAGATGCTTCTGCACAATATCAAATATACCACTGGCATAAATGTTCAATAGCAGAGGTCCAAAGCATGAGCCCTGAGGCACTCCACAATTCAAGTTAAATTGCCTTGATGACTTCCCATTGACAGTAACACACTATGAACGATGTGATAAATATGACGTGAACCATTTTAAAGTAATATAAAGATCATTCTCGAGCAAGTGGGAACTTGGCATGGGATCCAATGAACACGATTTCTTGCCAGTCTTACTAAAGGTCTAACTTATATCTTCCGTGGAAAGTTCGTTGAAATAAAAAAAATGTGGATTCCTTTTTGACGGTCAATTCAAAGTCATTACAATACTGTCTAAATAACAAAACATTTACAATGCAATACCCTCTTGATAAGCACACTCACAAGAAATTTCTGCAAATTTGGAAGCAGACCAGGGGTTTAAAAGGACCATTTGGAATGTGTGTGATTATAAACTGCTTGGTCATTTATAAGAACAAGAAACCGCCATAAGCCTAGTTTTGAGGGCATAGCGCCCAACTCAAAGAGGACGCCCTTGAGGGTTTTAATCTCTGAAAATGATCAGAAAGGAAATTTATGATCCCATTAATAATTCTAGTAGGCTATATCAAACTGTAACTGTAGTGCCACTGTTGTCAGTTTCCTTTGTCCAGCTATGGATTAGGTAATTAGCACCTTGATAGTTGAGGACTATACTGGCTTGGGTCAATTGCAGGCTTGGCATAAGCAGATACAATGACAGGGAGTAAGGGTTCACCTTAATTATCCACCACCGCTTGGGGTTATTGTCCTTTATAACCTCGCCTTTGTACTTATAAACAGAAGAATTGCATGCTTCTCTTTCACAAGTTACTGCATTTCTAACTGCCGTGATTCCACTCCACCTTTGTAAAAGGCTTCCTATAGTTGGCTAACAAGTGACCCGAGACAATAGATCATCCATAGGACATCAGATGCATTGACACAAGCCCTCTTGATGACATCAAAAGGTGAAGTGCCCTGTGCAGAATACTGTTGAAAGTGTCAACTATATCCTGACACAAATGCAGAGGAGGACAACAATGTCCAATCCATTGCACACAGGTACATGTATCTTTCCAGCACAGCTAGCCTGCTTGTCTTGCTTGGACCCAGCCCATGTTGGCTGCAATTCTGCTATTAATTCACCACAATGCCAGTTACTGTGAAAAGGTACTTTAGGCATCAACGATGTGAGAATGCCTTCAGAAAAGAAAAGGTAAAAATGTATTGCCATTCTGGACAATACTGGATTAAAACAGATAAGACGATTTTAAAATGTCAAAATGTTTCAAGCCTTAAGTGACATGTGCAGCCTGCTAGGTGGCGGTCATTGAAGTTCTTCATTCATACCTAAAGGTAGATGCCAATGTAGGGTGTTGGTGCGTTGGGTGCCTGAATTAGACACTGGAGACAAGTAGCATCTATTCTTATTCTTAAAGTTCAATGATCCCCAATGACAGCAATTGAGATGAGGAATAGCAAAAGTAAATGACGTTTTTGCAACCCGCAATATTGGAGAATGATACATACATACAATACAATACATACTTAATTGACCGCTCCCCATAGGGGCTTTTCAGGGCCAATGAAAGACAACGAAACGACAGAACAGAACAACAACAACTGTTAAGAATTCCAACTGGCTGGAGGCAAACCAGTTGGCTATTTACAAGTGCGGCTGGGAAGTTGAACCAGGGACTACCAGGATCAAATTCAATGAGTGGTCAGAGTGGGTCTGGAACCTGGGATCTCCGGATCTCAAGGCAAGCGCCCTAACCACTGGGCCACACTGCCTCCGATATAAACTGGCACTGAAATAATTGAAAAGCAATGCTTTTATCTAAAAGAGTATACATAACTTGTGCAAGGTACGGAAATTCATAGCAGTGTGATGATGACACCAAAAAATATGAATACAGTACCTCATTACATTTTTCCTTGACTGGGAACTCAGGTCACGAATTTGGCACTTTGCTTTTTCCAGGTCTTCTATAAACTGCAGTAGATTCACAAAAAAGAATATGCAAAAATTCACAAAAAGTGTTACCAAAAAATATACCAATGAAAAGTGAAAAGTCAATTATCCAGACAGTGCTGGGCTGCTCACCTCATATGGTCAGACAGAAGGATAGCCAACTTTCGTGGGGGGCGGAGGGGGGGGGGGGGATGTGGACAGGGATCTGTACTTACTTAAATGTTTATAAAACCTTTCAAAAAAGTATGATCTAGAGAATAAAAGCCTTGAAATGATGACCACATAAGTTCCATCAGATTATTTACAGAATTTCAATTGTTCTATTGTTTTTAACAAAAGCTGACTGGCTTCTACCCACTCGCCCTTAGTAAGTCTGTTTTTTTGTCGTTATGGAGATTTGGTAGGATAATTACCATGTTGTGAGCAGAATTTGACAGCTGATAAGAGACTCCACGAGGTCAGGGTGGTTTAGCGGTTATCAACCGCGTCTCCCACCTCTGGGACCCGGGTTCAACCCTGGCCTCAGATCGCAGGTGGGCTGAGTTTCAGTCAATCTTAATCTGACTCTGAGGATTTTTCTCTGGGTACTCCGGTTTTCCTCTCTCATCAAAATCGACTCTCAGTCGATTACATCCAGCTGGGGGCGGATACCCTTGATAGGGATGACCTCTGGTATCCTTCCCTTGCATTGAATTATATGAAAAAAGTTGGTATTATCATTATCATTATTTCCATAAGGTCGCAATAGTATCAAAAATGATAAAAACTGTAAGAAATAGACAACTTTTTTAAAAGACATGTTTTGGCATGGGTAGATGAAAAAATTACTACAACATGACATAATACAAAAGCGGGTACTATTTACAGCGTGACACCAAACTTCAAGGTGTAAACTAAAACGTGAGAAGAGTGTTGTAATGCTGCAATTGTTTGTCAAGTTCCGGTTTGATCTTATTTATATAAAAAGCTTCTTTGAGTTTTAAATCAATTGAGTTGCTGGCAGAATCCAGAATACTAAAGCACAAAGGGGAGTATTTGTTCTTACATAATGGAGATGCGTTAAAATGCTTAAAAATATGCGAGTTTTTATCGCTTTCCGTGTGTTCCTTTATCCTGGTAGAAAAGTGGCGACTTAAAGTATTATCATTATTATTATTGTTATTGATATTATTTACTTTCTTGATTGCTTGATGCACTGCTTCAAAAAATCTTCCTCTACATTTTTAGTTCAGCCATAACATGTTTTCAATCACTTTTAGCAATATTTTTGCATCATCTGGAAGTTCACTGTTTGTTCCTATAGACGGATGCAGTTAAAACTGTGATGGCTATGGGCACCCACTACCTATCTAGAAAGGCAGGCTCAAAATAAACATAATAAAATTTATATTGTTGGTAGTTTAAACTGTATGCTTCTTTCGAACACTCTCGAGACACATACTTTCAATCTGGTGGATATACATTGTACTGCTTACTTTTCAACTTAAACAATATGAATAGGTTACTACAAAAACAGGGTAACTTTACATATAGACGTCTTTTTATTAAAACAGAATTATTGTCAATGTTCGAGAGAAAAACCTTTCAAAAAGATAGTAAAATCAAAATGTGTAGAAAAAAGACAATCTTGCCCAGCCTCAGACAAATACGTTCTACATTCTCACCCTTCCTCTATTTTTTCCTATTCAGAGTACATGTTTTCAACTGAAAGGGAGAAGTGATCCTCGCATTTCTCTGAACAGTTTAGGCAAGTTTAAGCAATAATTGATTACAGACGCTGGAAACATTTAGCTGGCTTCAACAGGGTTCACACCTATGACCTCTGTGAAGCTGGTGCTATGTTTTACCAACTGAGCTATTAAGCCATTTAACCTGTTGGGCTCATGTGTTCCCGTAAAGAGACTTAAATGAAAGCAGCCCATCATAAGCCTTTCACATAGCTGTGATATGGTCTGTAAAAAAAGACATAGGCCTGTTGTTGTTAGTATTGTGTGTTTCACCAGATTTACCAATCAATGCCACTTTAGAGGGTTTTTTTATTTAGAGGGGAATATACCTGAGGAAATGGAGATTGAAATTTAACACATCTTCAAAAATTCAAAGAGAATTTAAGACTATTCTTTTAACTTTTTATATTTATATATTGTTCAATTACTAATTTATTGTTTTGTTCTTATTTTAAATAATTCTATATATCTGTTTGTTGTAACATTTGATAATATTTTATTACAATATATTAATAATTTTAATACTTTCATTTTAATGTAATCAGCGCCTGAGAATATTTATGGTTTACATGTGCATGCTTTATAAATTTATCGTTATTTTGTATTATTATTTTTATTATTATTTCTTGCATTAACCAACTATATCATTTTGCCTCATTCCTATAAATAAATTTCAAATATACTAAATATATCCGCAATCTAGAATACAGGAAAGGTCATCACCATATAGTAGGCCTAGTTGTCTCCCCCACACATCCCACTTGTTGAAAGATGTTTAAAAATTCAGATGAAAATTAGGGTTAAAAGACAACGTAGGTATAGATAATAGCCATTAATTAACTTCAACATCATACAACTTAATACGAATCAAAACGAAGTGTGGAAGAGGATAAAATTTACTTCCCATTCACTATTGCCAAACTTTTAATTTGAAAAAGGAATTAAGGGGGGAGGGGGTGGGGGAGACTTAAACTACCAAAATTTGTTAGCTGAATAATAAAGACACCTCATGCCAACAGTCCAGTTCTCTAATAAGGGATCCACTTTCCCCCAATACTGTCTTTGCCTCTCCTTTGCTATTAACTCTAGTTATCTCGTTTGCTATTAATTCTTCACCCTTTTGTCCCATCATGTAGCCATCACGTCAACAGTCCAGATAACATCTTTCTAACAGATTCGCTCTCCCAAAGTACTGTCTTTTGCATGTCATGTGCTATTAATTCTATTTCTTTATCGTTACCGTTATCAAATATTCCTTTCATATTGACTTTCAATTTCTTCATTCCCCCTCCGAGACATCCAATAACCATTGGAATCACTTTAACAGCATATCCTTCTCGTCGTTCTCGCAATTCAAAGAATAACTGTTGATACTTTCTGATCTTTTCCTCTGGTTTGGCTTCCTTATTTGATTCTTTCGGGAACGCCATATCAATCAACAGTATCGTTTTCTTTACTTTGTCTTCTACTATGAGATCTGGTCTTCTCGCCATACAGTTCGTTCTCATTTGATGTCCCTAGTCCCAAAAAAACTTCTTTCCATCATTTTCGATCACTTTTCCTCGTTCCCAATTCACTGCATACCACTCTGTCTCTTCACTGCTAGCACTTTCAGAGTGTTGTTGTGTCGTTTGACATACTCTGATCCTGCTAGCTTCTTGCATCCAGACAGAAGGTGTTGAACTGTTTCTCCGTGCTCGCATAGTCGGCATTTGTCATCATCCACCAATCCCCTGGTCTTCTTCCACACTTTTGCTTCTATCATCTGTTCCTGTAATGTGGATATCAACGATGTTTTCCTTAGGTTGGTACTACATTTTAACCACCCGTAGTCGTCTTCACTAAGTATATAGTTTTGGTATTTCGCTTTGGAGCTCCTTCTCTGCAAGACT
Organism: Montipora foliosa; assembly: GCF_036669935.1. Lineage (NCBI taxonomy): Eukaryota > Metazoa > Cnidaria > Anthozoa > Scleractinia > Acroporidae > Montipora > Montipora foliosa. The sequence goes on from NC_090879.1 coordinate 37,677,785, forward strand.
TTGCTGTTTATTTCTTTTTTGTCCTTCGCTCAAAATCTTTTTCAGCTTCTTCCATCCTACATTCCATTCGGTATATATTTCTTCACCAATAATATGCTTCCTTCACCAAATGATACTATTGCATTTACATTTCTCATTGCTTTTCCGCCTCTCTCTTCAGTGATGTCTGTTCCTTGCGGATTTCGTTTTTCCATGCTACCATTATCCATTCGTTTGTTGCTGTAGCCATGTAGCATGCCACCCTCGTTTTTGTTTCATCATAAACTTCATAAGCATAAGCTCTGAGTGGCAAGATTTGTGATGGAAGTAATGAAGTAATTGACATGGAGGACCTGTGTAGAACAAGGGTTTCTGAGGGAACTGAAAATGATAGTGACATGGAGGGTTTGAGTAGAAGAAACGTTTGGGAATGAACAGAAGTAGCAAGTGACGGTGGAGGTTTGGGGAGGATGAACACAGAAGATATGAGGGAAAAGCAGGTGTTTTACCCAAGTTTTGAGCACCTTCTTTTGGTGCTACGTGAAAACAGTCTGAACTGGTTTTCTTTTGTTGAAGAGCTGAAACTGACTGTCTCTAGGATCACAGGAGGCATTGCTGATGGATTTTGTTTACTTCCTGAGTTCAAGTGACCTAACACCTGAAGAAGATGCCGTTGTTGAGCAGTCACGACAGGCATATCTTGCACAAAGACGTCAAACTACAGACTCTGAAAGTGATAACCCAGAAGACTGGGTTCAATTGTGCCAAGCCAAAACTACGAACAAAGATATGCAGGAGAAAGTAAAGAAGCAATGTCAAATTTTCAAGAAGTACAGAAAGCGCCTAATTGCCAAAGAGGCTACCAAAAAGGTAAACGTGTTCATTAATGGAATTAGGTTCGCGAATTGAATGCCACGCTTCTAAAAATAATCTTTTTCCCCACTTTTAGAAGCGTTGCATTCAATTCGCAAACCTAATTCCATTAATGAACACGTTTACATTCTGGACATTTACAAGGCCCTTGGCAATCCCAAGTGACGTTTCTACGGCCTTTTAAGAACTCATTTTGTATTCGTAAGCCATTTTATGCTGAGTATTAGTATTTTGACCGAAACGCCTTTTTACATAAATTTTTTAGTCAGTGACAAGTTTTTTAATTATTTTTATCACGCCTGACTACAACTACGGTATTTTTAAAAATGTAATTCTAAACATCCTTGCACCTCGGAAACACAGAAAGCCGTAAAAATCTCGAACAAAAATTTATTTTTCAACGGGGCACACTCTATCCACACGGAACCAATGAACGCCTCTCATCCATTAATCTATTCACAAATTCACGTCACCCTATTTCTACCAATAGCAAAGCTCCTCCGCACACATATAAACCTACAACAACAACAATTCCTCTATTCGTTCCGACGAAGGGCTAACGCTCGAAACGTCAGCTTTCCAAATCTTTTGGCTGGATAGTACATTTACACACAAGCAGCACAGAGTTCTTTCTGAAGCTGGGAAACCTGAACTCACCACCCACACAGATTTTCTGAACAAGTACACATCAACTCTTCAAACTTCATCACACATGTTCATGGAAACTGTGTCCACCCCAGAAATGTGTGTTAGAGTTGTCAAGGGTCACACTGTGCATCAGAAGAATGCAGCACAGCATGCTGCTGACCTTGAAATGCTGCAAGAGTTTGAGGAAACTAAATTGGTATTGGCAAGAGAAATAAAGTGTGTCCGTGTTGATGGGGCCACAGATGAGAGACCGTCACATGCGAAAGTACAGTTCATGTGGACGGAGCGACACATCAACCATGGCAAAATATGTACCCTCGTCACTTCCAGGTTTGCTGGTAGAAGCTATCTCAATAAGGGTGAGTTGCAAAACGGGTGCTTGGCTCTAGGGCATTCCAATTTATTTATTCCTTCAACAATTAATGGCTCTAACTGTGACAGTAATGGAAAACGGGATAGGACCAAATTGAAGGAGCAGGAGCAGGAGCAGCAATTGATGTTTACATTAGTGCTGTAAATGGTGCCCCTTGTTGTGGTAAAGCCATTCATTTAGTCAAAGGTGCTGAAGGCAACCTTAGCCAGAAATATCAAGAGAGGAGAGAGAGGCTGCGCATTTTCTTATGGGGTAGCAACCAGAAGAAAGCAGAACTAAAGGAAAACCATCCTGCAGAATATGAGTATTTTGCTAAGGCGTGGGGTGTAAGGACACCCCATTTGGTCTGCAATTTGCCTGCTAACTACGCGTTTACGCTGTTACTCTGCTATGAGAAAGATTGTGTGCATCCCCTATTGGTTGCTCGTCGCCCTAACAAAGAGCCATTATGGTTTGAAGGTGGACCACCGTTGTCTTACCTACCATTACCCATACCTGACCCACAAAGATCATGGGGTAACAAGTGTGCAAGTTGCAGTGAACCTTGTGTTGGACATTTTCTGTCACCAGAGAAAGGATGGGAATTTGTGAAGGCAAATGGTCCTGGTTCTAGTGTTCGTCCTCCGAGAGAAATTCTTAAAGAATTTGCCAAAGAAGCTGATGGGTTTTCTGATGAAGATGATCAGTCCTTTGCCAAACAGTGCCTTCTAAGTAAAGATGACGTGCAAATGTGGTTGACAAACATTCAAAGGGCTAGAAAGAATGCTCAGGAGAAGAATAAGCAGACGACAGCCAGGAAAACCAAGGAGGGGAAGACAAACAGGAATGAACAAACGAAAGATGGTAAGTTTTTCATGTGCAGACTTTTTCTTGTACATTATGTTTGAAGGCACTTTGACAACTTTCTGTTTTCTTATTGAAGAAGCTGATTAAATTTTCTTACAGCTTTAAATCTGTGAAGGTCACTTTTCCATTGTTATACAAGGTTATACTAGATTGGACTAAAATGTTTAAACCTTTTGTAAAACTTGCTGTTTATTCTGTACTCAACAGTTATCTCCAAGAAGTTGCTTATGTGCATTTTGATGATAGGCCATTAATCACTGTTGCTCCTATTTCTCTAGCACACATTGAAAGTGCAGGTGATGTAAACTGCCTCTGCATGCAACCTTGGGGAAACAGGTGAGAAGGATTGTTTAGGAAATATTCTCAGTTACATTGGAAACTCCAATGATAGCAAAACGTTTGTAGGGGTTCATCCTGTGATGCTATTCTGCAAGAAGGGTTATGGTCAGGCTTTGTGTCACGCTCCCAAGAATTCCATACCACTGTCCTCTTAATGATAATATTAATACCAGCCTATGAGGTTGTTGTTTTTCAGGTTCATGATCCAGTGTGATTCTTGCAGAACTTGGTACCATGGCTCTTGTGTGGGGATAACTGAAGAAGATGCAGATGCGATGCTTGAGTACTACTGTGATATGTGCTCTACTTGACCAGTATTTTTGATAGGTTTAGCATTAATGCTATAGACCCTATGTAAAAATGGCTGACATTAATTTTTAATATTCTTTTGCCTGCATTCAAATTGGCTTAACTAACCTCATTCTTGAGTTCAAAAATCGAGAGAATATTTTGCATTGAACAAGACTAGTGAGGCTAATTTGAATGCAGACAAAAGAATATTAAAATGTCAGCCATTGTTGTATAGTCTATGATGCCAATAGATTGATTGTCTGTACAAGGTAAATATACTTGTTTTGGACTGTTTTCAGTATTGTGAGAAAGATTTCTGTGTAAGGCCAAAGAAAGCCTAGCAGTAGTATTTTGTATGATGAACTGGCCATCTGGCAAGATAAAATGTTGAACATTGAAAACCATGTGGAAAATGACCTTTACATTTTAAACTGAAACTTGTGGAAGTGTTGTCATCACTTGTGAATAAATTAACCCTTGAAATTGTAATTGATATGAACAGTTGCAATTTTCTTAAAAGAGTAAAGTACTGTTTTCTAGTCACTTGAGTTGGGTCATCTTATTAAGTTTATACTCTCAAGTTTACTGTGGTTTGATGCTGTTCAATATGATCCCCATCTGGGAGGGAGAATTTCTTAACTTTAATTGCTCCCTGTCCCCTTCAAGGAGGGAGAAATCAAGAACTTCGACAGCATCCTGTACAAAGTCCCCTCCCTTGCCCGGGGTCCCCCTCAGGGGATGGCCGATGATAGGTGCATAACGCTTTTAGCGGCGACAACTGTAAGCACTGTAATATTAAAGCTTACTGTTACATTAACAACCGCTCTTTAAAAACCCACCAAACTTGCAAAAGCAATGACCAATGCTCCCTTCAGTTGGCATCAAAATTCAGGACACCTTTTCAAATGTTAAGGCAGAAAAGCCACACCCTGCATTTCTAGTGGCGATTTTTTGAAAAAAGGTGCAGCTTATCTGTTCGTGTTTACGGTATTATTATTATTATTATTATTATTATTATTGTTCTTGTTAAACTTCTTATATTTTTCAAATTGAAACCACCCTTTTGAGTATTACAAACATGTTTCAAACATCATCATCAGCCATAGTGAGTGTAACATATATATATATATATATATACCATGATTCTTTGTAGATTAAATGTTTGTTACAAGTAGATATAATTCAACCTAAGATAAGTGACACAACGGTAAAAGCTTAAAAGTGTTATGCTTAACTGACATAATCAATGTGTTTGTGGAGTTCAGGTTTCAACCACTCAATAAGGAAGCTCTCCTTGATTTTGAGTTGATAGAAAGAGGTAGCATTATCAATAATTTTGCAGCAAGAAACATCACAATCTAGATCTAATTTGAATTCTGTATCACTGAATGAACCGAAGTTGTCCTCTGGGGATGCCAATTTTTCTTATTGCATAAATCAAACCGTCCTTGCTAATAGAGAGTGGATAAACTTGTATGTGACTTAAGCATTGTTTAGAATTGGTTATAGTACGGCCAATCAAGGACTTTATAGATGCACCACTCAACGGAGACGATTTAGTAGATAGAAATATTTGCAACAGAGGGCGCAGAAAACACTAAGAAAGTAGAGTTCTGTAGTTTTCGCAAAGTTCCTTACAGTATCTACTCAGTTTAGAAACAAATGCACATGCACCTCACAACTTTTTTTACCTCTAGTCGTCATCTGACAGGAGGCTGGAGTATTCTCCTCAGCATCATCATTCTCGGTGAGACAGTATCCATAAGGATACCTCATGGCAGTCCTCGGTCAAAGTACCTGTTGATAGTATTTGTGAGTGGCCTGGGAACGAAACTTGTACTGTTTGGATTTTCAGATGATTTTACGAGCTTGCACGTTTTGCATTTTAAGTTCGTCCAAGGTGTTTTGGCGCAAAACCCCATACTTGAGTTGCACCATTCCCCTCCACATTGAGAGAGTGACCCTTGACTTTACACTCTGTCTCATCATTGTTGCATTGGTGCCCATAGTTTTTTGGCCTGCTTGGACCAAGACCCCCATTGGACCTGGGGGTAGGCTGACCTCATCCTAGAGGGCATTTGCTGCCTGGTCACCACGTCGTTGACATTTTCTTGGCTGGGTCCATTGGCTCCATTCCTTGTTGTTGGAGCTGGCCAGGTGGAGTCTACGAGCCGTGACGATGGCATTAGCACAAATTAGTCCCAAGTCATCCTGTGGTATGTTGACGATGGTTTTTTTGTTCAACAGAAATTGAATGGGCAAATCGTGCCCGGGTCATTTGTTCTTAGAATGACTCTCAAAGGCTCGTTGGTGTCGTATCCTTGCCCCAAATTCAGTTTTTGAGCCACGTTGTCCAAAAAAGCCGTCACCATGTCCGGTTTCTGACACCACAGACTGACGCGTAATCCTTGAGAAAAGGAGTTGTCGTATAGTGGCAAATGAAAACGAAAAAAAATCGCGATCACGTTCTTGGATAGTTGCATCGTCCAACAAGGTTACTATTGCACCTCATAGTCCTTGAACGAGGGAATTGTTTATGTTTTGACTCTGTGAGTCCAACATCGCTTGTCTCACCAGCCATATTCTAAAGATGAGTTCACAAACTGCCATCACTTTGACCGATGTTCGACCACAGGGTCCAAAAGGTCTACAGCCCTCATCGGACAGACTTCGGGGGTGGAGGGGTACGCCTTCTTGTTATAGTCCCCATTGACTGATGAAGAACCTTTTACTATTAAAGATGTTAAATTCTCATTTTCTTCCTACCCTGAAACGCCATAACAACAGGGAATAAGTCCCCTGCACGTTGTACTATCCATCCTACCAATACCAATACAAGACATGCCTCTTAGGTAAAGTGTTTTTGGTGGTCAATCTTGAAGGATTTTGGCTGCTGACGGATGTCACACAAAAACAGTTTACCACCTTTCTTCCTCGGGAACTAGGATGGTTTGACTGGACGGGGAAACATACAGACTTCATCCACTACCAGCCATCTGTGTCTTGGCCTAATCTCTCCCCTAAAGATCAACGTACCCCCGATTATTGCACCTAGCAATCTGCAGACTCCACTACTATCGCTGGGTATAGGATGGGCATCACTATGCCAAGGACCTCAAAGATGACGTCCGATGTTTATACGAACAGTATAACACCTCCGAGCGTCTGCTGGTGGCTTTCAAAGGTGGCATGATTGAACAGCTATGGCTTACCACCTAGGGGATTCCCAACATTAATTTAGAACCTTAATTTGACGACCTGCAATGCTTCACCTCTGTGGGTTCCTGCGGTCATCACTGACATCCTATGCGGCATCTTTGCACCCTGGTGGAATGTTACCAGACGAGACGGTGGACGAGAATCGAGACTCCCCTGAGATACCAGCTATGTTCATTAGGACCGAGCCTTCTGATTCCTAGAAGCAGTCAAACTCTTCCCATTATGACAGATGCCCATGGTCCCCAAAGCACCAAAAAGACAGTTCAGATTCCACCCCAAGCAGACATAAACCGGGACAAGATTCAGCACCAGGCCGCTTCCCATGTTCCCATTTGTCAATAGGCCTTTTTTTCTCTTAAATCATTTATTTCATTTCATAGTGTGATTTCTTTATTATTTACATATATGTATATTTCATTCTTTCATTATTTATTTACAAGTCAAACATCTTTCTTTTGGAAAATATATTTACATATATTTTTTAATTGGGACTCATTTTTCGTCTGGTTGAAAACATGGGTCGTCATAGTGTTATGAAACTAGGGTAGCAACCCTGTTGGAGATGAAAAAAAGATGAGACTCTCAAGCCCACATGGCATTTCAAGGGAAACCTTTCCCAGACCCTGCGTGGAAAGATAAGTACCCATGGGGGAGGTATCTCCAGCAGGGTTGAAAATGAGGTCTGGTGGTCGGTATAAAATAGCGCACTCCAATCAAAGAGACCCAAATCCTACATTACAACATGGCAAGCTTGCGGGACTTTCTGCCACCAGAACTGCAGGAGATTATTTTAAAGAAGAAGGTGAGAGCAGAGCATCGGGATAAAGTGAAATCCCTGGTGAAGGAGATTGGTGAGTTATCCTACGACTCACTCACGATGTGGCTGTTGCCCTGTGACTAAATACGATCCTGTCGTTTCATTGCAGAAAACCTAGCCATGTGTATGTAGACCGCGCACGCCGTCACCCCAGCACCAACCTGCCGTCCAGATCCAATTGAGACTGGTTCCAGTTTCCGAAATGTGGGCAGTTTCACCTGATCAGTAACCGAAGGCATTGGTACTGCCACCAGTTTTTGTGTGCCTGCCTCGATTGAGGTAGATCTCAATATTGTAAAATAATATATGTTACAAAAGAAACATTACACCTTGTGTTTACGTTTAGCTTGCATGACTTTCTCTTTCCGGGGAGTTTGCCGATGGCTTGGATCATCATCACATTTAGCTAAAAAATAAATTCTCAGTGAATTTTTTAGAAATTTTTTAAACAATCTTTCTGAATTTTCATTTGATAATGTAGCATGGTGTTCATCGTGAAAAAGGTGGCGCGAAGTGGCATTTAATACAGCACATGCTCACAAAAAAACACCTTGTATACAAATATTTATCTTCATCATCAACCTCAATTTCTCCATGTTATTTTCCAGCTGCTGTTCTTAAATGGCTTCAAATTGTTTCCCTGGTATGTTTCCTGTCCCTTTTCAGTAAAAAAACCATTTCAAACAGTCCGTTGACCAATGCCGTCATTTTTTTGGCTCCTTGTGACAGGTGTTGAAAAGGACCTATACTCAAGATTCCAGACTAAAAATTAGTAGATGACTTGCTTATTATATTCACAATAAAACATCAAATTTGACAAAAAAACAGAAGAAACAAAATTTTTTCATCAATGACTAGGAAAAAAAACAATTTAGTCCGCCCATCCGCACTGGAACCGGACTCGAACTGGCACCACAAGATCAACTGTCTGATGTTTTCTCATTTGAGCTACCGTATCGTATCTGCTACGTATTTTTGATTTATCTGATAAGAAAAATGTACATGATGGCGTTAAAACCTCTGGGACGCAAGTGTTCTGGTCATTTTTCTTGGCGCAAAATCATGTGGCAGCATTTCATTTGGCAATCCTCATTTTTCTAGTGGGAAATCTTATAGGTGACAAGCAACAGGAAAAAAATTATAGAGCAGAAATGGCTCCTTCTAAAGAACAATCTTGAAAAAAAGCTGCTCTGGAGAAGGTCTGTGCATGGAAAGATGCCAATCCAGAAAACTTACGACAACAAAAAAGGCGGTATCACGAAAAACACAGAGAATGATCCTGCAAAGAAAAGGTATTACGCTTCAACTCATTGTTAACAAACGAGAGGATGGCTTCAGCCAGTGACCGAATTCACAAAAACTGCAATAAAACAATAAGTACAGTGCTCGTTTGTTCAGTAGGCTCGTTAACGTGGATAGAGTGTACTTTGCCTTGGTTCGGGTTTGCGCTCAAAGTTGTTTTTTAGGACACTACTTTCACAGCACACCTCGCGAACGGTGGTTGATTACATCCAATGAACCCATGCAACGCTACATTTACAGAACAATATGCATTCCACAAAGTGTTATGTGTCACTTACTCGATACATTATCCTTTTTACTGATGGATGGTTTGGCAAATTATAAAAAGTCTATGAATGCTGAAAATGATGAACTTGAAGAGGATGCTCATGGTTTCCTGGCGGACAATGAACTGAATTCGGACAATGAAGCTACCGCTCATCTTCTCGCTGTACTCCTGTCGGACGACGACAAGATGTAAAGAAAAAAGTTAAAGGGTGCACAAGCAGGGCACCATTTTTTGAAAGAAATGAGACTGAGTAGATACTGTACAGAACTTTGCAAACACTGCGGAGCTCTACTTTGTAAATATTTGTATTATTAATTCGTCTGTGGGGAGTGGTTGCCCTTATGGGGATGTACCCTTCCCATTTTTTTTCTAAAAATAGGTGAACCGTTAAATTCTTTAAAAAATCCTGTTTTGTTTCCATTTTTTAATGTGAGAGGTCTGGGTCCTATGACATCATTCCCTCTCGCCCCATCCCAATGCCTGACACCCCAACTCTGAATTTCCTTACCGCTATATTTTTCCCACCATGGTACGGAAAACACCCCAACCAGTTTTTTCGAGGTTCTTCAGAAAGGGTGCTGAAGTAGCCCATACCAATACTGTAGATGTTGCCAATGTAGTTTCGGAATTTTCCTATTGTAAAGGGAGAATGTCCCGCCGTTTTCCTGTCAACACATTTACAGTTTATAATACACTAGTATAATATTCCATTTTATTAGTTTTACCTAAGGTTGGCAAATAAACAACAAAGTTATGAATGAATAGTTAACGGGTTTTTTTTTTCGTGCTTTGATTTATATGACTTCCCCCTGGAAAACATGGGAAATGACCTTTTCTGGGGGTGCATGCAGACCCCTAGAGGCTGGCACCTTTGGAACTCGTTTCACTACGCCTTCCTGTGCATACCTAAACTGAAAAACCATGCTACACCCCTGTTACAATTATTGTTACAGGCAGTTAAACGAAGACTTCAATGTTCTACGACCTTACCCTTATGACGCACGCTTTCAGTTACTTTAAAAACCACTGAAAAAGAGAAAGCGTCTCGAAACGTCTGATTTATTTAAAACGCTGCCACATTTTCTTCAAAAACTTTTGGAACTTTTTACAAGTCATTGCATTTTGCAGCTTTCTCCTATTTTCTTAACATATATAGGGAGCAGCCATTTTCAATAATTTCAATAATAGTCCAGCCTTAGCTAAGTCAAAGCAGATCATTAGCTTTAGCACTTAGATGGGTTTAATTCAGAGATTGAGGCTCATAGGTAGATTCCATTCAGGAATGCCACATTTTCCCTATTGGTACGTAGAAAGTTCGACAGGTGGATAGATGGGCCAGAATTAAGAAAAGCCAGATTTAAAATCGCATGTTTTGTGTGTGCTCTTTTGTGATTGAAACGTTCTACAACAAACCTTGGTTTTCTCCGTCTCAAGCTCAGCATTGCATGCCTGAAGTTTGTCAACAAGTCTTTGGAGATTGTCCTTGTCATTTATTACACTTTGAACCACTTTGTCCTTTGCCCGAACAGTTTCCTCCCTGAGGAAAAAGCATATGTGATTTCTCAAGTAAATCTAATACTAATACTAACAAAACTCCTTTAAAATGATTGTTTATAAGTTTGAAATATTTTTCTTTTTATTGGACAACCCACACGCTAATTTGAAGACAAATTAAGCTGTCCCAATAAAAATCTGTTGAAAGGATCAAAACACATAAAAATGAAATTAAATGTGATACATTTGTCATTATAGTATGATAAAGTTTAAATCCCACGTAGCATTGATGTCATTTTGGTGCAACACTCAATTTGGTGTATATAATGTGTGAAAAAGGAATGGTTAGTTGTTTTGCTATAAAGCAAGTCTCGCAGGATCCTGAAAGTGTTAGCAAAAGTCAAGTGCATTATTTTCAACAAACCTAAATCATTGTCTCATTGTCACAAATTGAGCTCCAGCAAAATGGAGAAGCTAAGTGAAGCCATTTTATCCTTTTCGGAAACCTCAAAGTTATATCAATTTAAGTTTTCAAATGTGACACTCTATTGGATCATCAACAGTTAAATTCAAATTTTCTTTAGGCTTGAAAAAGACGGGATCAAAGGCATGTTTTATTATTTCATACACACATAATACATGCTACAAGGTTTGATAATAAAGACAGACTATTATTATTAGTTGCATACGCCTTTCCTTGGTGAGAAAGCATTGTCTCAGGAAATAAATGGGCTCTTTTGCTTTTCGCAAGGCCTATTTCTGGAAACGTTAACCTTTCACCAGATAAGGACCTAATAATGGCTTCACCTGCACAGAATGCAGTTACACATAAGTCAAAGGAATATCTTAATAAAAATTTTACCCCACATGATACATACATTTCATGTTGCAACTTCAGAACCATCTTCTCTGAATCTGAGGCTGAAGATCTCATCAAATTAAGCTGTTTATCTTTGGAGGATGCAGCATGACTGGTGGCTTCAACCTTGATGAAGTATTACGATCATTAGTGGGTTGAATGTCTTCAGAGTAAGGGCCTCAAAATAAGCTACAAGGGCATATAGTAAATAAATACATAATCACATGCTACAATCGGCGTCAAAATTGTTGAGACACTCTTATCCTTTAGAGTCGATTTCAAGCTCGGCGGCGCAAATGGACCCCTCCCCCGCACCCCCGGCACAATGTTGTGTTTTTCTGTTTTCCACAAGCCTTGTCGACAGCGGTACAACAATGATTAGGGTGGGGGAGGGAGGGGTATCTCGGAAATGTACTTTCTGGACAAGTTTCCTTTGCAAACAATGAATGTGTCGTTGCCAGTGTGCTCTGTTGGCAACTGTCTCAACTAATTTTGTCGCCGATTGTCTGTTTCAGAAAACTTCCTTTATACCCTTTATACGGGCACCTATAGTCCAGTCTGTCCGTCAATATGACCACATGAGTGAAAGACTTTTTACAGGTCTAAAAAATTGCGGATAGTTTATTATTCTCGTTTTCGAGTGTGAAAAATGCGTTGTCCTGTGCCAAGCGAAGATTGTGACGTAAGTGCAAAGGACTTGTTCACTTTTGCCTTCTTTAATATGCTATTTGTCAGTGGCGTTAAAGTATGGATTTGTTAAAGGGTTATGCCTCTAACTCCAATTGATCAGAAGAAGCTGATTTTGTTGGTCGAAGTGGTGTCGCAGATGAACGCGAAACAGACATGGTGGCTGTTAAAGCCGGGGAACACATTTACTTTCCACGCTCAAATTGCTACGTCGGTGCAAAAATACTTTCCACCTTGTCGCAGATGCTTTGCAGAGCTGGTTTTGGTAAAAAAATTAATGTTTTTGGGAGTAAAGAAACAATATTTTTTCATTTACCACGAGTAACCACGAGTAACCACAAGATTATTATAAAAAGATAATGTAATTATTCTACTTGTTAATTATGGTTACTCGAGGTTACTCGTGGCCACTCCTCCGCGGAGTTCCTAAAATCAGAGTACAGCACTGTTTGCTGCTCTTTTTTTGTCCCAGGAGTTATAAACTGTCTTTGCTATTTATATTTCCCTCTTTTTTTATGGGTCATATCCCTTGCAACAAGTTGAAATGGAATTATGTATGGTGAATTTCAAAAGGGAATGCTAAACATCACGCAATGTTCCGAAAGTATCACTTTATTTCAAGGTATGTCAAATCCAAAACACTGCACAAATCGTCTTGAAATTGTCATTATTTAGTACGATGTCCTTTCTCTCAATAATAAGCGTTTGTGGCGTGAAGTTAACTTCGCTGCGCATTCGACATCCACATTTTGTCCGTTGTAATTGACGTTCTCGGTAGTGATTACTTGCATTAAAATTTCTCTTTTTTTAGAATGCGGTACATCGAAGCCCGTGAGATATCACTTTCCCTGACAATATCATTCACTTTCCGCCCTTTGCAAATAGATGGCAAGCGTATACATGCCCTTATCTCGTTAGAAATGTTCTGTGTGAAAACCATGTTCGACACTGAAATGTCTGCAATCATACCAGTGACTGCTACACCACCGTAATGAAGAAAAAGGTGATTTATACATGTTCTGATTCCTATATGACATGACAACGCATAAACGCTATTGAAATGTGTATATTTCATATATTAATGCAAAAAAACGCTTATCAGAAGTCGTCATTACACTTCATACAAAGTTTTTTCATACAGACAATCGGCGTCAAAATTGTTGAGACACTCTTATCCTTTAGAGTCGATTTCAAGCTCGGCGGCGCAAATGGCCCCCTCCCCCGAACCCCCAGGACAATGTTGTGTTTTTCTGTTTTCCACGAGCCTTGTCGACAGCGGTACAACAATGATTAGGGTGGGGGAGGGAGGGGTATCTCGGAAATGTACTTTCTGGACAAGTTTCCTTTGCAAACAATGAATGTGTCGTTGCCAGTGTGCTCTGTTGGCAACTGTCTCAACTAATTTTGTCGCCGAACATATGTTCTCATTATTTCGCGCGCGCATGATTTGTTACCTCACTTTTGTATTATCATCACGTAAGAACGCTTGAGGGTGTACCGGTCATTCACCCTGATGAAGGTAGCTGTTTGCCACCGAAATATAGGTGTTGTTTAAAACCTGTCTTTTCTCTTGTGTTCAAGTATAAGTTTACCGAGAGAGTTTTTTTAAACAATTTGTTGGATGCTTGTGAAAAAAAAAAAAAAAATATATATATATATATATACATATATTAAATAACTTATGAAGACTTCTTAAGGCAAATTGATTATAATCAAACGTCAAACGTTTCGCCGGTTAGGGCTTCATCAGTGACTGATAAGTTATTTCACAAGACAGAATATATAACAAGTAGAGAACAATGGTCTTTGATAAGGTTCATTAAGCAGACCTGCACTCAATTTGCCTTAAAAGTCTTCATAAGTTATTTAATATTACATGAGGCATGGCATCACCGTATTTTTCAACACATATATATTCAACACATATGTGGTATACCTAAGAGACAAGCAACTAACACTGTAAACATATAAAAAGGAATTTTTTAATCATTATTCACTGTAACTGATGAAGCTCACACGACCGAAACGTTTTACACTGCATTAAATCTTTTTACTTTTTAAGTCATCAGAAGTTGTCCGTCCACTGGCCTCTTTTAACTTATATATATATATATATATATATATATATATATATATTTAGAATGAAGAACTGGAAATCGAACGATGTAGTCACGAGCCAGTACGAAATACTGACTGATCCATTTTGAATGAAAAACACATATGCCGTGAGTGGGAATAGCCCCGCGGCTAACAAATCACCCTCTGATTGCTCTGTTTCCAGCAGGGTTGTTGTGATGGTGCAGTGGTTAGCACATCTGACATGTAATCCAGGGAATGCGCCAGGGAATGCGGGTTTGATTCCCACTCACAGCATATGTGTTTTTCATTCAAAATGGATCAGTCAGTATTTCGTACTGGCTCGTGACTACATCGTTGGATTTCCAGTTCTTCATTATATATATATATATATTTTTTTTTTGAATGAAGAATTTTTTAGTAGAATCGAATCATTTCTCCAGCACTTGTACAAGCAGGAAATATTTCATCAGACAACACCTTCATTGTAAATCTAAAAATGTTGTTTACTTGATCACTTGTAACAAATGTAATGTTCAGTATATAGCATCAACAACTAACGAGTTTAAAGTCAGATTTCGAAACCACAAATCGGCCATGAGCACAAAGAAGAACACTTGTGAAGTGGCGATACACTTTAACAAAGAAACTCATGTTTTGTCGGATTTCGTTTTCGTCATCATTGAACAAATTGGTAATTTTAGCGATCAAAATAGCCTCGACCATCGTCTGCTTACAACAGAAGCTTTCTGGAGTGCACAACTTTGCACCCTTCAACCTTACGGTTTGAATAAAAGATCAGAATTCCACTCTAGGAATAGAATAAGATACAATTAACACCTTATTTTCATCACTCACAAGTGTTATCCTTTTTATTTTTTATTTGTTATATATTGAGGGATTCTTTTGTTCAAAGGCTCAATCAAGGATTTTGTTACGGGGCTGAGAGTATAGCACACAATGCTTGAGTTCAGGTTCTGATGACTGGGATTTTGTTATGAACCATTCAAAGGCCTTTTTTTCGGATCCTGTTATGAAATGGCATTGTGAGCTAGAAAGCGCCTTTGTTCAAAGGCTTTGACTTAGGAATTTGTTACATCATTTTCTCTACATTATTATGTAATACCCTAGTGGTCTAATACCTTTTTTTTCTCACATCATTGTTTTTATTGTTCTTATTTGTTATTTTGATTGCATTGTAAATTTTTTAGCCTATTTAAGTCTTAGCCTTAGACAGCTTTTTATTCCAAGTATTTTTAACCCTGTACACTCTATACTGAGGAAGCCCGAAGGGCGAAACGTTTATTAAAGAGTTTTGGCCACGGAAAAAGTTCGCTGTTTACTCTTTCTACACAAACTATATATATATATATATATATATATATATATATATCTGGTGAAATGTATATAGTGAAACTTGATTTTCGTATAAAAGTGCTCAATACATAGAAGTAGAGCGAAGTTGAAATGGAAGAAAAAACAAATAAAGCATAAGTTCATCCCTACAAGCCTGTTTCGTGGTCGCCCACTCATCAGGGTGTGCATTGCCAGGGTTTCTCTCCTACTTTCTCATCCATAATCTATGAGGAATCTATGCATCCACTAAATGGATCAGTTCTATCGCAGCCGTCCCTAAGAAAAACGGCAAACCGCACATATGCCTTGACCCGAAGGACATGGACATGTGGAGACATGTTCAAGGAAGCCGTCAGAGATCATGACAAGAACCTACTTGCATTCCTAGAGAGGTGCCAAGAGTGAAAAGTGCGACTGAACGCCGATAAGCTGAGGCTAAGGCAGCAGGAAGTCCTCTTTATAGGTCATATGGCTACAGATAAGGGACTGAAGGTAGACCCTTCCAAGGTCCGTGCAATAATAGAAATGCCACCTCTCGCAGACAAACAAGTGGTACAGTGGCTCTTGGGTCTCCCACAGTACTTGGCTAAGTTTCTTCTGCACCTCTCGAACATTACCAAGCCCTTAAGAGGCATAACACAGCAAGATGTCATGTGGGCATGGAATGAAGCACAACAGACCGCATTTAAGAACCTGAAAGACGCGGTCACGCATACCCGTCTTGCATTTATACTACAGTCTGCAAGATGAAGTCAGTATTCAGCGCAATGCCCTGCAAGATGAAGTCAGTATTCAGCGCAATGCCTTGCAGACTGGGCTTCGAGTGGCCCTCTTGCAGAATGGGCAGCCAGTAGCAAACAACTCTCTTGCACTAACACCTACAGAGTCGCGGTATGCCCAGATCGAGAAGGAGCTGTTGGTGATTGTTTTTGCCTGTAGCTGTTTGATGCATACAATACAATACAATATCCTTTATTTTGAGAGGGTAATACATGATTAACCCAGTAATGAGTTTTCTAACACATGGCCCTCTGTATATACCACAGAAGACAGACCACAACACCGGGAACTACATGCCCTACTCTTTGCGACAAGTGTGCAGGTTCTTTTACTTCCCACAGGATTATGAACATTGAAGGATTGTGAGACGGGACCTCCGGCTCATCGTCCTTATCCGAGAAGACTAGAGAGTCTAACCATTTGCAAATGTAATTACAAAGGCAGCACTTTCTCCTCAGTTATTTAAAGACCCTGAGTGTTGGTCCGGCCGGAGTTGAACTCACGACCTCCCGCGTGACAGCCCGGTGCTCAACCAACTGAGCCACCGGTGCACGGTGCATGCGTGCATGCACGCAAATGTCTATGGTCGTAAGCAAGTGAACATACAGACTGACTACAAACTTCTAGAGCCGATTTTTAAGAAACCACCGGCATCGGCTCCCAAGCCAATGCAACCCATGCTGTTGCTGTTGTTGTTGCTCCTGCAAAACTACAGCCTGCAAGTAACCTACAACAAAGGAAAAGAAATGCTCCTTGCTGACACTCTTGATGTGCGCCTACCTGCCAGAGGTACATGTTTCCGACTGCACTTGAGAGCTGGAGGAAGTTGATCAGCAAGTCTGGTTACCAGACAAAGGCAACATGGCAACAAATGAAGAATGCATCTTTGGACGATCCAGTGCAGCAGCAGCTCCATAAGGTCAGCGGTTGGCCAGACAATAGTTTAAAAGTTCCAGAGTGCGTTCACCCCTATTTTGATGTCCGCGATGAGCTGACCATTCAAAGAGAGCTTATCTTCAAAGGTCAGCATGTGGTAGTGCCCGCAGTCTTGAGAAAAGAGCTTCCTGAAAAGACACGCTACACACATTGGTGCTGAAGGATGCCTCCGATGAGCTTGGGAAACCCTATTCTCGCCCCGCATGACGATTGAGATTAAAGAGTATGTGTCAAAGAGTGATGTATGCCTAGCTCACCAGATTAACCAGGGCAAGGAGCCCTTAAAACATCATGAATTTGCGCAACCCTGGGCCGAGGTAGCGGCAGACCTCTGCGAGTTTGACAACCGGACCCTGATAGTCATCTGTGATTACTACAGCAACTATATCGAAGTTGCGTGCCTTACCAGCGATACCTCCTCAGCCATCATCAGAGAACTCAAAGCAGTATTCCCCTGGTTCAGTGTACCAGACATGCTGGTCACCGATAATGGTCCACACTTTTCCTGCACAGAATTTGCAGTGTTTGCGACGACCTGGGGTTTCCAGCACAAGACATCATCACCAATCTACCCTCAGGCTAACCGCAAAGCAGAAAACGCAGTCCAGACAGTTAAGAGGCTCTTCACCAAATGTAAGATATCTGGAGTCTCAGAATTCCAAGCTTTACTGGATTGGTGCAACACGTCCACTGCTGGCATAGGCATCAGCCCAGCCCAACGGATGATAGGTCGACGACGCAAGACCCTATAACCAATGGCTGGTTCTCTGTTGAGGCCCAGCTATCCCTGCGAAGACAACAGATTGGACGTTTTCTTGTCTGTTTTGTTTTGTTTGGAAAAAAGGGGAGAAGTGACAAGTTGCGTGACTGAGCCATAACCATGTTATGCCTATTTCACTGTGTGTTAAATTACTCTTCGTTTAATTTAGCAATCATTGTATTACACGCCACATTGCACATGTCACTTGATCCGTGACCTGCGGCGTAGCTGGATCATCTTTTGGGCCTTGGATCGTTTTAGTGGGATCTCTAATAAAACTCATATCATATAAAAGCAAGTCTGATATCGCTGACTAATTGTTATAAGTACCCTTTCAGTATTGCAAGGATTTAAATGTTAAAGTAATTTTCTCTCCATTTACACTGTGCAACATTTTTAGTCCAAAGGATTTCATTCCGGATTCTCTCAAATCACATCTTGTATGCAAATTTACTTATGCGGGCTGTGGTGCTTGCTACATTGGTGAAACCAACAGCCATTTCTACAACACGTGTACATGTAAATGTTGCTCATATAGGCCTGATGGGGAGACCAGACTTGTGAAGCATAGTCGAGATGTGGTCTGAGAAGATTAATATAAAGCTTTTTAATAACATCAGCATTAGCATAAGTTCCACAAGTTCTTCTTATTTATTGGCTTTCTTCACTTCATTTGCAATCTGATCACGCCAGGAGAGCTTGCTCTTAACCAGAACACCCAAGTCTTTCTCACATGTAGATTTAGACACTTGCAGTCACTTGCTTTTTAGTAATACTAAGATGTTTACATTTAGTAGCATTATAAGACATCCCCCATAACTCACTCCAATCCTCCATTGTACTGAGGTCGGACTGAAGAATACCTTGGTTAGCTGGATCAAGCAATTTCCTAAAACATTTAGCATCATCTGCATAAAGGGAGATACTTGTGTCAGTACTGATGTTACCATGTTAACAGCAATGTCATTTATGAAAATGAGGAAAAGGAGAGAGACAATAATAAACCCCTGTGGACACATCTCCAGTCAGAGGCAAACACGTCAATCACACTTTTGTGACGTCTGTTAGCAAGATAATTCCTTAACCATGCCAAGAGTGAATTTCAACCATGTCAAGAATGATGTCAGGTGTGTTATGGGTGGGGCATAGTTAAAATCTAGGTTCAAAATCATCCCTGTTTGGATGCTTAGAAACTCTGAGTTAAATGTTTTTACTTGTTGATGGATCTAGTTATATTTTAAACCTCACAACTCCCAAACAGCACCGATTTGCAATTATTGTATCTCCAAATAAAGTAACCCCACTGTAAAGGGGTTAACTCTACTTCAGGACTTATATATCTCTTTGGCGGTGGTGTTACTAATATTTGTTTGTTATTTTTAAATTATATGTAAAGAGGCAGTTACACGATGTTGGAATAAAGCCTACCACTCGAAATGCTTCTTTGACCAAAATGAAAACTGTTATTGAGGAGTGCAAAAATGCTAAAGGATATTGTTGACCTTAAAATAAAAGAAAGTCTTAAACATCTCTCTGAGACTAGGAAAACGTTATAAGAGCTTGTCAAACGTTTTGCTGTTGGAAGTTTGAAGCCCAGTTATCAGCTATTGACGAAAGAATCAGCAAAAAGTGGCATTACAGTCTAACAAAGACTCATTCAGAATCAAAATCTGAATCAAAAACAGACAAGTAGGTGCAGGGCGACCCAGCATTCTTGACGAGGAAACCCAGAAACCCAGAAGCTTGAGAGTGAGTGTAATTCTGAACGAAGATGACAAGACTCAGTCTGATCTTCTGGACATCGCAAATTTCTATCTGGAGCAGAAGGGGAAACCGTGCCCGAAGAGTTCAAGAACTGTTGCTTTGTGGCAAAAACCAAGGAAGAGTAATACAAGGGAAGTACAACGTCATCAAAAATCTTCTGAGGGGAGACATTTGTTCATGTGTAAAAAGCCCGAAAAAACCTTAGAAGATGCCCTTGTAAATACTCACCACCAACGTGCACATATCAAACACATATAACACATATAACAAGGACTCGCCAGTTACATTCCTTACACTTGACATTACTATGGATGACAAAGCAACTGCCAGACGTCAGATGGCTGGGTACGAAAGCCAGAGGTGCTTTCATGTCTACACAAGAACCTCAGCAATATAGAGGACACAACTTTGTTGGAGTTGAGAGTCAGCTAACTCCAAGTGCATTTAGAGTCATGAAATGGAAAGTCGCTAATGTCAGTGAGAAACTATCCCTAGTTCGCACATATGATCAGTCTTTTGTTCCTGTGCAGCCAAAGGATAAAACAATGCTAGGTTCGTCTGGAGCTATGTGGGCTTCTGAACAGATTCGTTTGTTTGAAGAAGAGGTGTTCATGTCCAACCTTCTCCAGTTCCAACCCTAGATGCTACTTCGCCTGGAAAGTATTTACCATTCACTACAGCAACATCTACTGGAGACCAGATCGACAAGTTTCTCCCAAGCATCCAGATAAAGAAATTGTTCAACGAGGGAAAATTGCCCTCTTTTGAAGAAAGGTCTTTGCAAGAGATATGTTCCCAGCACAACGTGGACGAGACTACATGAAAAAGTTATGTACAGCACCTTGAGTTCCTCAATGCAAAAGCCAAAAAAAGAGTAAGAGAAAGGAACACTATTTCGCTTAATTCTTGGACAATTGAAAAAGATGTAAAAGCGCTTACCAGCAAGCAGCGGAAAATGTATCTAAGGCAAAACGGTTTTAAGGGGAACTCCCCTTAAAACAACAAAATAACTTTAAGCCGTACAACATAATGTTTACAATTAAAATTTTTCAAACTTTTTCCAATGAAAGCATTCGTATCCAAAAAAAGTGAATTTCAAAAACGCTTGCTTTGGCTTTCAAATTTCACGGGGCCGCCATCTTGAATAATTGTGACGTGTCAGGGTTAACTTATTGTTCTGACACAAAGAGCGATTGTTCTGGAACAATAGGGCAACCGCGACACGTCACAATAATTATTATTCAAGATGGTGGTGCCCGGGAAATTTGAAAAATTCAATTTTTTTGGATATAAACGCTTCCATTGGAAAAAGTTCGAACAATTTTAATTGTAAACATTATGTTCTGTGGTTTAAAGTTATTTAGTTATTTTAGTGGAGGTTCTCTTTAAGATAAGTGGAAGCAAGGCTGAGTTGATTGGTTGAGTTCTCACCAACGTGCACGGGAACCTTAGTGCCAGAGATACTGTAGAACACGAGGAATCTCCCAATTCGTGTGAAGACGACACAAGGTCAGAGTCCAGTGATTCTGATGACTCTTCAAATGACTCTTTGACACACGTCGAAGACTCATTTGAAGTAATGTTTGTACCGGAGGAAGAAATCCAACAAGTAAAATCGGGATGAGGGAATCAATGGGATACTTTTTTCAAGGATGGGCAATATAAGAGTTACTATAATTTGAGGCACCAGTTCCTTTAAGAGTAGAGAAGGAATGCCATCTGGACCAAGATTCTTTAAACGAATAAGAGAGAGCAGAGTAGACATAACATTGGCAGATACAGCGAGTGTAATGTGAGATACATAATTATAAGCAGAAACGTTTGCATGGCAACCAGGTGGAGGAGGTTTATTATCATCACGACTGAAAACTGAGTGAAAATAGTTGTTAAGTAAGTTGGCTTTGTCTGTAGGATTGATTACAGGATCAGCATCAGATAAGTATCTCTTAATAACTGGAGGGAATCTGTGGGAATTAGTTTTAGAGCTATAAAAACTCCAGACATTCTTTGGATTGGATTCAACGTTATTAGCCAAGTTCTTAACGCATCAGACAGCACTATTATTTCATTCCCTTTCATAATTCTCCGATTCAGATGGCATTCTTTCACGACTGGTCACCAGGTCATCACGGTTTAAAGATCATTGTTATGCAAATCAGAACTGCATATAAAGGCACCATGTGGTCTTCAGAAGTCGTCTTTTTTTCGCGTGCAAGCCAGGTCATCATGCCTTTTCCACCTTCCGCAGGGAATGTTCTTCCCTTGTCAGAGGAGGATAGCGATTTATCTATTCTTTCTGTCCGGGATTCATCTAGCGGACATGAATTAGAGCAAGCTCCGGTTGCGATTGGGTTTCAAGCTCACCTGTTTGAGTCCAAACTCGACATGTTAACTAATTCCATGTTGAAGATGTCGGATTCTTTAGCGCATCTTGCTCGACCGCATGGGGCTCTCTAAGATTCCGAGGAAGAAGATACCCTCCATGAAGAAGGTGGACAGAGTGAATTTGAACCCACCGAACACATTCTCTCGGAAGAAAGTAACCTTGAATCGGGCGAACTTCCTTACAAGGACCTGTTCAAGGACATGGAGGACTGTGGACCGAAGGTCAATGAAGGTGTCGCCATGCGTATTAATAGTGCCTGTACCAAGAGGTCTGCCAAAGAGCAGTTTTCCTCAATTCAGAAGAAGTATCTTTGTCCAGAAAATTGCGATTTTCTCAAAGCCCCTCGGGTGAATCCTGAGTTATGGGACGACTTGCAAGACAAGACCCAAACTCGCGAGTGTTCCTTCCAGTCGTTCCAGAAGAATTTGATCAAGCGGATAACACCAGTGGTGCATTTAGCGAATAAAGTTGTTGACGCCAAGAAAAGCAAAGAAGACTCTGTTATAGTGTATCGTTACATTTGTTATAGTATCAGTAATTCATACTGAGCCTGCAGTATGTATGCCGTTATTGTAAAACCCATGTGCTCTTTGATTAATACAGTTCTTAGTTGATCCGCCATCTTGCGTGCAGTTGTCTGTTTGCCCGAGAACATAACATTTCTGGCGACGAGGATGGGAGCGACCATGCCCAGCTTCGGCAAAATAGAGGAGTTCAATTCAGCTACTACAAGTATCAACCGCTACCTAGAGCAACTGGAACAATATTTTGAGGCAAACAGTGTTCCCGCCGATTCTGCCGCGTCACACAAACAAAGAGCAATCCTAATTTCTGTTATTGGTGTCAAGGCCTACGATGTTCTTTCAGATCTCTGCTCACCGACTCCTCCTTCTGAGAAAACGTATGCACAGCTCACCACTATCCTAAAGAATCATTTCGCCCCAAAGAAACTTGTTATCGCCGAAAGATACCGATTCCACAATTGTACACAACGGGAAGGCTAGAGTGTCACAGCATTCGCTGCTAACCTGAAACATCTGGCTTCAACTTGCCAGTTCGGCACTCACCTGGATGGAGCTTTACGAGATCGTTTTGTCTGTGGTCTTCGCAGAAAGGAGACACAAAAGAAACTGCTAACCGAATAACACACTTTCGATGCAGCACTGAAGGTCGCCCTCGGTGCCGAAGTTGCTGAGAAGGATGTTGCTGCGTTTTTGCAAGAAAGGTCGGCTTCTGTTAACAAAGTCGACACTGGTAATCATCGCAGTTTTCAGTCTACCCAACGTCGTAAGGGTCCTGGCAAGCGAGGCAAGTTCAATTCCTTGGGTCGCAACATTAAAGACCCCTCGGAGTGTTTGAGCTTTGGAAAAACAGGCACCCACGTTCTCAGTGTAAATACAGAAACTACACGTGTCATTCTTGCGGTAAGGTTGGTCACATCTCGGAGGCATGCAAAGGGAAACCTCAAAAAGTGCATCAGCTGGAAGGATCAGAACCCCCTCAAACTAGTTCTCTCGATGATTCGGTTGATCCTTTTTCCTTCTCGCTGTACACTCTGAGCTCAGGCCAGCAAGGTATTGAGATACCTGTTGAACTGAACGGAACCTCAACTTTAATGGAATTAGACACTGGTGCAGGTGTCTCAGTTTTTTCAGAAGAAAGTTACAAGAAACACTTCAGTGGCACACGCCTCATGCCGTCCAATACTCGCCTGCATGCATACACAGGACACCCACTCATGGTACACGGGCAACTTATTGCACACCTAAAGTACCAAGAAAAGAGCGCCGATGTCCCCCTTCTTGTTGTTGAAGGCTCAGGCCCATGCCTTTTTGGAAGAGACTGGCTGTCCCAAATAAGACTCGACTGGACGAAGATCTGCAATATTCGCGTATCGGAGACACACCTCCCACAGGGCGGGGCTTCCCAGTTGCACACAACTATCCAGAATCACCCTAACGTTTTCAACCCAGGCCTCGGAACCGTCAAAGGAATCACAGCCAAACTAGAACTGGAACCTGACGCACGTCCCAAGTTTTGCAAGGCTCATCCTGTCCCCTATGCTCTTCAGGAAGCTGTTGAAGCTGAATACAACCGTCTTGAGTCAGAAGGCATTGTCGAACGGTGGAGTTCAGTGAATGGGCTACCCCAATGGTTCATGTTCCCAAGGCAGATGGAACTACACGGTCTTGTGGTGATTATGCGGTTACTGTCAACTCCCAGCTTCACGTCCCTCAGTATCCAATTCCTCTTCCGGAGGATGTCTTTTTGAAACTGCAGGGTGGACAACGTTTCACTAAGTTCGATTTAAAGAGTGCCTTCCAACGACTCCCTTTGGATCCTGAAAGCCAGCAGTTTGTTACCATCAATACGCACAGAGGTCTTTACTGCTACAAAAGGTTACCCTTCGGTATTGCGTCTTCACCCGCTCTGTTCCACCGCACTATGGACATCATCCTTCAGGGTTTAGATCAGGTGGCGAGTATACAAGATGACATTCTTATTACTGGCAAGGATGACGAAGAACACATTAAGAACTTAGACAGTGTCCTCACCCGTCTCGACCATTATGGCTTGCAACTTCAGCTAAGCAAATGCAAATTCATGCAGAAATCAGTAATGTACATGGGCAGTGTCATCTCTGCCAGAGGCATTTCTCCTACAGAGGAAAAGGTAGAAGCCATCTAACAAGGACCGCGCCCTGAGAACCTCACCCAGCTGACAGCCTTCCTTGGAATGATCAATTATCACGGCAAGTTTATCCGACACCTGAACTCTATCCTCCAACCACTCAATCAGCTTCTCCAAGGTAACCAAGAATTCAAGTGGTCCCCCCGGTGCGAGGAGGCATTTAAAAAGGCCAAGGATTCACTCTCATCCTCTCATGTATTGGTTCATTATGACCCGAGCCTTCCTGTTATTCTTGAGAGTGATGCAAGCCAGTATGGCATCGGAGCAGTCATATTTCACCGCTTCCCTAATGGTGATGAGCGACCTATCGCATATGCCTCCAGGTCCTTGAACTCATCTGAGAAAAACTACAGTCAGATCGAGAAGGAAGGTCTTGCCATTATTTTTGGGGTCACTAAATTTTACATGTATCTCTTCGGGCGCAAGTTTACTCTGCGAACTGATCACAAACCCCTGTTGAAAATATTTGCTCCAGTTTTGGCTGCTGGTAGACTGCAACGCTGGTCCCTTCTTCTCTCTTTGTACCACTACGAAATTGAGTTCAAGTCATCTGCTGAAGTAGCCAGCGCTGACGCCTTGTCAAGGCTCCCACTTCAGTACAGAAAAGATGCAAGTGTGGAAGAGGAAATCTTCCACATGGCCCCTCAGCAGTTAAAACGACACCCAGTTTCTGCCGCAGAAATCGCCAAGGACACATCTAGGAACCCTTTGTTAACGGAAGCACTGTTGCTTACGCAGAACGGTTTGCCCATTAATCACTGCGACGAACCTGACCTCAAGCCATACTTCACTGGCAGACACGAACTCTCTGTGGAGCTAGGCTGCCTTATGTGGGGTCTGCAAACTGTCATACCTCCTTCCTTAAGACAAACCATTCTGACAGAATTACATGAAGGCCATCCTGGAATTGCACGCATGAAATCAATAGCACGCAGTCATGTTTGGTGGCCGAAAATAGATCAGGAGATTGAACAGGTTACCCGTGACTGTCAACCGTGCAACAAAACCTGCAAGGCTCCTCCAGCCTCACCGCTTCTTCCATGGTCTTGGCCAACAGCTCCATGGCAACGTGTTCACGTAGATTTTGCCACCCATCAGGCAAAACATTACCTCATCATGTCGACACCCACTCTAAGTGGCCTGAAGTGATTGGTCCCATGAAAACAACAACAGCCGACTCAACCATTAATGCCACACGTAATATTTTTGCACGATATGGTCTACCAACCCAAGTAGTCAGCGACAACGGCCCACCCTTCCAGTCTAAAGAGTATGAAGAGTTCTTGCGGCAAAATGGCATTCAGAGAATTTTAGTCTCCCCTTACCATCCCTCTTCAAATGGGTTGGCTGAGTGGTTTGTGCAGACTTTCAAGTATGCAATGGAGTCATCAGCTGACGATCCTGCAAGCTCTGTACAGCGACGGATTCAGAATTTCCTCTTATCCTACAGAAGCACACCACACGCTACAACCGGCTCATCCCCTTCCAAGCTATTCTTGAAGCAAGAACTTCGCACTCGATTGTCTTTGGTTACACCTGATATTGGATCTTGCGTGGCCAGCCAGCAAGACAAAATGAAGTGCAGTCACAACAAGTTTGCAAAGTTCAGGGAGATAGCTGTAGGCGACTGTGTTCTAGCACGTGACCACCTATCGGGACAGAAGTGGCAACCTGGTACTGTCGTACAGCAATCATCACCTGCTTCTTTTCAAGTCCAGTTGAACGATGGACGGTATTGGAGGAGACATGTTGACGATGAACTTCAAAACACCCCCAGTTCTGCTGTGACTCATTCCAGCTCTGTCGAAGTTACATCTGATCAATCTACAGAAGGTGTTACTTCTCCCAGTACCGGAAGCAGTACAACCCCACCCGAAGAATCTGAATCAGTGGAGTCGCCAAGCACACCTACTCCTCCCACCCCTCCTCCGCGTCGGTCCAAACGTGCTACTAAACCACCACACAGACTGGTTGAAAAAATGGACTAAAACCGTTAAAGAATCTCACCCACCCAGTTTGCAATGCGTGCTCACGCTCAACTTACGCTCTTCATTCGCCATTTTCAGGGCCCCCGAAAATCACCTTGATATTCCCTCCTTTATTTCGACAATTTATAGGCGTTATTTAGGTCCTGTTTCCTCTGGAATTATTTTTATAGTTTCTGAACTATCTTTGTGGTTCGCATTCGTGGAAGAAAATTTTTTCCAAGGGCACTGTGTAGTTGGTTTTCTGTCGCGGTTCATAGAAACGTCGGCCAATATGGCGGACAGCCGTCCTGCTAGGGGCCGTCCAAGAAGGCCAGAAGGCATCAACGCTTAAAACTCAGGGAATCCACATACAATCTGTGGATTGAACGGAAGGAGGCCCTTGGGCTACACAGAATCACGAATAATCATTTTGCGGAGATTCTTCTTCACCAGCAACTTACACGAGAGCGAGATCGATCTCCTCACGCTCATCGAGATAATACTTCACCTTAAGTGCATCAAGGTAAAGAATTGAATAATTTTTTAAAAAACTCTCTTTTTATCATGCCATCATAGCAGGTGTAGTATTTCGCCATTTTTTTATACATTGCGTGTCCTTTCGTATTTTTTGGTAGAAAGAAGGCAGCTATTCCTCCAGTCGACCCCGATGGGTAAAGAAATCAGGACTGAGAATATCACAATTTCCCCTTCATCCTTTGCTGGTGCTGCAGAAAACTCAAGTTTGAGCAAGTGAGTACTTTTAATTTAGCGTAAAATCTACAATCGGTATGTTGTGTAAAAAGGATACGTTTGGAAACCTTGCACTAATATCACACAACAATAATGAGTTTCTTCATGGCTTCGTTCATGTTTTCTTGCATTTAGGATTGAAGTTGATGAGCTAGAAAAAGACCAACTGACTGGGCACAGGACTCTTTTGGATGAGCTTTCTAATTGGAATCCCCTGTTTTCCTCTCTAGAGGCCAATCCTCATTCAGAGGCAGAGACTATGAGTGAATTGGAGTAAGTGTCTCTATTTCACTTTGCATTTCTTGAGACAATTTTTTTTTTCGCCCTTGCTACCACTATAGTTTTTTAAGATAGACTATACCAATGTCTGTATTTTGAAAAGGGGACGGCAATCAGATATCATAGTAATGTTAGGGATGGGCAAAACTATTTTCTGAATATATTTGTGATCCTAAGACCCTCTTTGTGTTATGGAATTTTGCAGTGTAGTGACCTTACTTTACAGCAGTTACTTGGATCAGCATTTTCACATCCTGTTACTATTACAATTTTTTATCACAGAGAGTTCTTTTGTACTGTTCAGTGCATCAGCAATATTTTATTTTATTAGCTTCACCTATTACATGATACACAGCGAGAAAGACACAGCTTAATAAGAAAGCATTCATTATTAGGCAAAGAATCCACAACACCAATAAGCCAGTAATTATTACAGTGGTCCCAGAGTTTAAGAACAACAAAGAAGCTACATTCGATGATTGAAAACAACAACAAAGACAGAAAGACACATCACATGAAACATTACATGATGGATAGATGGTAATAATGGTGAAGTTGTCATTTCAGGTCTGGTGATCATGCTTCTGATGCTAGTGACTCCGAGACTGCAGATAGCTGGGACAATAGTGATCAGTTCAGTGAGTCTGATGATGGCAATAGGAGTGAAGAAGAAGTAACTTTTGAAAATATGGACGTCGATCAAACAAGGTAAGGAATGACATGTACTTGTTTATTTTGCCATGGCAATTTAGAAAAGAGTACTTATAAACAACTAAACCAAATTTTAGTATTTTGAAAAGATTTTTTAAATGTTTATCAGGTTGGAATGTTGAATTTATGATGATATATTAATTTTATGTTTCTGTTATTTTTACAGCTTTGTGCGAACTTGAGAGCGCCACATTGACAGCTCTGGACATTGATCTTGAAATGGAAAGTGCCCCCGAAGCAGTAGGAGCGCAGGCCCAGACAGAGGGTGAGCCCACAGGTCCAGCAGAGGTGCAGACAGAAGGTGAAATATGCAGTGAGTCATCACCAATCCTTCCTGTCTTTGGCCCAAAGACTTTTGATGAGACCAGCGAGGATATGAAATCCAGGTTAAAGCCTGCAACTGAAGGACTGGCAGTACCCGGGGAACAACTGAGTAGGTATCTTGAGTTGTTGAAGGCAGACAGGGTTATTGTGGAGGTGGAAAAGATTGTACAGTTGCTGGAAGGAAATTGTTCAGAAATTGGGTGTACAGGTCAACGGAAGGTCATAAGTAAAAAATTGGAGGGTGGTGTGTTGCTGATTGCACACAAGTGTAGTAATGGTCATGGTGGTGTGTGGAGTTCTTCATATATTTTGGGTGAAAAACGTGGCCAAAAAATGTGTGTCATCTGTGTTGTTGGCCTCATCAGTTCTTGTGTCAGGAAACAACTTTGAGAAAGTTGCTCTGCTAGCAAAGAGCATGAATTTGAATTTTGTTTCGTCTTCCACATTCTCAAGGGTTCAGAGTTTATATGCTGTACCCAGCATCAGGGACATGTGGGATAAAATGAAGGAAGTGGTTTGGAAGGTTTTTGAGAATGATGTTCTTGTGGTTTGTGGTGATGGAAGGATGGATTCTCCTGGGTTCAGTGCTAAGTAATGCGTGCATACAATTATGGGGCACTACCTTAATGTCATTGTGGATCTTGAGGTGGTTGACAAACGAGAAGCAGGAGGTACGTCCTCTTTAATGCAGAAGATGGGGTGTAAGCGACTTTTGGAGAGGATGATGAATAGCCTCAAGCTTGGAGAGGTTGTGACATCATGAAAATGGTCAGGGAACTTAAAGGTATTTTAAAGTTTTTATTTCTAATTTTTCCCGGAGCGTCTTTTTTTATGTAACTAGTTGGATGTTTTAATACCAAATTCAAATCAACCAACCTATTCCAACATACAATACTACCATTGTTAGTTATGAAATAGTAAAACTGTTTTTTCTAATAAATTTACTCTGCTTCAAGGCTAGTTTACAGAGTGGAATGACAGATTTCCCTTATGGTTTTTTTCTGGTTTCTGAATTCATGACTAATTTATTGTGTCTTTTCACAGTTAAATTTGTCCTATGCTAACACATTTCTAATTTGTTTATTATCATTTTTGCAGAAGCAAATTGTGAAGTGCTTGGAAACCTTTTCCACTCCCTTGACATCTGGCATAAATCTATAAAGCTGACTGCCAAGATAACCACTGTATGTAGATTCTGATTTATCACTTGTACATATTCCCTCAGAACTGATTGAGTCCATTTTGTGTTATGCTTAACTATATTTTGTATTCCTATCTCTCAATATTTTAACAGACTTGACTGCCAATGAGCTTCCTTTTTTATAGGCTGGGAAGATTAAGGGCTGTGAACAACTGTTACAGTGGGTTGAACCTGTGAGGAACCATTTCTGGCATTGTGCAGAAACTTGTGATGGAGATGTTGAAGAGCTGAAGGTATAAGTCTTACAATTATTGTTTGACTGTTTGAAACTGGATTGCACCTGGTGACATTTGAAATCAAAACAATTTTTATGTTTTATTAAGGATATGTGGCTGGGAATCCTACATCATGTCTGTGGAGAGCACGAGTGGGATGGTGGGATGTGTTCCCATGGACCACTCACAGAAATAGAAGGTGGAAAAGAATACCTCCCTATGACTTCCAAAGCTGCCAAGGAACTCTGAAAGATTGTTTTAGACCGGGAGTGGCTAAAAAGTCGAGAGCATTATGTCAGGTTCAGGTATGTATTTTTTGGGATCTCTATGGGTTTGATCACTCTTTCTTGAAACTCTATCAGTTGTGTCCTCAACCAGCTACATTGTTTATAACAACTAATACTTGATCTGGACTGAGGTAATAAAAATTATTTTTTTACCCATTTTCCTGTTCCCCTTATCTGTTTCTTCCTAGAGGTTTTTTGGTTACTAGAGAGGTGCATAAGAAAGGCCAAATATGACCTCTGACCTTTTGACAAATTTCCCCCTCTTGCTAAAATATTGTAAGCAAGTTGGATTTCTTTTCAAACTTTGAACTAGTAGTTTTTGTGGGGGCTAGATGGACAGGATTTACAGGGAATCCAGCTTGTCTTCACTTAGTTAAATCATTTTTTTAGGCATACAAGCAATTTGGAAAACTTCAATTCCATGCTTCATTTCACTGTTAATTAGACAGTGCATGCTTTAATTAGTTCTTATTAACCGAGTGGGAGGTCTGTATGGGAGAATCTTGACCAAGGTCGCCAGTACAGACTGAACGCAGTGAGGTCTGTACCAGCGACCGAGGTCAAGATTCTCCCATACAGACCGACCTAGCTCGGTTAATACATGTAAGATGTTTATTATATGGCCAAACAAGAACAATTTAATTCGTTTAATGTAACTGGTTTGTACTAACTGACATTTTGCTTGTGAACAGCGATGAGTGGCGATGAGCTGAACTTAATTCTGTCGAAGTTTGCTCGTCATCCTCTCTTTTGTCATCATACTGTTTGGCACTTCCATAAATAAATATTGATAGAAGAAAATACTCAATATTTTGCATTTTAGTTTGCATCTTTTCACTGCAAAACATTACCCGTCTAGATGCCGGTCTAGATGGGAAAATCTAGACCGCGGTCAATATCGATTTCAGCCAATCAAATTCGTGAACTTTGTAGTTCCCAGTCCTCGAGAGACAGAGCCATATAATAACATACAATATTAAATGGTAACATTTTCAGATGCTATGCCCTCCTTAAGTGTTAATAAATGGGTTGTAATATCATGTTTTAGGTATGAAGTTTTTACTGGACAGATATTGCTCGCAGCTCTTGACCACAATTTTCATGTTTTCCGAAAGACACTGGAAGGCCGGTTTAAGAAAATTTATTCTAAAAGATCAGGTAACTGGAGGGTGGAACCGGTGAAGGAGTCAAAGCAATATCATCACATGTCTCTGCTCCAGGCAGACATCTTAAGACGCCGCAGTGAAGACACAGAAGCTGCTTCTAGACACATTGAAGTTTCCCCTACAAATCCTGTCCATCTGGCTCCAACAATAGCCATGAAAAGGGCCCCTTCGACTGAGGAGCTGGTCAAAGCCAAATTATCACGATTTCAATTGGAAAAGAAATCACAATAGCTGCCTAAGAACTCTGCATCAGTAAAAATGCAATCTTTGAAATTACTTTAGTGATGTGTAGAAAAAAGACTAGATTACATGTACTCTTGAAATACTGTTTAATTCCCCTTTGTTTTACGAGGAAATGTAGGGAAATTTAGAATAAGCAGTAACAAATTTAACAAAACCCACGCTACAGCTTCCTTTGTTGCACAAACTCTTTTTCAGTTTTCAAACCAGTTCGAATAAATAAATAGGTACATTATTTATTTATGATAACAATTATTGTTATTGTCAGTAGTTGCAAATTCACCCACAGTTCTTCATCTAAGATATTCAAGGTGAACTGGTAATGTAAAGAAGTAGATTTTTGAGGGATAATCCACAAAGAACAAAGAACTAAGCCTCCCATATAACTGCATACCTATGTGAGAGCTCTAATCACTACTTTGTCCTTGCTTTCCATTAGGAGTCAGATTATCAGCACTCGGTTTGAATATAGTAATTTTAGATGAATATAGTTTTGAACAAGACAACCATACATCAACTTTGGGAATTGTATCATGTTACATCATATTTAATTTGAGTATAATTAAAAGGAAGAAGTGGGCTATAAATGCTGTTGTGACATTTCTGGTTGTTACGATTCAACACAAAAAAATTTCTAAAGAGAAATTTAAAAGCATTCTTTATCAGTAAATAATAAACAAGTAAACATTCCTATAAAACTACATGTTGTCTTTCTTTACATAGTTTGGATTTCTCCATTTGTAGTGCACTTGGTCCTTGAGTCACAATACTCATGGAGAAACAGTTATTGCTGGTCCCAAAAGTGTCCAGCTTAGAGAGTGTTGAATGTATAATAAACAAGAACAGTGAAGAAATAGAACATAACTGCACTTCTCTACTTATTTGTATCAATAAAGGTATTTTGCCCCATGTAAGGGAATCAAGGACAGTCTGGGATCCGTGAATCCACAATGGATTACAGCATTTGTTATTAGAACTTGGATTCTGGATTTCAATCATTAGTGGGATTCTGGATTTCTTCAGTTGTATTCTGGATACCAAAACCCAGGATTTCTGATTCCACAATCAAAAATTTTCTGGATTCCGGAATCCGGATTCCCTTTCATGGCGCGAGATATTACTTTTTTCTAATGCTAAGAACGGCGAAAACCCATGTAATTACCGTCTGGTGCGGGATATGCTTGACGAATAACTATTACCACACAAGAAGGCAATATTTTTCGATTCCCTCTACCAAGTTTACCAAATTTCCACAATGTGTATTGCCGGTAAGCGCCCTTCCCGTAACTTTGAGTAGAGTAATCGGGTTCGTCCACGCGGATGTCGCACCTGGCTCTTATAGCTAATT
>NC_090879.1:37716016-37728516 GCF_036669935.1 Montipora foliosa
CATAACCACATTCATTTTCAAGTCACGCTTCTTTAGATGTTAAATTAAATTCTGACCTCCATTTCTGCTTGATGAGCAACCTTTGCAATATTCTCTTTTTCAAGGCTTTCCTTCAACTGATATTTCTAAAATAGAGAATGCCACTAAAAACTAGTACTGTTACAACTAATTGTTTTTAGGGTCAACTCATGAATCACAAAGATGACAAATCAAAGACTACTTATAGAACTAAATTCATTCATGCACTTAAAAAAACGGTATTGCTAGGAATAAATCATTCAAAGAAAGCAGAGAGAAGCTGTTCAGGCACAATAAACTGCATATTGCTTTTTGGTGGAGGGTGTAAACTGCAGGTTGCAGGACATTGTTGCACCATAGCTCAAACAACCAAAACCTTTATTAATGCTAACATTAGGCCGAAAAAATAATGTTTAAGACTAAGGTTAGCAGTTTTGTAGAGCTTTGGGTTGTTTCAGTTATGGTAAAACAATGAACTGCATCCAAACCTGCAACCTTCACTTTACACCCTGCACTGCATTCATGCTGTGTAAGAAGTAAAAAAATAAAGAAATAAAGACATAAAGAGCCTTTTCATTTTTTATTTTCATCTGGCAAAACACATTTTAAATGTATACATGTATCTGTTAGCATGTGTCCTAGACAACATGCGTTACGTTTTTCACCATGAAGGCTGCTGAGGAACAAAACAGACATGAAAAACATCCATTTAACTCATTTTT
Source organism: Montipora foliosa (assembly GCF_036669935.1). Lineage (NCBI taxonomy): Eukaryota > Metazoa > Cnidaria > Anthozoa > Scleractinia > Acroporidae > Montipora > Montipora foliosa. Next base: position 37,716,757 of record NC_090879.1, read on the forward strand.
TTTTTTTTAGTTCTGGACAGAAAAATTGTTAAGCTATGCAAAGGTTGCATGGTTCTGCAATGAGCGTAACTTTTAGATGTTTAAAGAGACATTCAGCCACCACGTTCATGTCACATCTCCATCTTTAAGTGAATGTTTTTAAAGGGTATATTTTCCTAAATAACTATAGTGCAGGATATTACTGAACCTCAGTGTAAATGCAATCAAACTCCTTGCTTATAGAATGCTCTTGTAGAATATCTCAAATTCTAGTGTTACGTTATCGAATGTTAAGCATTTTTTTGGTTTTTGTTGCACAGCACATGGGGCAGGTGTTTTCCTATGTGAAATACTGCTCTATGTGCCTTCCACTCACTAAGTTATTCATTCATGTTTACAGCCTTGTCCATACTGGGCATAAATGCATAAAAATGCACTGTGAACAGATGCTTCTCTGTGTGTGGGGGCTTCACTCTACTGTCTGCAGAGCTCAGTACCTTTCATGGTAAAAGTAAAGAATCCAATCCCACCAACGTGTCAGCCAACACGTCGGCCAACGCTTTGGTCGACATGCGATCAACACACTTCCCCTGCATTGGTCCACACACTACATACGCATTGGTCGAAATACTCTTTCAAATTTTGTTATTTCTTTCTGTTGGAAGCAAGAACAACTTCCTAAGGAACGACGAAAACGTGATAGTCAAATAGCAGTCATTTTATACATTAAACACTAGTACCTAGGTCTTCTCAATGTTTTGGCAAGGGTCAGTTACCAAAGCGGGGAGTTAATTTGCATGTCGGCCTACATATTGATCTCATTGCCATGTTTATTTTTCGTTCATTAAAAAAAGATTCGAAAGTTTAAACTCTTTACTGATCATTGACTTTTTAATAATTATGTGGAGGCTCCTAAAGGAGCAATTTTTAATATTGCAGTTTTACTGCAGTGGAAACTGTTCAGCTATGTCTTTCAGCAACTGCTCGAATGCTCGGCCTTTTCAAAAGCCGGAACCAGGTGAACTCATCCAAGTAGCTGGGTATGTATTCATACAGGGTACCACACATCCACTTTAACTTCTTCTTGACCAAAGCCCACACACCTTCGATAGTATTGGTGTGTGCACCACTGTCGGGGTCAACAAAGTTCTTGCAATGATTTACTGATAGATGGATGTATCCTAGCTAGTTGAGTGGTATGTACGAAAACTATCAGTGATCGAGCAGGAGTGCCCAAGGCAGCTGGGCGGTCTGTTGCCATTGGTGAAACGACTTCGCATCGTGAAGAGGCTGCTACCGATGGCTTTGGAAGATGCCTTCTATTCCTAGAGGGCTTTGTCAACTACAAATAAAAACGGCTCCTTTGAAAAGGTCTTTGTCCAAGTCAATTGCAATATGTAGTTCCTTTGTGCTCAAATATGTTCTTGAAGGAATGGATTATGCTCCCCTTACAGCAAATGAACACTGTTAAATAAGCTAAAATGAAATGTCATAATTTGCTGCACCCTATAAGAGGCCCTGAATAATAATAATAATATTTTAAATAGCTGATAAACCTAAAGTCTCGGGCAACGCATAGGCCACAGCCATGCAAGAAATGTTCACACAGTATAGCACAAAGAATGCCATGAAAAGTTCTAAAAAAGGAAACAGCAAACTCACTGTCTTTATACACCTTATTCCAAAGTGGCCCCCATTTTGTTATTCTTTTGTTTTCTTGCAAATCATCCCTTGTTGCCTTGTTCAAGGTTATGTATTATTTTGAACAAGGCAACTAGGGCTTATTTGCAAGCAAGAGAATACTAAAATGACTGCTATTTTGCAATAAGGTGTATACACATACACAATGAGTCCTTCTAGAATGACAAAAACTGGCTCAAAGATGAAAACACAAACCATGAAAACTTCAAACTTACTGAAATGGATGTAGCAAAAACTACGAGAATACAATGAACCATTTTAAATGACAACATATTGTCCAGAGATCATTGTAGCAAGGAAGGAAATTTTAAGTGTTTTATGCAAAGCTCATTCAGCTCCAGTTCACATGTCATATAACTGTTTCTTAGTCTCTGTCATCTTCATCAACAACAAAAGCGTGTCACAAATGAATTGAGGAGATAAATAACAAAGGCAATACAGGTAGGTCATTTCCTATCACATGAACAATTTGATTTGATAGACTTCAGGAACTTGAGATATTCATGTGGAAAATATCACTAGTTACTTTTGCATGTTATTGAACATTACAACATTACAGTGGCAATTCCCTCTGCAAACTAAGATCAGTGAATAGGCTTTAAAATCAATCAAATGACTCTTTTGGAATAATCATGGCTTTTCAAAAAAGCTGCATACTCAGTGTTCTCACCAGACCATGCCCTTGCAAGATTCCAGAAAGTCAAATAAAAATGGCGCATTAAAAGCCATGCAAATGCACCCAGTTGCAAATGGTGCACAAGGATGCTACAAGCAAAACAGACTTTTGCAAGTAAGGTAGCTGTGCTTTAATGGTCAAGTGGATATTCCATCTCTTTGCTTCTTCAAGTGAATGAAAACAGTTTATGAAAGTATTCAAAGCCTTCAATTTTACTGACTTTTTCCTTCGTTAGTCACAACAGCATGGCACAGCTTCAACATCTTGACCACCACATTGGATCAGGTAGGTCCTTTGTGTAACAGATTATTCAGAGCGAGGGCTCATGTTCATTGTGGCACACAGAAAATTAGATTCTTTCGCCCCAAGTATCAAGGATTTAAGAAAGTGTAGAAGATCTTCGAAACGCTGGTAAAGAGAATCATGAAAAGGACAACGTGGCAAGCAAACATCAAAACATTGTTTCACTGAAGAAAGACAGTGCTTTTCAGAGTGAATGGCAGTCAAAATGCACATGGTTTGCCTATAATGCTGACAAAAAGATCATGACCTGTAAGATCTGTCTTGAGGCAAACAAATCAAATACATTTACAATATTGTCGAAGGGCCAACATTGCAAGAGTGTCAATTTTAACATGCCATGATGAAGTGGCTGAGAAATTACGAAGGACTTTTTCCACCCTAGTCAAGTAGCACAAGTAACTTTGTCCCACTTAAGCTCCTGCAGGGCCCCTATTATTCAGTAAAGAGGCCCTGGGACTCCCGAAGACAAAATCGGTTGTGACAACACTGCATACAAAAAGAAAACAAAGACATAATGGAGGTTTTCCAGAACCATAAAATCAATCTGATGGCTGGCGCTCCAAGAACTCCACAGACACAAGGACAAGTTAAAAGGAACAACAGGACAGCTAAAGAGAACTTGACAAACATCTTGAAGAAAATAGTTGGTGTTCATTTCTAGGAGTGGCCGCATATAAAAGAAATATCCCCAAACACAGAGCTACCTCCAGACTCCCATATGAGCTAGCCTTTTGCCGTCAATAGTCTCAACAGCAGAAGCAACAACAGAACAAGGAAATGTGAAGAGGAATCAAACACTGAACAAGAAGAGGAAACCATGACTGGAAGTGAGGTGAAACCAAGAAAAGAACCAGACATTAAATGTAATACTGCACGCACTCAAAAAATAGCAGAAAAGCAGATTCAATACCAAATAAAACTTAGTAACGTGGAAAGGAAAGCACAAGATTGTTCATTCAAAATGTGTAAGCAAGTTAAGACTGAAACTAATCAAAAACAAGCCAAACATAACCAAAAAAATGGAACTTGCAAGACAAAAGGCCAAACAGTTTTAAGTTAACGACTTTGTTTGTGTCAAGACAGATAAATGAAACATACAATTCTTTCAAGACAGATAAAGTGCTCAAAACATCACAGTTCTTCAACCTAATGTTGTTGTTGGCCAAATAATGGAAATAGAAAACAATTAAGTATGACTGGCTACAAACATGAATTAATAAGTAGCCTTATTTCACCCACAAGATGAACAAAATGTGAAACACCAAACGTGAAATTTAATAAAGAAACAGCATTCACCTTCACAACTGCCTGCCACATTGCACAAGAACAATGAGGGTTTTTTTTATATACTATTAATTTATTTTCAACTTCAGTGTACTTCTTTGACTTTTCTTATTTCTTGTCTTTTCTTCTTACTCATGCAAAACCTAGTCAGCTCGTCTAGTTTGTTTCTATTCTGAGCAAGATTTTTGGTTATCTGAGTTGATTTATATTACGTTGCAATTGTCTCTATTTTCTTTAATTAAACGAGTATTGTTGTAACATATGCAATTCTTCTTCAAACTAACTTTCTTCTTATTGGCAGAGGATATTCTTTGTTAGCTGTGGTCCCTTCTCCACTTAAAGAAAATGTCACAAAAAGGAAGTGAAGAGAACATTGAGATGTCAACCATACATAGAAAGTGCAAAGAAAGAAACAGTAGTGGAAGCCCACCTGATATACCTCCAATTAAGACCCTTGTGGATATGAACTACATCAAGGATGATGGCAATATTAGGATCGTAATGAACAAAACTAGTAGAAACATAAACGATCGAGTTACTACAAGAAAACTGTGCTCTGCGAAAGCAATATAAAGAATTGAAGCTCTCTATAGAATTCAATAACAGCAAACTAGAATCTCTAAAACAAGAAAACCAGAAGCTTAAATATTAAGTGTCACTGCTCAAGGATTTGCTTCATGAAATGAAAGATAGTGTCAACACCCTACATGAGGATCCCGGAACCGCAAGAATGCAGCTTGATGACTTAGAGAAATGCACGAGAAAGCACAATCTGGAGATTCACGGAATTACCTCAAGAATTCCATCAACTCGATCCTCAACCTGATTCATCACAATATTACCAGCAAGATGTTAGTAGGTGTAATGTCGTTAATCAGTCATAATTATGCACATGTATTAACAAAACACGTGAGCGAGTAAAATCTCTGGAACACAAGCATGGTGTTGTGTTTACTCCCAGTTGGCTCGACACCACATCTGGGGACGAGGAGTTAGCATTTTTCACAGTTAAACCACTTTGGTTATGCATTAGTAGCCCCCAAGCGATTGTCGTGGCGATTGGATGGTGTTTTCTCAGAATATTCAAGACAAAGCAGCAGCTTGCGGCGCGTTTAAAAACCCATGGCGGTTTCATTACCAAACGGCAACGCAGGTCCCCGATGGCAAAAATGGCTTGGCAGACTAGAGTGCCTGCTCACTGGAATGAATATCACAGCTCCCAAATGAAAGCGAGCGCTTTTACTTCATTATGCTGGTCAAGCAGTCGCTTAAATATTTGACAGTTTGCCCGACACTGGAGGCAACAATGATTATGACACTGCGGTCGTCAAACTTAATGATACTTCTCGCCACAGACGAACATAGCCTATGAAGTCTTCAATTTTCAACAGTCAAAACAAAACGAAGATGAATTGCTGGATAGCTTTCATACTCGACTGCAGCAGCTTGTGAAAACCTGTGAATTTTCCGACATCAATAAAGCAACTCTTAAAGTTGGGACGAGCGTTAGGACTCAGCGAGAAACAAGCCAAATAAGTGGAAAAAACCGACTCCGATATTCACAGAACCAAGAGCATGGGAAGCGATTGTCGTTCCTGGCCGCAAAGCACAAACTCCTTGCCGTCACGTTCAACCCAGTCACTGACACGGTCAGGCAATTGTCATTACACAAACAAGCCCACTAGAGCTCCCGAGAAATGCTCATCATAGGAATGCATGTCCAGCTCATGGTAAATCATGCAGAGCTTGTGACAAAGTTGGTCATTTTGCTCATGTTTGCAGATCAAAACTGTAAACTGTGGCGTATGTGAACCCTCGCCAACAGTCCAATGAAGAATACGAGTACGCATACAGAGTAAATTATCTAGAGAGCAAGAAGCCTCCAATGTGTCGAGTAGAAATAGATGGAACTTTTGTAGAGATGATGATTGATACAGGTGCATCTGTCAACCTTTTGAAGAATGAGCAATTCTGGTAACCAAAGGCTACAGCCTTGCCAGAACAAGATTTATTCGTATGGATCAGCAAACCCTCTCCCTGTGCCAGGAACTTTCACAGCATCTATAAAATCTAATACCATCACCACTACCATTCAGTTACACGTTGTGAAGGGTACGACTGGAAATCTCCTCAGCTACAACACTGCACAGAAGCTTGGCTTGATTGTGATGTCTGTTAACACTGCCACCGTTGCTGAGAAGACAGAGAACAGCCCTGACTCCCTCAAGGAAGAGTTCAAGTCTTTGTTTTGAGGTGTAGGAAAGGTACCCAACAAGATGATTAAGTTACATGTCGATCCTGAGGTGATCCCCAGACAACAACCACACTGTAGAATACCTTTTCGTGTTCAAGATGCCGTGGAGAAAGAGCTTGAAAGGTTAGAAGAGTTTGATATCATCGAACAAGTTGATGGTCCCACTCCTTGGATTAGTCCCATTGTCGTCGTGCCAAAGAAATCTGGAGCTGTCCGAATCTGTGTTGATATGCGTGAGGCAAACAAAGCAATCAAGAGAGAAAAACACCTAATGCCAACCATAAATGACCTCATTGCTGATTTAAATGGGGCAACCCATTTTAGCACATTAGATCTGTCTTCGGGGTATCACCAACTTGAACTTGCACTGGAAAGTCGCAATGTCACCGCTTTCAGCACCCATATTGGCTTACGACGATACAAGCGACTGCCATTCGGAGTCAATGCAGCATCCGAAATTTTCCAAGAAGGAATCAGAGAGCTCCTTACAGGCTTACACGGATGTAAGAACATTGTGTTTGGGAAAAGCCAAGAAGAGCATGCCATGAGCCTTCGTGGTGTTCTTCAATGAAGACAAGTGTGAGTTCTCCAAAACCGAAATCAAGTTTTATGGGCACATATACAGCTCCAGTGGCATCAGACCAGATCCTTTGAAGATCGAAGCAATCCAAACAGCAAGTCCTCCGAAGAATCCCAGTGGTCAAGTCTTTGCTTGGCATGACTCGGTATGTATCATGTTTCATTTCGAACTATGCCATGATCACAGCCCCACTTCGTCTGCTGACAAGACAAGACACACCCTGGAAATGGGAACAAGAAGAACAGAGAGCATTAGCAGAGTTGAAAGAAGTTTTCGTCGGAGACCAAGTGATGTCATATTTTGACCCAAAGAAGAAGACCGAAATAACTGTTGATGCAAGCCCAGTTGGCCTTGGTGGTTTGTTGTTGCAAGAAGGGAAAGCTCTCAGTTATGCAAGTCGAGCCTTGAGTGATATTGAGAGCTGTTATTCTCAAACAGAGCGAGAAATGCTTGCTGTAGTATGGCGCGTAGAACATTTTCATCTCTACGTCTTGGAGCTCAGTTTTCAGTCATCACTGATCACAGGCCACTCATTGGTATCTCTAGTAACCACAAGCAAGCCTCAGCACGGATTGAAAGGTGGAAACTTCGCTTGATGCCTTATGACTGTAAACTTGTTTAGCGACCTGGAAGAGATGCAGAAAACCCTGCTGATTTCATGAGCCCGCATCCCAGTTCAAAACCAGTGGAACAGAATGTTGCTGAAGATTACGTCCATTTTGTGTGCAACAATGCTGTCCCAAAGGCAGTGACGCTCTAACAAATTAAGCAAGCAACCAAAGAAGATGTAGAGTTGGTGCAAGAAGTGAAAAGAACATTCAAAGCACAAGAAATTGGAAAGCTTGCCGCAAGAAGTTACTAACCTAACCGCAAGATGCAAAAAGCGCAAGAAGTTAGCAGGTTCAACCGCAAGAGTAGTCGGGTCGCGCCCGTGTTGCTTGTTCAAAGAGCTGATCATGTATTGTGTTTTCCAAAACATAAATCGCTTCTAGAGGGAAGGAATACACATGTTATCTTCATGGGAAACATTTTATGGCCATGGGATCAAAACTTGACGCTTGGTCATACCCAGTTTGTCACACTCCATATTTAACACACTCGCTTAAAGAAAGGCAATTGAGCGTGTATGTTTCAAAACAGTACTTTCAGAAAAAGAAAATTCCTTCTTCAATCACACCATGTAATTTCCAACAAGTAGGCTCGCAAGCATACATTGTACTAGTAACAAACCACTTCTAAATAATGAAAGTTTGAATCTGTTGTAGATTGAACGCGTAGCAATTTGCATGTGATGCCAAGTTGCCTTAGAGAATCTGCCTCTCTGGGACTCCAGGACACATTAAACTTGATTTGTGTTGATCTTCTTCTAGCCATCAACGTAACAGTTATCGTGAACTGAGAGTCGGATTCACAATCAACCTTAATTTAATCGGATAAGGTATTTCAAATGTGGAGAAAATATCATAGAACGACAATATATCCAGCTTATTGGAAAATATATGTGTAGGAGGCTGATTTTTGAGCCTCTTGCATGACTTATCAACAGTGTGACAACATTCTACATTTGCAGCAAATGGTTTGCGTGGAAGGAGATATAATATTCTCATCCCTCCTTTGATAAACATTTCTTTGAATGGGATTTATGGTAGTCAAAAAGGTTTTTGTCTGATATTTATTCTGATTGCTATCAAATGACAAGTCTGTGCACACGTACTAAAAAATCATCATATCATGGCAATTCATTTGTTTACATGAGATACCTATAACTCCCGCTGTCGTGACTGTCACTCCACTTTTTATTTTGCACCATACACGTTATAATAGGAGATTCGACCATGCTTGACCCCGAAAACTAGTGTCTTGTCAGTTTTTATATCACCTTCTTTCTGAGATTTTGCCGCAAGGAAGTTCTTGCGGTCCAGATTTCTTAACGGAAAGAAGTTCTTGCGATGTCAACTTCCAACTGCAACAAAGTTCTTGCAGCTGGTAGAATTGTGGCACAAGTAACTGCAAGAAACTGCAAGTTACCAGCTTGCGGACACAAAAACAAGCTCTTGGGATTGCATTATTTTTGGGCTGTACTGTAGTTCTACTGCTTGTGTCATATATACGAGAAAGACTTCTGAATCACCAAATTCAGGTTGACAGTAGTCAATACTAAATAAGAGCTTAATTTAGTGCCCCTCCTCCCACATGTGAAAGCCCTTTGCCCAATGTCGGGCAGGGATGTTATCTGGATGGGAGACCCATATGCACCGTAAATCCTTTTTTTTTTCCAAGTCGAATACTCATATTTCATGGAATCCAGGCCAAAATCTGAGATTAAAGTGCAGTACTTGGGAGAAATTTGGAGGTCAGAATCACCAGATGAGCGGGGATACCATGCAGATGATGCATTTATGAAAAGAATATGTATCAAAACAACTAATGTGTGAGGCTTGTGGAATGTGGCTAAAGATGCAAAGTTTGGAGTAAAGAGATGACACCACAAAAATAAAATCTGGATTTTTTTTAAAATTGTCTGAGAGATTACTATTTAAAGATGTCCCTTGCCAAAAAATCAGCGTGTTGGCGAAAATTGACTCCATACGAACAATCAAGAGGTGCATGATTATCATTTGTGCATATTTTGAATTGATCAAAACCGAGGTGACGATACACATAAAGTGCTACTATGACCAAAAGTCAATTCTACTTTTGATTTTGTTACAGTAACTGAACATTAAGTGACCAAAGTCTTGAGCCTTCATTTCAAAAAGACACCTGTTTATTTTGACATTTTCCTAATTAATGGTCTGTCATTACTAACTTTAAAATCTTGAGAGAGCTGGATCAAGGATAAGATGACGTTTAAGACTAACGATAGTTTAAAAATGCAATGTGCCTGCACACCCCTAAATTAACTAATAAGGTGCATTTACATGCTGCAGTTTTAAGCTAGCGAGTCTAAACTTGCACTCAAAGAAAACAGCCTTCGGATAAAATTCGAAGCTCAAGATTTTGCCAGTCAGGTGTCAAGCAAACAAGCTTTCAAAATCTGAAGGAAAAAGAAGAGTGAATTTTTGGATCAGAGTAGAACTTTTAGATAGCAAATAAACGACAAACAAAAACTTGCTAAAGCTCACCCTACTTAAGATTAGAAATGCGGTCTAATGTCGAACACAATAAACATATTTGAATAATAGGGGTCTAGAAAAATTCAAAAGCTGTTGGCTTGCAAAATGTTGGCTCATGAAAATTTAAGTATTTGAAAAGGCAATAAACAACAAACTAGCAATGACATAGGTTAAGAGGAATAGAGGCCAACCGCTAAAAAGTTGCCCTCTGTTCCGAATCACTTAAAAAGGCATCTTACCAATTGTTTCACCATCTTTTCTGTAACTTCAGTTTTTTCACCATACATCTTTTCCACCGCCTTCACATCTTTGATGTGAAGTTCCTTTCAACCAAACACAAAATGAAATATTAATTTTTAATTCCCTGCTTCCTTATTTTCAGTGGAAACTCAACCCTCTTAATTCTAAAACTACAGTAAGCAACTAACTCTGCTGGACGATAAATAGGGTGTTGCAACAAATAAGAACAAAGAATTATAGCAAGCCCTCCTTTAAAAAATAGTATCCAAAAGTATTTGTGTTGAATATGTAAGTTGGCAATTCAGATTATAAACAATATGACTCATTTCTATTGCTTTCTCCTAAGAAATCGCCTTCCTGTAAGTTACAAACAACTCTGAACAATGCAGCAACTGGTCAGATTATTTATTTATATCCCTAATACAGCTATGCCAAAGAATGCAATGAATGTTTATGGCCTTGTGGACTGTGTGTATATTTAAGTAGAGTCTGTCGAGTAACTGGCAGAGTATCCAAATATCTGTAGTTTTAAAGCCTAGTTTTGATCACATTTTCACATTCACGTTCTTTCTGTTATTCCATTTGTTATTGTGCACAGTTTTACCAAAAATGTAATTATTTGAGTGCAACCTTTTATAAAAAAAGATTATCAAGAAACCAAAATCAAGCTAAACATGAGATAGGTATGAACATGTGACCAGTGCGACAGCACCTTTGCCAGAACAAGATCCTCATTAAGTTTACCAATCTTGATCTGAGATTCAGCTAATGATGATTTCTGTGTATCTATAATTCTGGGAAAGAAAGCATACAATCATGAGTAAAAGATAGAAATGGGAGATACAGTGACAATATTTATTCTTATTCTCTGGGAGCAAGAAGCAAACACATCCTTAGATTTATCAGAGGCTGCAGGTGCACAAAAATGTTAATGCCCAATCACAGCTTGCAAAAGCAGGGACCAACATAAGATGATTCTCTGGTTTTTTGCATTCTGCAATGCTACTGCACATAATTTCTTCCATCACTGGTGCACACATTAGCTCATGCACATTCCTAAAATGCCGGGTTTTCATTGACGCCAAGCTTCATCCGTCAAAAAAGGGCTATTTTCCCATGAACAAGTACATGTACAGTGACCACAATTTTTTAATTCATATTTTTACTGAGAACAGTGTCTTCATGGAGTAGTAAAAAAAACAGCCAGATTTTTTGCAATTTCATAAAATTGTACGGAAGGAGCCAATACGAGTGGAACAGCCCCACTCAAGTTAAATCTATTTTGGAAGGCTAACTACTCGCGAAGGCATGCAAATAGATTTTTCAGGTTTGTATGTGAATTAAACGTAGAATGACCAGGTTCTGTGTAATGTCATGGACTACATTGTTTCATAAAATTCAGCTAAATTTGTCCAACATTGGGGATGCGCAAGCATTGTCAAAGTGGCTTTAAATAGACATATTCATCAGCATCGTATTATGGAAGCAAGCACGGTGAGTGACCTTCCCCTTATTAATTACATTTTTATCATTGGCTTGAAATGTTACAACAGCGTGTAAGGTTTTATCGGGAATCTATCTCACATACATGTCCAATACTCCTACATATTGAGATTCCTGGTACGTC
>NC_090879.1:37741016-37788516 GCF_036669935.1 Montipora foliosa
ACAGTTCTCATTTCGGTTTTTGTACATGCTCTTTGAGAAAGGGGCAACAGAATCAAGCTCACAATGGTCAACATAACACTCAAAAATTTGACTTGCAGTATTTCAAATCTGAAGCCAAACTTCATGTTGGCTTACAAAGACATATTAGAACGTTTATAGGCAAACAAAACAAAGCCAAAGGGAAGTGTGCTATTATTGTTTACTGACTGTGACCAGTCTGCAGACTTGTTTTTTGTCCCCACATTCCCAGCAATAGCCATTTACACAGGAATGAATTAAGAATGCATTCCCTTCACTTCAGTTTAGACACAAAATCTTCTTACCTGTCTTTTTCCCTAAGTTGTTCATTCAGGTGAACCAGCTTTTGAGAACTCTCTCCAGAATTCTTCGCCAATACTGCAATATCCGATTCCTGACGTAAAAGAGAAAATTGAGTGTAAAGTTTACTATGAAAAGGGACTACCTTCGAACAACAAACAAATCTTTAAACAGATGTTTTCTTTTTTTTTTCCATTTGGTGACTTGGGTATACTTGAAAAAAATCTGACTGCTCCTTTACGAAAACGAATAAACCTGCAACCTTCCGTTTACTAATTTGGATCCTCCACCACTGAGCTATATTGTATACGGGAGGAGACTTGTGGGAGCTAGACATTAAAGAGGCCCTGTTAGGGGGGGTGCCCATGTCCTCCGTCTGAATTTCACAGCTAGCTACGCCGCAATTTCGGAACATTCTTGTGTCACCTGTCTGAATTTCATTAATAAATTTTAGCTTGTTGCCCCTCTGACAATCCCCATTCGCTGGAACGACGCCAATGGAACATACGGCCTCTATCTTTAGTACTTTTAAGCCCAGGGTTTTGAGACCTTTTTCAATGTTTAATACCTATTCAGACTACTTGGAATAGTTGTTTAAGTCAATGAAATTCCATCTAGTAAACTATACAAGTGAATAAGGGCCTAATCTGGCAAAGCAATCGAGCTACATGTATAATAGCGTTTCTACAATTGTGGTAGTGCAAGAGTCTAATATTTCTTCCGAGTTCAACTGTGATTTAGTTGTCAGACCGTGCTTTTCTGTAACTATAACAACCCAGGAGGAAGGACATTATCGACATCATTATTAAGTAATTACGACGAATTGTGTACGCGCAAATGTTCCGCAGTCCACCGAACATTCACAATTCTGAAATTCGCTGTCGGTCAGTCTTGACGTTTGTGTCGCTTTCACTAATTCGTTGTAATAGTCTGTCGGTCATCGCCAGTTCGTGGCTATCATGTCGCCGGTTCAAGGCCATGTCGCTTGTCGGAATTTACCCCTAACAGGGCCTCATTAAATTACAATCCTGGACAAAAGCAGTTTAGAACTTTCTCAAGTTTAGTCATTTTCAGAAGATTTAGATAAGGAAAAATAAAACGAAAATGTCAGAACAATTTTGTCCAGGATTGTAGGTTCAGTTTGGTTTTCTCCTCCATATAGTCAAGTCATCTCTTCATTTCAATTTCTGGGGTTACACATCTTTCATTCCTAGCAATATAGCAAATATTTGTCACACACACCTAGTTTAACAGGCAAGCTCCCACAGGTCTTTTAAGGCTACAGTACATGTAAGTGGTAGAGCACCAATGCACCAACTTTGTTTTTCAGTATCCCCGAGTAATCATTGGAAAAGCGTATTCCTTACTTTCATTTACAGAATTTAACAATTACTAACTCATCTTAATTCAGTTCTTAGGTAATATGTTTGGCGTGTCTGAGTTATAGTTCAACCAAAAATACAATTAAATGCTGAGAGAAAGGTGTGCTGCATTTTCTGTTCCTTCTTATTTCCAAAATATACATATTCTTATGGTAAGTGAAAAATTCTCCATATAAAATCTGTTTTGCAGGAATGGTATGGTGCCATGCCAGCTGGGAGAGTTCGCTTTGCAGTATTTAACCCGCAGAAAATTTATCTACATAATATAAAGATTTAGCCAAGCCTAAAAGCGGAGCTCCCTGGTTATTTAATCTTACTTCCTGTAGGGTTAGTAAAAATAAAAGGTTTTGAATTGTCTGCGTTTTGATGTTTCTGGTTGCTGCTTTAATAATTAAATCATTTTCTTTGCTTTCTTCTGTAGAAAAATTTATTGCCTAACTAGTGAATTCCATAGTAAATTTTACGCTAAAAACTGCTGATATCGCATGAATCACAAAGCAACGAGTGCGCTATCGGCCCGGGGGAGGGGGGGGGGGTACTCGATGTATCCCTGGTTGGGGAGGTGCAGCGCGGCCCCTCATACCCTGACCCTGTTTAAGATAAATATCGCTGATTTTCCGATTTTTGATACCCCGTTTAAGACATTTAACCCAGTTTAAGACAAAAATTGATAAATCGATACCCTGATTAAGACAAAAAATGATAAATTCGATACCCTGTTCAAGACAAAAATCCCGAAAAACATACCCTGGCTGGCCGCACGTCCCCATTAAGCCCTTATAAGGGAGTACCCCCCCCGGGGCTATCGGTTTTTTGAATGAAATTTACTTTGGAATTCACCAGTTTGGCAATGAATTTTTGTTGAACCGCACAAGTTTTAAAAGAAAACAAGCACACCCTCAGCGAGTGAATGGAGAAGGAAAAAAGCCATTTCAGAGTCAAATGTCAATAGCCAGCAAATAGGAATCACGCTAAAATTAGAAACCACCTAAAAACTTTGTCAGTTCAAGGTCAAAAAAAGAGTTTTACTGATGTACTTTATTCCACTTTATTTCTAAAAACGAGATCATTCTTATTTTGATTTAAAACATTGAAACACGCCAGCTTGGCTTGGAACCAGAATTTGCAAAATACAGCAATGCAACCAAGAAAGGATGAACTTCAAACAAGATCCGCTCCAACACTAAATTACCCTTAGGTGTTTTACACAAACTTCTGACAACACAAGCGAGTTAAATTTCCCCCTAATTTTACGAGAACTCATTGCGATTACATGTTTATAATATAAGGGCAAAATTTTCTTGTCACCTTTGAGGCACATTGAAAACCAGTTGGGCCAACGGAAAAAGAAAGCACTTGTTCGCTCGCATTTTAAAGCAAAACAAACAAACAATTCAACTTATCTTTGTATCCAAAATAGTACAGATAATTGTTATTTAATTCAAGTTGGCAATGAAAATTTGAGTTTCATTCCTGAACAAAGGAGAAACCGATTAATAACGCATGCATAAATATAACAAACGGTTTAGTACCCAAGGAAAGAATTCCTTGAGTAACTTCTTCCACTAAGTATGAGCTGTTACTGGTATTCTGTTTTGTCATTGTCGTTCTCTTTTGCTCTCCTTTCGTTTCGTTTCTCCAGGCATCATGTAAACTTATCAGTGTGTCTAGAGATATACCAAAAATTGCAACACAGAGAAAAAAGCAGCTGTAAGCAAATTAAAAATAAACCCTCAGCTTTAAGTTTATATCCCTCCGATGTTTGACTTGAATAACTACGTAGCCGCCAGTGTTGACCACAGCTATCATGATATGTCAAACTGGATTGTAACCAGCGAAAAATGCAGAAACAAAGCACTTTCCACACCGTTTCCAACTGAACATGAAAAACGTTCACTGTGTAACTTTATATAATAACCCAAGTTATTCACGGATTTTGATTGGTTCTTGCCTATGATCTATTAGAGGACAGACGCACAATTGACGTCACCATCAGCTTTTATGCGAATAAAGTTTAATTCTTTATTATATAAAACAAATAGATTCCACGTTGCCGTGGGTCTGTTCAGTAATAGATCACAGAAGACATCAAAATGTGGTAAGAACATCATCTTACCACATTTTGACGTCATCTGTGATCTATTACTGAACAGATGCACGGCAACATGGAATCTATTTGTTAAATAGTTGACGTAGTATGGCCGTGTAGGCGAGTTGAGCCACAGAAAGCGCGCAAAACATGAAGTCTCGCTTATGTTTAGGTGACTTAAACTGGGTAGAGCCTACAATCCAATCGAAAACCCGTACTTGGTCAGTGGTCAACTTAAAAAAAAAAATTGACCTCAGTGAGCTCTTAGCTTGATACGTGATACTGATCAACAGATACCTTGTTTTGACAGGTGTCAATTGATCAAAACATGGATGTCCAATATCAAAGATGTATGCTGTAAACTAGCATGATACTGGTCACATTGGCATACATGGAGGGGTGGCTGTATGGACGAGCGATGATGTCATGGCTATAAAACCAAAACTTCTCGCATCGATGGGTTACCATAAAATTATTTTCTTAACTATGGTGCTCGGCACACATGGAGCTTTGCTAAAAGGTTTCCAAATAAGCATTTTTCAAATCAAACAAGTCCTTCTGTCAAGAAAACCAACTTGAAATGGCCCCAAAATGTCATTACACTCATTAAAACAAAGTGTGACAACCAAAGTCATGATTAGGTTAAAGTGTAAATGATGGAAACGTTTATGGAAAAACCTTAAATAACAATGACCAAAACCAGGTTTTCTGAGCCCGCGAGACTGAGCACCCCCAGCAAACCATTGTTTTAACGAAAAAAGCTGGTCAGCAACCTGGTCCTTGTCGTTGCTGTCTAAGGGCTTCCACTTTTTATGGCTCCATGATCCATGGGATTAAGCATTTGAGGTTTGTTGGGTTTTTTCGTGTTCTATCAGACTAGGTTGACACAGTGACTGCTGTTGTTTATGCCGTTTATTCCTCAACTTGTCAACACTGATTAAGTCTGCTAACGACTATTTCCAAAAAACCTTAACTGCTTCAACCTAAGGCTGGTTGCTGTTGAAATATTTATTCCCAATAGCACACGACCTAAAAATACCCATGAATTCTGCATATGAGAGTGGGGGTGTAAAAGACCATGGTATGCTCTGGTCTTGTATTGCTTGATGTAGTTCTTGAATGAATTACTGTGTCAAGTTTTTACGACGTCATATACAGGTCTGATCAAACGTCACATTATTGCGATATTCTTACGCTTTTTCCTTGCATTTAATAACAGTAATAATGGTAACTATAATTGTAACAATAATCAACATATGCTGCCCTAAACCCACATGTATAACGTACATGTAAAAGACAATCCTAAAACCTAGTTGCTACAAAAGAAAAAACGATTAAAAAACAAAGTAGACCTTAAATCAAACGACAATGACAACAATGATGAGGTCACTTAGGTTGTAGATTGCAAAGTTTCGAACCTGTTACTACTAGTCTTCTTCAGGCAATAAAGTCGATTGATTATGTGCTTCAATACGTATCACAGTGCTTGGCTTCAATAGTTATGTTATGGGGGGTGAAGTGTTATGAGGGGAGTTTCCTTCACTCTTTGTGCATTCCAGTGCGAGTAAAAATCAATATATTTTAACTCCAAAGTGGGTGGTCGCCGGATTATTATTATTATTATCATTATCGTGTTCCTTGATTCTCTCCCGCAAAGATCAACCCATCTCGCCAATGTAGGTTTACCACATTCACATGGAATCCTATAGCTTGCACCACCTCGTCTTGCCGTAGGGATAATGTGTTTTGGTTGCACTAAATGGGATCTGAGTGTTATATCTGGCTTGAAGGCAGCACAAATGCCTTGTTGTTGTAGGCAGCTTGGGGAAGCATTTCTTGTATTGATAACTTCTTATACTTGAACAAGCATTTACTCAAATTCCAAAGCTTCCTCACATTCTTCTTATGTTTGTTAATTTATCCCTAGAAGACGCTGGCTTAATACTCCTCACCAGGTTTTGCACATGCATGAACACAATCCAGCTACTCTCTCACTGGCTCTTTCAAGAGTGATCGAACTTATGGATTGAAGGATTTAACTGTCAAAGAGCAGTTCATTGAGTCCTGCCCTTAAGACCTGGCAACTCACCTTCACGAAGAGTGCTGAAGAGTAGGGTTGCAGAAAAGACTGTTGTTGTCCTGAGATACTGTCTGTAGTGGGATAGTGGTAAAGAAGCATCATGTATGTTGCTCATCACAAGTTCCCAATGCAAGAATCATGGTTGATACTCCTTGTACCTCAAGGGGCAAGTGGATGCTGATCACAGTACTGGTACAGCCCAGTCAACATGGGTTTGAGTAGTAGGCATCTGGCCCTTGCCTGGTAGGGGGAAGTAGGCAGGAAATTCGAAGGTTTCCGAGCGCCCCCCTCCCTCTGTTCCTGAGGAGGTTGGTCCAGATGGGGGACAAGTTGTGGCGGCCTCTGTCCTTTTGAGTGAAGGGCATAGAGTCCGAATGTAGACGGCTTCCTTAACACCTCTTTCAAACCACCTCGATTCAACCTCCAAAATCTCTGTGTTAGCAATATCGATGGAACGTCCTGGTTCAGTAGTGTGTATGTGCCTGGACACTTCGCAAGTAGAGGAGCTGGGGCGTCTGTGCTCCATGAATCGGCCTTGATAGACCGTTCTGTCTCTCCTACGTAAGATGCCAGAAAATCCTCACATGGAATGTGGTAAACTGGACCCGTGACTTGGAGTTTGTCCAGTTTGTCCTTAGGCCTGACCAGTAGTTGCCGTAAGGTATTAGATGGTTTGAAGTAGGCTGGGTTGTTGTAGCCTTTCAGGATTCTTCTCAGTTCTTCAGAGAACCCACGGCTATACGGCATGACGACTGGGTATTTCTTCTTGCTGGTGCCGGATGATGGTAGTGTCACGGCTTGGCTTGAAGGCTGTTGTTCCTAACCGGGCTGTTTAGGGTCTTTCAGAAGCCAACTAGGGTAACTATTGTAGCTCAGAGCAGTCCTGACATGATCAATCTCCCCCTCTCTGCCCTTAGGGTCACTGACGATGGATTCCGTGCGATGGGCCAGGGTCCTAACCACTCCCCTCTTTTGTTCCAAGGGGTGGTTACTCTCAAAGTTGAGGTACTGGTCTGTGTGCGGGGCCTTTCTGTAGACTCTCGTATTTATGGAACCATCCTCATTGATCACGGACCAAGTGTCCAGGAACGCAAGGGCTCTCTGCGTGTTGTTGTCTTCGGAGTGGGTCTCAACTTCTCCCTTGGTGGTCCACTTGATGTCATCATCTATGCTGTTGAGATGGTCTGTGAACTCTTGGGCGTAGGCCTTCTTTAGTTTCGTATGGGTGTTGTCAATATACCGCCGCCACCAGGTAGGGGGGTGCGCAGCGGTTGCGATGGCCTTCTGTTCAAAGTCCTCTATGTACAGATTACACACCATGGAGGAAACTGGGCACCCCATTGCAGCTCCATGGATCTGTTGGTAGAACTGACCTTGGTACAGGAAGTATGTACAGTTCAAACACAAACCGAGTAGAGTCACAACATCCTTGGGGGCCATGGGGGTCCTATCCTTCAAGATGTCGTCCTCCTCGAGCTTCTTGTGGATCAGTACAAGGGCTTTGTCACTGGAAACGCTGGTGAAAAGGGCTGAGACGTCATAAGACCTGAGTTCTTCGTCTGGGGCGGTATGCAGGGTTCTCACTTCCTCGGCGAAGGCTTAGGAGTTCTTGACATGGTGCTCAGTTTTACCGACTAGGGGTGACAGGATATCGGCAACATCGCGGGCGATTTCGTATGAGATCGTCCCTATTGAACTCACAATGGGGAGTAGTGGGCAGTTGACTTTGTGGATCTTGGGTAGACCGTAGACCTGTGGGGACTGGTCACACATGGGGTACAGTTTACATTGCAGGGCATAGTCGATTACCTCGCAGTCCTTGAGGTCTCTAAGGGCTGTGGCGAACTCCTTCTTGTATCTGCTAGTGGGGTCTGCTTTCAGCTTCTTGTAAGTCTTGATATCGGACAGGATTGCTTGGCATTTGATGTGGTATTCCTCCTTGTTCAAGACCACAGTGACTCTTCCTTCGTCAGCAGGCAGAATCATGATGGAGTCGTCCTTCTTCAGGTCATCCATGGCCTTTCTCTCCTCGTCTGACACGTTCTGGTCTTTCACCTTGTCGTTGTGTTGCAACAAATTCAACACCTTGGCCCTAAGGTTGTTAGCATCGCTGTTGTTGAGTTGCCTGCATGCTGATTCAGTAACCGTGACGATATCAACAATGGGGACTCGACGTGGAGTCACCGCAAAGTTCAGTCCTTTCTTGAGAACAGAATATGATCAAAGCACTTCTTAACCCATTTTGATATACATTCGTTAGCTAAGCTGTTGTTTACCTTATTGTCCGATTGCTTTTTCTTGTCTCGAACATTGATGAGTCGTTGGGATTTGTTTTGCTGTCTTGCCTTCGTGAGACCGCATCTGCGCACTCCGCACAAATGACGTCACTTCCTCTCGTTTTCCTGGTAACCGATCGTCGATCTTTTTGGTGAAATCATCCAGGTTTTTCTTCAAATTACTGATCTTGTTCACTGTTTGACCCATCCTAACTCTGAGAAGAGATTGTTCCGCTCTGCGTAAAATGTTACGCCCACAAGAGCCACAGTTTTGAAGGTTACTTGCTTCATCTCCAGTGTTTCTAACGGATGCCAGTTCTCCAATAACTTCAACACAATGTTCACATCCCAAGTGCCATTATACCTCGGAACTGGGGGGCACACGTTAAACATGCCCTTCAGCAGCCGAACTACCAGTGGGTGTTCTCCAATAGGTCGTCCGTTTACTGGAACCAACATGCCTGACAGAGCTGACCGGTAAGAGTTGACTGTGCTGTATGATTTGCCTTCGCCAAACTGGTCAGACAAAAAGTCACACACCGTCCCTACAGTCGCCGAGTACTGCTTCCCTGTGCCGGCTCTCCATGACTCCAAAATGTATGTGGCTGCCCTTGAAGAAATTCGTTCACCTTCCAATCGACTCCTGATAAATTCCATGTGGTTAGGCGAAGAGACTTCCTCAGCGGATGCAGCTGCCCTGACTGGGGCAGGATCAGCAGCGTCTGCCACTGGGGTAACAGAAGTGGTCGGTTGATTACCATCTCCAAGATTAGAGGAAACCAGTGGGCCATCGGCCAATCTGGAGCTATCACAACCGCGCTTGGAACTTCTTCCACTTTCAGTTTCTGCAACACTTTGCCCAGTAGGCTGAAAGGAGGAAATAAATAAGGTTTCAAACGAGACCAAACTACCGAAAACGCATCCACCGCCCATGCGCCTGGGTATGGTTTCCATGAAACATAGCAGCCCACTTGATAATTTAAGCATTATGCAAATAAATCAACGTCTGGAGCAAAATAACGTTCAGCTATCCACTTAAAGACTGTAGGATGGAGTTTCCATTCGAGGCTGCTTTCATGCTTGCGCAATAACCTATTGCCGCATACATTCTGAACTACAGGAACGTGAAAGGCTTCAAAAGAACAGTCAAACGACAAGCAAAGTTCCGAAATGGAATAAGCTATGCAATCCAGGGACACTATTTTCCCACCCATGTTGTTGACATATGCAACCGCAGCTGAGTTGTCACAAAACACTTTGATTACATTCCCTCCGCATGATGAGGAGAAAAAACTTTGAAGCCCTAACAGAACCGTTTGCAGTTCAAGCCGATTGATGTGTTGTTTCTTTTCTTCCATCGACCACTTGCCATTCAGTGGATCCCGACACCCTGCCCTTTACCCCTCAGTATGCATGTTGGTGCGTCGCACCCCAACCTGATTGAGACACATCTGTAGTCAACACCATGATTGACGAATGCTTCTTAATTGATGTGCCATTGTACAAATGACACCTAGTTGAAAACCACTCGAGCTCATCTTTGGCCCCCTGAGACAGCGAGCATGCCGCATCGAAATTATTCAAATTTTGTTCCAGTGCATTGATTTTAGAAAATTCCAAATGCCGATAGTGTAATCTCGCCAATTTTATGGCTGGGAATGAAGATACAATCAATCGAATGACCTCAGCCACTTCCTGAATAGATCATTTAGAGTGGTGTAAAGTGGCCAAAGCTCTTTCAATTAGTTTATTCAAAACGTAAATATTTTGAGTGATCAGCATGGATCAGGACCAATAGGTACGCATCCTTTAGGTCCATTCTGATCATATAGTCATTGGGTCTAATTAAATCTAAAAGAGAACTAAGGCCTTCCATTTTGAAGTGGTGGTATTCTACAAAATAGTTCAGTGGTTTCAAATTAATAGTAGATGTAAATAGATTCGATAGGAATTGGTTGGGATCAAAAGACACACGTCTTATCCCACCCTTTCCCAACAATTTTCCAACCTCCACTGAAATACATTGTTTCTCGTCTTGAGAGAAAGGCATTATCTTAGGTCATTTGTATTGAATTGGGTCTCTTTTGAACTCAATCTTCTAGCCATGCACGACATCTCTTATCCATTGATCAGACTAAATCCTGTCCCAGAATAGAGAAAATATATCTCTCAAACATCCACCTACCTTTGGATAAACTTCACAACTCTTGCCAATGCTTAAACCTGATTTTGATTGCTTTTCCTGCGATCCGCTTTCGGGGAGAGCTGCTCTCGATGAGGTTTGTGGTTATACCGGCGCTTCGAGTTTCAAGAATAATCTCTTCAATCTCTGCTGTGACCCGAAGAACGATTCTCTCCATAATTACGCCATTTGTTATACGGTTGGCTTGACTGTTGACCATGACTTTTACACTTGGATGAGTTCACACTTATCCTCTGGGCCAACTCGTCCCCAGATAACATGGTTGTTATTGTTGGGATTCACGGCAAAGGGATTTGAACCCTGGAGCAACCTCCGACTTCAGCATCTCTCTACGTTTCATCGATAATTCAAACACTGAATTCCCCAAAAGCATTAGCGCGTCAATAGCCAAATCGAAGGCATCTGCCACCAAAATGGATTGGGCCTTGTTTTTCTTGGCTTCCACAAGTTTACTGGCAAGACTGGCTACTGGGACAATACCTTTAATTAAACCCTTTTGGAAGGCTTGAAAACTAACATCACGGACTGATAAAGGAAGTGAGTTTTATAACAAACATGTAAAAGATCACTTAGCTAAGAATAAAATAACACTCTATTCAACAGAAAATGAAGAAAAATCTAGTGTACATGTAGTTGAAAGATGGAATATTAAAAACAAAATGTGGAAACAATTTACTATACAAGGTAACACACAATATTTAGACATGCTTCCTACAGTATTAAAACAGTATAATAACACTAAACACAGTTCAATAACAATGACACCAACAGAAGCTTCAAATAAAAAAAATGAAGGAATAGTGTTTTTCAATTTATATGGTGCTATGGAAACATCAAAACAGAAACCAAAATTTAAAATTGATGATAAGGTTCGAATTAGCAAATATAAAAGAAAGACTTTTGACAAAGGTTATACACCAAATTGCACTGAAGTATTCACAGTTGATAAGATTCAATACACTAACCCAATCACTTACAAACTACATGTAAAAGATCTCAATGATGAAGAGATACATAGCAGTTTTTATGAGCCTGAATTATTAAAAGCCAAACAAGATGTATTTAGAATTGATAAAGTTATAAAAAGAGATTATAAGAATCAACAAGCTCTTGTATCTTGGAAAGGATATAGCAATGATTTTAATTCTTGGATAATTCTTGGATACGAACTAAGGATTTGACGGATATATAGAATTATTTTCTGTATATATATAATATACAGTACTGTGCAAAAAGAATGCAAATGAATTTCGGGCTTTTCGGCACTTTTCGCTACTTTTCAACGAAATATAATGAAATTTCAGGCGAAACGAATTTTCATTCGGACTTTGTTGAAATTTCGAAACACCTATTGTTTCAATCAAAATGAAAATTCGCAACGCCCGCGCGAATATTTGAGCGAAATTTCGTTGTAACATAGAGAAATTTCGTCCTGACACAGCGAGATTTCAAGAGTGCTTATCAAAAGTTCGCAGTCAGCATTTGCCTTTTACTGTACATTTAAGATAAGGTTTGAAAAAGGCCAGTCAAAGCTATCATAAGTGACCAAGCCGGGAATTTGTGAGAGTGGTCCCAACAAGAGCTGGTCGCTTTCATGAGCCGATTCTCACAAGAGACCAAAATTAAAAACAATAAAGGGTGATTGTTGCTTACATAAAGAAGATAACGTTCGATAAAATTATTTAAGCGGGAAGATTAGTCATGGTAAAGGAAGCGTTTTTACAATCCCTGACATCTGGATTGCTTCTAAGAAACATGTCACGAAAACGTCGATTCCCCGGGCGATGTGTTTTCGAGTTCTGAATTACCAATATGTTGAGAGAAGTGTATTGCCAAATAACTCGAGTTTGGATTATCGCACAGCCCTAAAACTTTGACATGCTCATGATTTATTACCTTCCTACAACATCTCAAATTCTTGACTTAATTTGTTGAATGGTAAGCAATTTTATTTTTTCTTTGCGTGGTACTTGCGTGACGTGAAAACCAAGAAGAATTGTTAGGTTTGGTATGTAAAAATGGCTATGGCAATGATGTTATTTCTCGTGTTTACAATCAAGGTTGAGAGAAGAGTACAGTTGTTGATTCCATTCATTCATTAAGATGGAAACGCTAACCAACACTACGACCCTACACTACAAAATTTTGTTTTAAGCCGCAGCTACAAGAGCAATTTTTGGCTTGCTACACTGATGCGATTTTTTCGAATTTTGTTGCGTTGCCAGCGCGCAATGAAAATCGCAAGTGTAGCCACCCTTGAACTGCCGATTTTTTTCAACGACTTTTTCTGCTGTCGCATTGCCAGTTCAAGGGTGGCAACACTTGGGATTTTCATCGCGCCCTATCGACGCGACAAACTTTGAAAACATTGCATCACCGGCGTGAGCAAAACATCGTTCACGTAGCCGCGGCTTTAGGATTAAGATATTTCGATTATTAAAGTTCTTGAACTTTCGTTTCAGTACGTGCGAACTCCAACCGAAATTTTGTTGTTAGATTTACAAATTTTCGTCTTGCGTTTGAATTTTCCTGTGGCTCAGGCCGAAAAATCACACCTCTTCCCCCGAAACTTCGATGAAATTTTCGAGCGAACAATAAGTGAATTTCATCGAAATTCCTTTGCATTCTTTTTGCACAGTACTGTAAAATGAGTTCTAAAAGTATTGATTTATATGCATCTCGATTTGAAAGTGATTATCAAAGCGATGGTCAATTAGATCGATATGATTTATATGACAGCTTTATTGATGATTCTCAATGTAGTTTTGATGTTAATTCAGATAATACTTATGAAACAGAAACAGAATATTTTTCATCAGATACTGAAAATTAATAAAATCTAAATATATATTATATATATGAAAAGTTTAAAAGAAATTATTCAGGTCTTAAATGATTGCTGTTTTAGTTATGTTAATGCTTTGAAAAGACGAAAAGACGAAAAGACGATTTAAATTCCAAATTAACATATAAAAAATTGCAGCACTCTTTTGAAATGTTTAAAACGTTTTGTTTTAATTAAAATGTATAATATAATATATATACATGAATGATCAGATTGTTTTTAAAATGTACAATGAACTTTATAATTATTTAGTAAAAATTATTTAGTAAAAATTTCTAAACATAAATTTAAATATCTTAGAGAAATTAAACAAAAGATAAATAAAAAATTTGAAATTTCTTTTAAATATTTAAAGTATTATGATAGAAAACTAAAAAAAGATTTTAATTTAAAATTAAATTGTAATTTTATGATTAGAATATAATACATATTTTTCTGTTATAATATAATGAATAATTTAATCGATGAAAATCATGTTTATCAAAAATTTATTACTTTTTTAGATTGCATTAGTGAATATTATTGAACAAAAAAGAGAATCTGATCATGATTATTTTATCAAATTAATGAAATGTAAAAAAGAACTATGTGAGCGATATTTAGAGGAATTTTGTTATGATGATTTTTACATTTATAGTACAGACGAGGAAAATGAAAATGAAAATATTATTTAAATATAAAGTATTATAATATTTTAATAATGACTTATTCTAGTGATAAAGAAAGAACACAAGCTATTTGTGAATCTAAAAGAAAATATATGTTAAATAAAGAATGGTTTTCCTCGATACTAGACGATACATACTAAATTGACTGCTCCCCATAGGAGCTTTTCAGGGCCAATGAAACACAACGAAACAACAACTGTTCAGAATCCCAACTGGCCGGAGGCAAACCAGTTGGCTATTTACAAATGCAGCGGCGAAGTTGAACCAGTGACTACCAGGATCTAATTCAACGAGTGGTCAGAGTGGGTCTTGAACCCGGGATCTCCGAATCTCGAGGCAAGCGCCCTAACCACTGGGCCACACTTTATACTTTAGCAGGAAAACATTGTCATTTAAAAACATTAAAACAAAAAAAAAAATTGAAAATAAACATTTTTTGTAAAAAACATAGAATATTATTTTTGTAAATATAAATAATAATTTGAATAAATTATTAAATTTGTAAAATTACTAAAAATTAAAGTTTTTATCTATAGTATAAATATAGATGAACAAATCACAATTAGAAAAACTTTCAAAATCAGAACTAATAAATTTGATTTTACAACAAAATAGAAAGACTATAAAAGGAAAACCTATACCAACACCACGCCGCAGCGTAAAAGAAATGATTCACGAATATGAAGATAATATAATTCGACCTCCTTTTAAATTTAGAGATAAATTAACAACTATTATTGAAATAGCTATATTAAACTACCAAATGAATTATGTAATTGTTCAAAAGGATTGATAAACTTAAAAAACAACGATACTAAATGCTTTTTATGGGCTCATATAAGGCATCTTAATCCACAAAACAAGGATCCTCAAGGAATAAAAAAATCAGATAAGGCATTTATTCAAAATTTAGATTATCAAGGCATTGAATTTCCAGTAACTATTAAACAAATAAACAAAATTGAAGAACAAAAGAGTAATAACATCAATGTATTTGGTTATGAAAATAAACAACCTTTTCCTATTTATATATCAAAAGAAATGTATGGAGATTTTATGAATTTATTATTAATAACAGAAGAAACCAACACATTATGTACTTATCAAATATTTCAATAAATTCATGTTCAAACAAACAAAACACAAAGAAAGAAAGCATGTGTGAATGTATTGTCTACAATGCTTCAGCTCTGAACAAGTTTTGACTAATCATAAAGAAATTTGTATTGAAATAAATGGACAACAAGCTATCAAAATGCCAGAAAAAAATCAACTACCTGTGCCGTTTGCGATATATGCTGATTTTGAAGCTCTTACAGAAAAATTACAAGGTTGTAAACTTATGAACAACAGAGTATTTGGAAAAACAACGCAAAATTTATGGAAAAGAGTTGATGTTAAACTTGTCACGGATGAAAAAAAAAATGATTAAATTAACATCAAAGCCAACTTATGTAAGCAGTAAAATATTCAACAAAAATCGAGTGGCTATCCATAAGATTAAAGAAACACTAACCCTAAACAGACCAGCTTATGTTGGAATTTGTATTTTAGACCTAAGGTATGATTTTCATTATAATTATATCAAACAAAAGTATAATAATAAAGCAAAATTATTATTCACAGATACTGATAGTTTGTGTTATGAAATTGAAACTACTGATTTACAAAGACTTTTGTAATGATAAAGATAAATTTGGTAATAGTGATTATCCTGAAGATAGTCAATATTTCAACAAAGCAAACAAAAAAGTTATAGGTAAATTCAAAGATGAAACTTCAGGCATGCCAATCACTTAGTTTATCGGAATACGATCTAAAATGTATTCATATGTAAAAGGCGACAACCAAGTCGGAAAGACCGCTAAAGGAATTAAAAAGATTGTTATTCACAAAAATATCAAGCATAAAGACTACAAACAAACGCTATTTAATAACAGACAAATGTATCATACCATGAAAACCATTAGAAACAACAACCATCAACTTGCAAGCTATGAGTTCAATAGAGTGACATTGTCATGCTTCGATGACATGCCCTATATCCACAAAAATGGTATAACAAGTTATGCTTGCAGTCACTACAAAATAGAATGAGTTAACAAAACAAATCCGCTTGACGACAAAGTTCTGTGAATGTTATGCTATGGGGATTCTTTCATGTTTCACTTGCTTCATGCATCACCTGTTTATCAGAAAATTTACCAAAAAATTTACCAAATCTATGTTTTTTACCAGAAGAGTAAATCATCATTTCATCGATAAAGTCCATGTGGTATTACATCATTGACTTCCTGTTTCATTTGATTATATGAATACTTAACACACTTCATGAATGCACCTTCCAAAGTAGCTTCCAAAATGGAAACCAAAATGGAAACCAAAATGGAAATAAAAATCATTTGAGAAACAATTTTGGTAAAAAAATGAAACTTGTGATTGGTTAAAACTGACTTGAATATGAGAAAAAACCCTTAATTTTGTTTTCATGTTCCATTTGATTGATTATGCAAATATTTAATCAAGTAGTTTTTTGCTTGGTAATATATTTTTTTAATTAGTTTGTTTTGGTCAATGTTTTGGTTGCTTTAAGTTTTCTCTCGCTACATGTAGCTCTAAATTTGAGTGCTTATCGCTTCAATTGTCTACTATGGAATATGTTGACTGGAAATTGCGTTTCATTTTACTTTATACGTACATCTGGCTTTCAGTGTTTTATCTTTGAATGTTCGAGGGTTAAACAAGATGATCAAGCGACGTCAGGTATTTCGATCAGCAAAGATCGGATGTACTATTTTTACAGGAGACATACTCTTCTGTGCAAAACTTAAAATCGTGGGAAGGAGAATGGGGTGGTAAAATGATTGGAGGTCATGGCACTAATCACAGTCGAGGAGTAATGATTTTATTCAAGTCCAAACTTTCTGTAAATATTGAGCAAATTATATCGGAGAAAAATGGTAGATATATCCTTCCTCAAGTATTGGTAGAAGGCGTTTTTCTGAATATTTACGCTCTAAATGATCAAACTCATCAGGTGCAATTACTTAGAGGGTTATCTAATTCAGTTTTAAATAAATATGCCCGGGAAAGAATAGTCCTAGGGGAAGACTTGAATTGTTATGAACGAAATTGACAAATGCAGAGGGAGCTCTTTCGAACAAAAGAAGACAGTTAGAACTCAAAATCTCATTGACACCTGAAGCTGCAAACATCCACGTGGAATAATCCATACAAGAAATCTATTGCAGATTAGACTACCATTTTATTTCAAAAAGCATGGAATCCACGATACAAAATGCTAATATCGTGGCTAACGTTTTTTCCGATCACTCTGCTATAACCCTGTCAATGTCTTTAAAAAGTAATGAAACAAAGAGTGGCTCTGGATTTTGGAATTTAACAATTTATTGTTAATGGATAAGTGTTACATGGAGATGATAATAAAACAAATACCTGAGTTTGTTGCCAAATACTGCAATCTCAATGACAAAGGCTTATTTTGGGAAAAAATCAAAAGGGAAATTAGAGCATCAACAATAATTTTCGCTAAAAATAAAGCCAAACAAAAACGAAACCAAGAGAAAGATTTGCTCATGCGACTAAACCAATTACAGGAAAAGTTAAGGTTAAACATTAGCGAAGCAATGAAAGTTGAAATGGATCGAGTCCAAAAAAAAACTAGCAAAGATTGTGAATAAAAAAACACAAGGAGCTATGACACATAGTAAGGCATAATGGTATGAGTTCGGTGAAAAGAATAATAAATACTTGTACAACCTAGAAAAAATAAACCATAAGATGAAACACATAACCTCGCTAAAAAAAGAAGACGGTAACATAGTCCTTGAGCCTAAACAAATTACAAATTCTACGCAATGCAATTAAACGCTCAAAGGAAATAGAGGGTATTCAAATTGATCCAAATAAATCTATAAAGATAACCCAATACGCCGATGACACAACGGTTTTCGTGAAAGACATTCGGTCTGTTCATAGGCCCTTTGACATGCTGCAACAATTTGAGAACTGTTCTGGTCTACGAATAAACCAATCTAAATCAAATACTGGCTGGGATCATTGCGTCAGAGAAAGGATTCCATTCTAAAATTAAAATTAAGTGACGAGACTGTATACGCCTTGGGTGTATATTTTTCATATGATGAAGAACTTGCCAGTAAAAGAAACTTCTTTGAAAAGTTGCGTCAACTTAAAAAGATACTGAACATTTGGTCATCTCGAGGCATATCTATATATGGAAGAGTAAATATAGTCAAAACGTTGGAAATATCTAAACTAACTTAATTCATAAAGAAATTAATTAACTAAGTCCTAATGAATTCTCAGGCTTTTTAGTTCATCAAGCAACAAAGGAGACTTGTGTCTCATTGGTTGATTGTGTTGCTTGTACCCAGGTTTTTGCATGTGCAAGCACTCGCTCGCTCCCTCGCGCGAGCGAGCAAAATAACAAACAAAATGGCGACCAAAGGTGTCTTGTCTTCTTTCACTTTCACGTGATAGATTTTTCGTCCGTGGCATAGATCGACTGAGGTGGTAGTTCAGTTCGATATTCCTTCTGTTTTGTTTATAATCTCAAGCCGTAAGCTAGTGCACCCTATTAAATGTCCTTTAAAGAATTAGTGTATTTTACGTTCCTTCTTGTCCACAGAAACATAATACGAAATGCCATCGTTGTTAACGTCTTCTTCACCAGTTGCTACTAGTTACAATTAGCAACGTGTGTGGAGGATTTACTAAATCGCCATGGATTGAAATTGGAGGGTAGATAATAAGGGTACTGTAGTAACTTGTAGGTAGTTGATGAATGTGCAAGCTATTGTTATTTCCTATTATTCTGAGCCTTTTAAATTCGCTGGTTTTTCAGGAAAAATTATCTATTTTTTGTGCTCATGGCTGGAGAAAAATGTATAGTAAGCTTTTACTTCATGTTGATTTAAAAACAATAATTTTGAACCTCTCAATCATGACTTCAATTAGGCATTTCCATTACTTTTCCTATTCACATGCAAATGCTGCTATTTTGCTCTTACTTTTAGGTTAAAAAAACCCCGATTTTCTCATTTTCTGACCATTTTACCCACTTGACACCCTGTAAATAGCAATTTGTTTAAATTGTACATCATGTGGGGCATCATGTGGGGCATGCCAAAACAACCTATTGTTTACCTGTTGTCATTAATGTGCCAACCAGAGGCTCGCTGGCTGTTGAAACAAAGGGCCTTTTGTTCCTGTGGTTGGCACATCAATGCTTGTCATCAGATATCTTCCCTATATATTTGTAACAAAGTTAGTAAAATTAATGTAAAATTAACGTCATAATTAAGGTTAAGCATTGTCAGTAAACATTGTCTAATCAATATCTATTACTTGCTTATTTACTATATGGCTCTATGTTGCGGGGTAGTGACTATGAAAATCCATTGTCACAGCTTATAAAATTCAAAAATAAAGTTATTAGAATCATTAATGATGTTCTCCCATCCCACTTTACGTTTCCTCAGGTCTATTGCAATTTCACGATATTGCTAAATGTACACATTTATTTGCGCATGATTGGCTTTGTGGCGATAAGCCATGTAATTTTTTCCATATTACTGGCTTCGGAGCAACATATTCATTCAACTCAGAATGCATCTTTCCAGTATTTATTTCTTCATGCTATAGCCAATGTAAGAAAATTCTGCCTATCTATTATTGGAAAATACTTTTGGAATGACTTCCACTTTATAATCGAAACAGCGCATCTAAAATCCATTTTTAAAAAAGCAATTTTTGAACACTATTTTGCTCAGTACTGATTTCCTTACTTGCTGGTATGTACTCCAGTATTATAAGTCCAAATATTGCAACTGAATGGGATATCCTGTTCTGTAGATTGAGTACTATTTAAAGTTAAGAATATAATATTATTCTTTCTCTGAGATTGTTGTTAACTTGAATGTATTCACATTATGGATTACATTTACTAATGTTTTACCTGGTTATGTCTTATATATGAATCAGTGCCAATCTCCTTTTTAGTATAGCTAACGATATACCATTTATTTCTATTGGTGATATAGTGTATATAATTACGTTATCTGTAATAGTTTCGTTTTTTCACTCTCCTGAAGCAGTTTTATACAAATGTAAATAATACTTTGCCTGAGATGAGTAAATTTTGTACCAAGAAAACGTGTAAGTGCATTGTAAATAAATAAATAATAAATAATTTAACTACGAATCAGTGTCAATATCCACATTTTTGTGCAAAACTAGTATTTGATGTATCCACAATGACTGGATAGCATTGAGGGGACGTCCTATGACTGTTCTTCCAACAAACAACTAGCTCGAAGTTACAGATTTCAATACAATAGGCTCACTTTGCTGGTCGCTTGCGCACGCCTTGCTACTTTTAAATTTAAAGTGTTTAACTTAAATTATTCTTCTGATATTTGTGTGTCGGCTGTTAAAGGTGATTCCTGTATCAAGAAATATTTTCTAAGATTTGGCCACGAGAACGCATGAGTTAGAATTACTTGTGCACGTCATTTCATCAACTTGAAACTCTCGCAGCTTAGGGCAATATGACAAAATACAAATTGAAAAAAGCTTCAAATTTAGTGCTTTTTCAGTGGTTTAATTTTCAGACGTAAAAGTGTGCCATGTCAAAGACACAATAGGGCAGAGTGAGATGATATCATAACAAGATTTGGAGCCCTTTTGTAGACAACAACGTGTCACACGAAACCTGCTGTGTTGAACCTTGCCACTTTAAATGACAATTTCTTTACACAAATCTTTCTTTGGTTGTTGGGCTTACTGCAGCAAGTGGGAATTCCCGTATCACTGCCTATGACAAAAGTCTGGAAAAAGGGAATTAAAATATTTTTTATCAAGGAAATTTAAATGATCTGGAGCACTCGTAACGTAAAGCCTTGCGTCTTGGCTAAATCTGTTCGCTTCAAGATTCAAAATCAGCCCTATTTCTTCTCCAGAACAATTCCCGACTCTACTTCGACCATGTGGTTAAAAATTTCAAGGCTGGGAAGCTTTATAGCGAATTTAGATGTTCTTCACCAGTGGGCTGCCATTTTTCGACTCCATCGCTTCAAACGCCAGTTCACCCATATTTTTGAATGTGAACTCACATTTCAATTTAAATCCGACTTATTTGATTATTTAAGTCTCTTAAATAAGGAAAAACAATGCCAGGAAGGCAAAACTATCCTCTGCTCATTGCCAGTTCTGCATTTTGACTCGGCATCTTCGCTTCATTTGTGATCCTTCGCCGTATTTCGCGTTGTATTGAACCAGTATCACTCATTAAGATAAGGCAATGCCCATGTCTTTCAAGTGACTTATCATCTTTGCATTCATTGTGTGCCGTCCTTTTGGAAACATGCGATGAATATTAACGATACCAGCACTACATCCACCATTTCTCATGTTCCCGCATTTTGAATGAATTTGACTGAATCTCAAGGCATTTTCGGGGTGATGAGGCGCATGCGCAACATTAGTCTCCTTTGTTACAAGAAGCTAATTAGCGTGTCATTATCAGGGCCCACAGAGAAGTTTTGAAGTGGGGGGGGAGGGACACTCCATCTCAATCAAAGGGAGGGGGCAGACTCTAGAAATGGTTAAAATGCGTCTAACCTTACTTCACAGCAATCTTAACATACTTTATTGCTTCAAAAAGTCAAGTGATAGTTCAGTCTTGAAATGCAGTTAACATCAGTGGCCCTAGCTCAGTTCCATTTAATACTTACAATTCATCAGCCATTTAGAATAACAAATGAGGAAGTAACATACGGTAAGAGAACGCCTCATTACAATACTGTGGCTGATTTATGTGCTTATTGTTAGGAAATCTGATTCCTTAAATGTACAGACAGTTCTTTTTTGACTACTGTTATGACCAGAAAATTCATTTGCCATGTCAGCAAGGCAAAGTTTGTTGGTTCTCTCTTTGCGTGTGTTGACCACTGTCATATTTCTAAACCATTCTTGAGTCATTGTCGATCTGAGCCATGTTTTTAACCTTAGAACCACAGAAAATGACCTTTCTCTAGCTGTGCTGGTTGTGGGAATTTACCAGCAGAAGCTTGCAGATTGTGACAACTTCATTTCCAATGCTTTCCTCAGGTTCCTGTATTAACTCCTTCATTTTCTCTAGAATGCCATTGAAACATGTAATATCAACCATTTATCAAAACTTAAAACATTTCCAGTTGGGCTTTCAACCTTCCAGAAACTAAATCATCAGCATAATTTGTTTCAAGAAACTTAAGCTCTGTGGAGCAGTCTTCCGATATAACAACCTCAAAAAAGACTCCATCGTTGGATATGTAATAAAAGCTTGGCTGGCTAAAACGCTGGTCAATGGCATTCACCATAAAGTCAATATCTTCAAAGTATATGCACCTGTAACAGTCATGGGATGATGCAGGGGAAAAGGTGAACAAGAGCTCTCATGTTCGGCAACTGTCAGGCGACATGATACTGACACATTACCAACAGCCAGCCGACAGTGTTGATGAAGCCAAAAATGTACCCAAAGCACTAAAAGTTAAAAACAGCAAATAGACATCCATCTCCAGACTGTACCTACCAATTTTTGTACGTACCGGTACCTATTTCGGCCAACTGTCGGCCAACAGTTGGCCAGCCGACAGTATCTTTTGGGAACTGTTCTTCACTTTTATCAATGCAGGATATGATGTTGCTCCAGTACTGTTTTCTTGGTAAGGTTGGCTCTGACATACCTGAATGTAGAGGGGTGATTTTGAGTATTTGTTAACACTAAGTCATAAAAAGATTTGAAGCTTGCATCACTACACATCTTTTGCAGAACCTTTTTTTGTAAGCCAAGCGATTCATTGTCTGCTAACAGCTGACATCCTTGTTTTCTGCATCATTTTCAATAAATTTTCAGCGTGTGAAAACGGATGCTCCCCCAAATTTAAACCAAACAATAAATCGAAGATGTTCATTAGGGGTTGGCACCCAACTGTCAGTGCACGTATATCCAACTGCAGTTTCTCCTTAAGGCAAAAGCTCCAATCCTGAAGAAACGCAGAATAGTTAGCCAGGATTCTATCCATCTTGTAGAACACAACCTTTGGCTGCAGAGTCAGCTTCTTCAAGATCCTCTTTGATGTCTTCAAGTAGCTTTTCATGTTTTGGTGAAACCTTTATTACGTTAACTATTTGTTTTGCCATTTCCATGGTGTTTGACAGTAAGTTACAGTTCTTTGTGGTGTCCTTCACACTTAAGCTTAGCGCATGTCCATGGCAGTAAGTAAAGTGAGCTTTCTGTTGAAGATCTTGGCCACTCCTGTTTTGTGCAGAAGCATGTTGCTAGCACCATCATAGAATTGCCCTGTACAGTTCAGTAGTGAGAGCTGCAATTTCACTAATACATCCTGACTGGCAGACACTGTGGTATCTGCACCAATATCAGGTATGTTAAAAAAACCTGAGAAAGTCTTCATGGGGGTCAAGGTGTTTGTCAACCCATGGTATACAGATCGTTAACTGTTCTTTGTAAGTAATATCTGTATATTCATCGGATACAGTCAAGAAAAAGCCACCACAGATATCTAGTGTCAAATCACGAATAACCTTGTTTGCCATAACGGAAATTATTTCATTTGGATTTCATGTGATGTGTATTATTTTGTCCCCCTTCCATTCTAACCATTTACCAGACATAACTAATCGATGACATCAATGACATCAATGAAATCAATGAATAATCAATAGGTAATCGATAGGTAATCAGTTGATTAGTCACTGATTATTGCCGATGATCAATGAGTAATCGATGACTAATCGATAGGCCACAAAATTTTCGGTCATCAATTAGTCCTCGATTGCATCGATTAGTCATTGAGTGCAGCGTTTTCATCCATTACTCATCGATATTATCTCGTGGCTGTAAAACAGTATTTGGCGAAGAAAAACAAACTTAAATGTAAACAGATGTTTCCAGGTTTATTCTTTTCAGCTAGCAGTACATAGAAATTAAGCTTCAGAAGGTTCTCCATTATCTCTTTGCTGTTTGTTGTTGAACCACACCTTGACGGTTGCCCCGTCAAGGTTGTTCAGTTTTGCAAAGTCTTCAATAACTCTGTGTGATGGATACTTGCTCTCATTGTACAAGGCCTCAAAGGCCATTTTCTGCAAATGTGAAAATTTCGTCCTCCTATTTGCGGTTGATGAAGCAGCTCGATTCTTTTTTCCTATAAAACAAAAACAAAATGACTTTAATGTGCAAAGCGACGGAGCACTCATGAAAAAAAAAACATTTCTATGAACGATGTCAGTACACAAGGCATATGGTCTTCCAAATTGATCAAATTACACTTGTTCAAAAGTGATACATGAACCTTGAATCTTTCCTCTCAGCCGTATCCCCTATGGGACCTTCTTGCCGTAGCCAGTTCTTTATTCTTCGGTAGGGCTCTCTTCCTTCCTCTGACAGTTGTTCAAAGGTCTTAGGTTTGTTGAGAATTTCGGATCCTCTACCCTGGGATCTTTCCAACACGTGGCCTGCAAACTTTTGGGGCTCACGATTAATGTTAAGTCGTGACCCCCAAAATTAAAATTATACTTTACACCTTTTCTACGCAGGTTTTACGAAACATCTTGCGCATATTTCTTGTGGCTGTCTTGCTGTTCACACCCTTAGTGGAATGTGCTTTTGTACTATCACTTCATGTAAAAAACTAGTTCCCTTTAGACATCTTGTTAGAATCCCTGATGAAGTCTGTTTGATCAGATGAAACCAGTCGGATAATAAACGAAGTTAACAAGATCAGTTGCTGTGTGCTGCTCACTAGTTTCCTTTAAAAAATTTTTAAAAAATTGTCAAAAGATTCCAGCAACTCCATCTTCTGAAGGCATTCTTTTACTCGATAACAAAATTCTTTCAGAAATCGAGGGCCACCGGTAGACACTGGAGATGCAACAAAAGAAATTGAAGGAAGCCCAAGAGAAAGAAAAGAATGAAAAAATAGACGAATGAAACAGGGACTTCCCGAAAATATGACAATAGCGGTTCTAAAACAACTCTTAAAGATAAAGGAATCGCGTTTAGATCAAAGGCCAAAAAATCGGAAATTGTTCAAATACTCAACACTCACGCTGGTTATGTAACTGCTTATGACGGATGTTTGCCTAAGCTGAAGCAGTTTTACTTTGCTGACAAACACCCACCAAAAAAAATCGATAACCACAGTCGATTCTTGTAGCGAATTTGTTAGTTCCATTTTCAGACTGGTTGTTTTGTTATTACATAAAGAGTTGGGTCAAGTGAAATATTGCACAATTAAGAATCATCTCTATTTGTGATTAGCACTTTGTACCTCGACATTGTCACTGAGATACAAGGAAAATTTTCGTCTAACACAGCTAAAAGAATCACAAACGAAAAAAATATTACAAGAAAGCAGTGTCTTTTTTGCGCATTATAATAGTCGGTGAGTAATAGATGGGTCATCGATGAGTAATCAATTACATCAATGAGTAATCGATGTCACCGATGAGTAATCGATAAGCCACAAAATTTTTGGGCTTCGATTACTCATTGATCATCGGCAATAATCAATCACTAATCAACTGATCAATGATTGATGCCATTGCTCATCGATTAGTTATGTCTGGCATTTAATGACAAAAGGTTCGTCTTTTGCCCTTAGTTGTAGCAGCTAAATAAAGTTAGATTCATCGTCAGGGCCGCCCTGGAAGGCTTGCGGACAAGGTACTATATTAATTCCATAATTTTAACTAAGCATAGACGAGTTCTTTCCATTGTCTGTTTTGCAGCAAATTTTCGCACATTTTGGGAATTATGAGTTGATAGTCAACAGCCATTTTGTGTTTACTTGATGTTCCTTAAAATGGCATAATGCCTTTTTCCAGTTCGTAAGCCCCGTAGAAGAGAATGCCAGTTCTTTTTTTTCTCTAGCAGTACAGAGATTTGATTTCCATTTTGCTGGACACAAATGAAACAAAGTGTGCAATCAGTTTTGTTCCTTGTAGTGCAACCAGGGGAATTCCTTAAACCACATTGCTTGAAGAGTGCGATTGTGTTCGCCAAATATATATATTTTTTGGGAAGCCGTAATTTATAGTTTGCCAATGCTTCTGTAATATTAATGCATACGTCTTCACCAGGTGATGAACCAGCTTTTTTCCTCTTCTTGTTGGCCTAGCGACTGAGGTAGCTGTTTCTACTGCTTGCAGATCAGGAGTCACTGTAATTGGCTGACAACATTTCTTCAGAGGAGATTCTAAATACAATGTTCAAATTACAAAGCAAAAAATAGCTATTATTAATCAAGATTCGACTTTTTAAGAGAGTGCCCCAATTTAATTCTATAAAAATGTAACAAGAAGAAAGGAATGTCTGTAAATGTCTACACTATATGTAACAAGAAGACAATACCGTTTTCAAATCCCACTTTCACATTACTTATCTGTACTTAATCCTTAGGGATCATCCCAGTGAAGTTTAAAAGGTTTTACAGTAACCAAAGGTTTTGACTCACGACTCAGTTTTCCAGTGTGAGGCAGATGGATGAGACACACTGAATAATGAAGAATGTTTCTGGTGGCTTAGTGGATGGATATCGTGTCCAATGCATGCCATACATGTAAGCTGGTATGTTTGAACTGTATGAGCAACTGTTAACAACAAAGCTCGATCTATACAGCCCAGAGGGATACATGCAAGGATCATCGACCAGAAGAAACAGCAAGTCATCGTGCTCGAGATGAGCTGTCCTTGAATTGAAAGCAGGTCAAAAGGAGAAGACACTGAAGAACAGTCCACTATGATGAGAGCTTCACGGATATCGAATTCATCAAGTTAACATCATCATGGGTGTCTTGTGAAGCTGGTCAAGCGAGTTGGACACTATTATTAGGGAATTGCTAGGATGTAGAAGAAAAGATGTTCTGAGGAACAAATAACAATCAGTGTTGTCAAGCACACCGAATATTGCACGAGTGTTAAAGGTTGCACCATGATGCCAAAGTAAAAGAGCATTCCATTCTCAACCACAATCTTTCTTGCTCTCCTATCCACATAAGTAAAAAACATGTCAACACACAACCGTGTTGGCAAATGCAATGGTCAACACTTCACTGACACAACTGTGTCCGTGCACTGGTGGCTCAGTTGGTTGAGCACAGGGCTGCCATGCGGGAGGTCATGAGTTCGACTCCGGCTGGACCAACACTCAGGGTCTTTAAATAACTGAGGAGAAAGTGCTGCCTTTGTAATTACATCTGCAAATGGTTAGACTTTTAAGTCTTCTCGGATAAGGACGATAAGCCGGAGGTCCCGTCTCACAAATAACTTCCATGTTCATTAGTTCCCTGTGGGATGTTAAAGAACCCACACACTATTCAAGAAGACTACGGGATAAAGTTCCCGGTGTTGTGGCTGTCCTCTGTGTGTATATGGGTGGGTGGGTGGGTATAGCAGGTCGACCTCAGCTGAATAGCTGCCAAAACTTCAACCTGCTTAAACAAACAAATAACAAACAAACTGACTCATCAACCAACAAGTAAAAATATGTTGACACATATAAATATGGTAAGACCAAGAAGACGTTTCAGCTAACTTTAGCTATGGTGACCTGCTGCTGTGGTTGAGCAGAGCATTGTAAATTTCTAAGTTCTAACCGCTCCTGCTGATCTCTAATCAGCCTCCTGTAAGCATGCAGCCATCTTCTCTTTAGCACCTTGGACAAAACATGCCATCTTCTCGGCTTTATATTGGCACTGCTCAATCTCACTGTCCT
Source organism: Montipora foliosa (assembly GCF_036669935.1). Lineage (NCBI taxonomy): Eukaryota > Metazoa > Cnidaria > Anthozoa > Scleractinia > Acroporidae > Montipora > Montipora foliosa. Next base: position 37,768,698 of record NC_090879.1, read on the forward strand.
TCCCCTCAAAAGTCTGCTGCAGTTATGCCTTACCACACAATTCATTTTTCAACTTTAGTTGGTGGCATAGGGATTTGTAATCACACTTTGGACTGCTAGCCGAGTCTCCATATTCTTTCCTCTCCATTTTTGTTGGTTGAGTGCAGTCATGTTTTCTTTAGTCTCCCCTACACAGCCCACACACAACCAGAGCCTGGCATGGCCAGATTCTCCACACACAATGTTGAGGAATGATTGATGTTAACTTCCATTTAATTGGAAGTTTGAATGAAGATACCAGTAATTGATCATGATAGCTTTAAAACCCTAATACCATATATAGACTTAGCCAAGCCTAAAAGCAGAGTTCCCTGGTTATTTATTCTTACTGCCTGTAGGGTTTGTGAAAATAAAAGGTTTCAAATTATCCACGCTTTGGTGTTTCCGGTTGCTGCTTAATGAAATCATTTTCTTTGCTTTCTTCCACAGAAAAGTTCATTGCCTAACTAGTGAATTCCACGGTAAATTTCACGCCAAAAATCAATATCGCATGAATCACGAGGCCATGAGTGTGACATCGGTTATTCCAGGGAAATTTACTTTGAAATTTACCAGTTTGGCAATGAATTTTTCTTGAACCACATGAGTTTTAAAAGAAATCAAGTACACCCTCAGCGAGCGAATGGGAAAGCAAAAAAGCCATTTCAGAGTCAACTGTCAATTTTCAGCGAATAGAAATCACACTAAAATAATATTAGAAACCATCTAAAAACTTTGTCAGTTCAAGGTCAAAAAAGAGCACATCAAAAACCAGTTGGGCCAACCGATTAAAAAAAGCACTTGTTCGCTCACATTTTAAAGCAAAACAAACAATTCAACTTTATCTGTGTCCAAAATAGGACAGATAATTGTTATTTAATTCCAGTTGAGAATAAAAATTCGAGTTTCATTCCTGAACAAAGGAAAAACCGATAACCGGTAAACAAGTGTTTAAAAATATGCATCCATTTTAAATGATGTGTCTGTAAAAAATAACAAATGGTTTAGTGCCCAAGGAAAGAATTTGTGGAGTAACTTCTTGCACTAAGAATGAGCTATTACTGGTATTATGTTTTGTCATTCTCTTCTCTTTCTCTCTCCTTTCGTTTCTGTTCTAGTCATAGGTCCTCCAGGCGTCTTGAAACCTTATGAGAGCTTCTAAAGATATGCCAAAATTGCAATACAGAGAAAAAAGGAGCTGTAAACAAATTAAAGATTGACTCTCAAATTAAGTTTATGTCCCTCCGATGCTTGACTTGAATAACTGCGTAGCCACCAGTGTGGACCACAGCTATCATGATATGTCAAACCGGATTTAAAGCAGCAAAAAATGAAGAAAAAAAACATTTTCAAAACAGTTTTCCACCTGACCACGAAAAGGGTTGACTGTGTGCGAACTATAGTTCACATAGTATGGCCGTGTAGCCGTGTCGAGCCACACAAAGCGTGCAAAAAATTAAGCCTTGTTTATGATTAGGTGAGTTAACATGGGATGAGCCTGCAATCCAATCGAAAAACCAATACCTGGTCAGCGGTCAACTTTAAAAAAAAAAAACAGCCGACCTCAGTAAGCTCTACGCTTGAGCCCGCAATATGGTCACATGATACTGGTCAGCAGATACCTTGTTTTGACAGGTGTCAATTGATCATAACATAGATGTCCAATATCAAAGATGTATGGTGTAAACTAGCATGATACTGGTCACATTGGCATACATGGAGGGGTGGATGTACATACAGACGGTTGAAGACGTCACGGCTATAAATCCAAAATTTCTTACATCGAGCAGTTACCATATTTTCTTAACTATGGTGCTCCTCGGTGCGTGCAAAGCTCCGCCATTTTCTTCCAACCAAATGGTCCAACAAAATGATTCCTTATGTATGACAGCTTTCAAAAACACTTTTTTAAACTAATTAACCGAACATTGATTGCCTTAATTAAATTACGCTTCATCCTAAGAAATTAAGTCAACAATCCTGTGGTATGCATTAAAAAATAGAGTTTTGCAATCTTCCTGTTATTATTAGAAGTAAGTTCCACGAAAGTCTTCATGATTTACCACAGGGTTCGCATCAGTATTTTGAATGTAGTTTGGACATGAACTATATAACCAAAACAACACTGTGTGTGATGGCTATATGTGGTGCTGAATCCACTTCAGAGTTTTTTGTCAACTTTGCAAATAGCTTCATTTGGCCTGGTCTAGTACTTAAACATAGCTGCTTGGTGTCATAGTGTACTACAGTTCCTTGAAAGTGTTGAAAGTGGTTTAAGACCTAAGTGTAGGGTAAAGGAAAAAATGCCTTGTTAACCAGATTCTTGCCATTTCTTTAAATATGACCCCATAAACCAAAACATCCCAATCACAATTTACTTTGAATGCAGCAAACACCAGCAAAGGAGTTCAATTTTGTTATCATCCCTTCTTTAAAAGAGACAGATTTAAACGTTTTTTTTTTTTCATTTGCCACAACAGTGTCTTTAGAACAGTAATACTGTTGTTTTACAATGTAGTAATACCAGTAGCTGTGTTTTATTACCTTTTTATCTTATCTTAAGACAAGAAAATTTAGTTTTTGTACTACTATTTAGTACTATAATTGAAACTTTGTAGCTTGACAACCAGAGTTACCACTTCACAATAATCATGATATGCATGTGTCAAAGCCGCTAACACTACAAATTAATTCTGATTGGCTGATGAAAGTTACGACTTGCAGCACTTGGTTTACAAAAACATCAGTCCCTTGATCAAAACAAAAGGTAACTTAGGTACAAAGAAAAAACAAAAATTCAATAAACAAATTTTGAGTTGGGATGGCTTCAAGGCAAAAATCAGCACAGAGGAGATTGAAAGTTCTTCCTTTTGCTTCACAGTGCTTTATAAGTACAAGAGGTCACCTTTGCCTAGAAAAAAGATAAACTTTATTTTCTTAAAAAGATGTCTGCAGCATTTACATTTGCTGACAAGTTTTGGGTACTCACATGAAAAGAATTGAGCTGCATGTTGAAATTATAAAAAATCTGAGTTATTCTAATCTTTCAGACACCTCGCTATGCTTTTTCTATCGGAAGCAGCATAAGACTTACATTTGTATGATTTACAAGTGTTCAATATTACATACACTATTGTTAATACACGTACATTAAGAAGTTAAGTTTTTAACACAAAACAAAATGTGAACCAAACTCACTATCAAGGTTTCTGCAAGGAGAACGATCAAAGAAATGTGCCAGATCTTATGAGTAAGATAAACACATGTTCCATTTTTATAAACATACAGCTTTTTTAAGCACTACCAAACACAAGACTCTTGATGCTGTTAACTGCTTTAAAGCTTAAGACTTCTGTCTCAAATGACACGTACACGCAGACATTAGTGTAGACAAAGGCCCGTCATATTCAGTGGGTCTGCAAAATGGTTTGACAAGTGTGTACACCAAGCCTTTTGCTACAGCTGAGAAACAGCCAATGTAAGGAATCTCAAGAATTCTGTGTCATGTGTTCAATGTCTCCTTAAAGTAACCCGGAATTCAATAAAGAGGTGAAGTAATCTTTGCAAGGCTTCAAGAGCATTTGGACCTGGTGACATTTGCACAATTAGTTCAATCAATGTGTTCCAGCACATCTAGCACTTTTGCTTGTAAATTTGACACTCATGAACCAGTCATATAAAAATAAATAAATTACAATGTACTTATTTTTAATTTGCACACAAACAATAACAACCTGTACAAAAGATAAAAGTGATCCTAGCACTTCACTGGACAATTAAAGCAATTATCACTTTATACACCTCATTCCGAAATTTCCGCCATTTTAGTATTCTTCTGTTTGATAGCAAATTGGTCCTTTTGGTTGCATTCTAGGTTAAATATTCTTTTGAATTTTACATTTGAAAGAGAGGCCAAAAGGGCCAATTTGCAAGGAAACAAAAGAATACTAAAATGGCGGCCATTATCGAATAAGGAGTATAAACACATGAAAAACTCAGGCAGCTCCAACAGGATTCAAACCCGTGACCTCTGCTTTGCTTCGCCACCAACTGAGCTATGAAGCCACACAGTTGGGAGAGGGTCAGTTTGTTGGGCTCAGGTATTCCTGTGAAAGGACTGGTGAATGAAAAAAAATTATTTTTGAAGTGCATTTTATATATGAAACGTAGAAGTGATGCTTGCCCTAAACTGGACAATTTAAGAAATTGTTACCCTATGGACACCTGCAAAATTCAGGATCACTATATTTTCTCCTGTAAAAAATCTGCCAACTGAATTTTTCAGGTGTCTATACAAAGTGACAATTGTTTAAACTTTCCAGTTATTTTTGAGGATCACTTAATTCTTTCGGAATATACACTGCATGCACTTGAAAAATACATTTCTTTCATAACAAGTGGTTACTAGAACCAAAAACAGTGTGTACAGTGTACATGTACTAATGCAGTAGCAAAAGGAGGTTTAGATTCAAGTTGGAATTGCACTCACAAGCCTGCTTTCCACTTGTGTGATAAGCAGGTTCAGAAACATTACCAAAATGTACTAATTTGATTTTTGATCCAAAGTAAAAGATACTTGGGATCAAAAAAATGCTCCTGGGATTGTCACGTTACTTGTGTCTTTTCGTATCACACAAGTGAAAATGAGACGCGACTGGCATACGTTCTTACCAATTTGTTTTTGTCCGCAGTGAGGTTATCTGATTTGCTTTCACTAAAACGAAGTTGCTTTTGAAGTTCTGAAAAAAGATATGTACAGTGTATCGTTAAAAGGACTGTGAAGCAGACCCCTTTCCACCTGGTTTCTAGCCACCCCTGTCTTTTTTGCCTACTGTGACTAAAATTCTCACCCTCATACCTAATCCTGATCCTTGAACTGCAGTTTGCAGTCTGCAGTAAAACAGGATTACAAAGGCTCAGACCTGTTTAACTCTTTTCCCTGGATTGTTACATTCCCTTCCTCTCAAAAGCAAGACTGTCAAGGTAATTTAACTAATGAAATTTAGATCTTAGTCACATAAGGTACCCCTACGCATTGCCTTGTGAGTTGAAGAAGTTGGTCAAGTTTCACGTCACTTTCTTCCTTAGCAAACTGAAAACGTTCTGACCAACACGAGTGTTGAATGTTGTACAAATAGTGAATAATGTTATTCACCATATTTCATAAAGAGAATGTTGTCCAATACACACAAACTGAGTTGGATTGACTATTTTTTGGTAAAGACTTAGTGATGACCCGTCAAAGTGTAAAGTCCATCCGCCTGTGGAAAATGTCAGATCACGAAAAAAAAAAATGGCCTCAACTAGTCACAGATGCTAACAATAAGACCAGATGATGACGATTAAACCAAGTGAAGAGTCTGTCCATCTATGGAAAATGTCACATTGTAACAGAAATAAAATCTGGGTATAGCAAGCTTGGTTTTAAGTAGATAAAAAAATTGGACGGATGGTGACCAATGGTGACGATCCAATCAGATGGTGACAATCTGTCCTGTCAAAGTGAAAACTTCATCCGACTGTGAAAAATGTCAAATAATGAGAGACAGAAAAAAAGCTGGTTAATGCAAGTTCGCCAACCAGATGGTAAATATTGGGGAAGAAGCTCCTTTCAATTTAATTCTGACGAAAAACAAAAGAATGACCATAATTTTCAGCAAACTTTGAAATCTATAAAGAAATCAGTTCATATGTGGAAATGGAGAAATTTATCTATTTTGGGTAAAATTCAAATTGTTAAAACTTTTGCAATTCCAAAGCTTTTATTCTGAGCATCAGTGATTCCAATTCTGAAGGACCTTGTTAAAGAAGCAAATTCAATCATCTATAACTTCATTTGGAATGGGAAAGATAAAGTGAAACTCTTCCCTGCATTTATTTCAGATATTAATAAAGGTGGGCTGAAAATGTTAGATATCGAATCCATGATTAGTGCATAACGTTTCATTTGCTCAAAGAAATTATTACATGACTACCAGAATATCACCCATTGGTGGGATATTTCTTCTTTATTTTAATTTTGACTCTAGCAAATGAAAAATACAGTTGGCGAAATATTATAGGAAATGTCTTGAAGTGTGGTCCTCTCTGAATGGTAGGACACTGACCACGTATCACGATATTGTAAACAAGATGGAATTTATGGCATATATAGATTTAGCCAAGCCTAAAAGCGGAGCTTCCAGGTTATTTATTCTTACGGCCTGTAAGGCTAGCAACAACTGTCAATAGCCAGCAAATAGGAATCACGCTAAAATTAGAAGCCATAAAAAAAATTGTCAGTTCAAGGTCAAAAAAGAGTTTTACTGATGTACTTTATTCTACGTTATTTCTGACAAGGAGATCATTCACGTTTTGATGTATTTCATTGAAACACGACAGGGTGGCTTGGAACAAGATTAATCGGCAAAATATGGCAACCAAGAAAGGACAAACTTCAAACAAGATCCGCTCCAAAGCTTAAATAAGATTTAGTTGCTACAAACAAACTTCTGGAAACACAAGCTAGTGAAATTTCCCCCTAATTTTACGAGAACTCGTTGCGATTACGTGTTTATAACATAAAGGCAACATTTTCTTGTCACTGTCGAGGCACATCGAAAAAGAGTTGGCCAAACGGATTAAAAAGCACTTGTTCCCTTGCATTTTAGAGCAAAACAAACAAACAAATCAACTTTTTCTTTATGTCCAAAAGAGTACAAATAATTGTTATTTAATTCCAGTTGACAATAAAAACTTGATTTTCATTCCTGAACAAAGGTAAAACCGATTCAACCACTTTTTGAAAATAACAAACGGCTTAGTGCCCAAGAAAATAATTTGTGGAGTAACTTCTTCCGCTAAGTATGAGCTATTACTGGTATTCTGTTTTGTCGTTGCCGTTCTCTTTCGCTCTCCTTTCGTTTCTGTTCTAGTCATAGGTCCTCCAGGCATCATGCAAAATTATCAGAGCTTCTAAAGATATGCCAAAAATTGCAATACAGAGAAAAAAGCAGCTCTAAGCAAATTAAAAATAAACACTCTGCTTTAAGTTTATATCCTTCTGATGCTTAGCTTAAATAACTGTGTAGCCGTCTGTGTGGACCACAGCTATCATGATATTGCAAACTGGATTGAAACCACCGAAAAATGGAGAAATAAAACATTTTCCAAACCATTTTCCACCTGAGCCACAGAAAGCGCAAGAAAAATGAAGCCTCGCTTATGTCTAGGTGAGTTAAACTGGGTAGAGCCTGCAATCCAATCGAAAACCAGTACCTGGTCAGCGGTCAACTTTAAAAAAAAAACAGCTGACCTCAGTAAGCTCTAAGCTTGAGCCTACGCTATTGTAATGTGATACTGGTCAGCAGATACCTCGTTTTGACAGGTGTCCATTGATCAAAACATGGATGTCCAATATCAAAGATGTACGCTGTAAAGTAGCATGATACTGGTCACATTGGTATACATGCTATACTTTCATTTTAATCATCTCCCATAAAAGGCCCGTGTCAACAGTATTATCTTGAGAGAGGCTTAGCTACATAATTCCCAAAATTCTTTCTGGAATTTCCCAAACAAAAGTTTTAAAATTCTTTTAGAAATGTCTAAAGTTCTGCAAAAACTCTCTAAAATTCCAGACAATTCTTATAATTTTCATTTCTTGTAGTGCAAAGTCTGCCACATTTGCTATTAAGCAAACATCTGGATTCCGAAACTACGGTGAGAAACCACTGCTTAGATGCACTGTAGGGCCCCTTTTGGTTAATAACTGCTGATAAAGAATGGATATGACCCCTCTCCTGGTAGGTTGGAATACAAAAAAACACGTTTTGTCAACGTTTTGGCCTGTGAAAAGTTTCCAACATGTCAGGCGAAAGTTTAAATTGCTCTAAAATTCTCAAAATTGTCAATTTTTTTCTAAAATTCCTGAGAGTTTCTAAAATTATTTTTGATGTCTAAAATTCCCAAAAAAATTTCGGAATTATGTAGCTAAGCCTATCTTGAGAACATTCATCTTTAGTTTGCGCTGTGATCTGATTGACGTATTCTGTTTCAGACAACAAAGCAGTATTTATTTTTCAAAAACATTGGCTTCTAGTGTTGGACTGTAAGGAAATTTGTAAGGCGATCGTAGAGTGATCTGTTTTAAATGTATTTTAGTCATAGTAAAGAACAAGCACACAACTGGATTTTGGTGCCACTTGTGATCAGGAGGCCTATGTTGGTGCTATTCAAGGTTTTTGTTAATGACAGTGTTTGAAAGAGCTTTGACGACAAAGCGTACAATAAATCGGCATGTGTGCATAGTAGTCTGTGTACACGCATTTGTTGTCACTTTAACAATGTCTCACAGCATACACAGAATTAACAATGTTTTAGCAGCTGCCTTTTAGAATGAAGCATTGAAATATCTGGTACTGGAAATTATCAGATTTGTACACAGGACACTCAACCTGACTTAAAGACAGGTCGCCTCGTTTTCTCACAAGTCGTCACCATCTGTCAAGATTATAATAGCTTCCTTTGGAAAACCAGACTTCCAGTAAGTAAAGTTGACTTCCCTTTAAGCAATCTTCAAGCCTAATGACTTGGCCCCAGTTGTGAAAATGATGGATAGTGCTGTCCACCAGATAAACCACTGGGTAAGTCATAGCCAAACCAATTGCGCTAGCCAGTGGATAGCGTTATCCACCTTTTGAAAAACTGGGGCCTTACGTCCAAGACAAAAGACGGATCAACAGCAAGAGACAAACTAACTCAACTTGTGTATATTGCACATGTACATGTGTATGCACATCCAGGGTAGTATAGTTCAGTTCATCATTTGTTCCATGATTGTGTCTAAAATAGTAAGGCTGCGGTTTTCATCAGGCTGGAATGTTTGGAATGTTTACTGGCTATGCCTCAGTTAAGTAGAACTGTGATTGGCACTAGTGAAAGCATTTCGATCTTTGCTTGTTTTTCCTGTTTTGAATAACAAACTGAATTGTACTTCAGATGACACCCCACATAATCATGCCTAAACTTGTAAAGACCTTTTTCTCCAAAAAACGTCTTAACCTAAACATGGTGATTCATGCCTAAGCATTGTGACAGATGATTAAAATTTGAAATATAGAAATCTTGATAAAAGAAATATATTATTTCAAATAATTTTGGAAATGTCAGCAAGTTGCATCAAACGTTTTCGTGCATGTTACATGAATATAGGCCAATAATTATTGTATGATCTCAAGAAACGTTTTCAACCTCAATTTCCAATGGAAATGTGCTTCAGCTGATTTTTACAGGGCCTCTTAAGTAAACCATACTAATAAAATGTCCAAGGAGAAAATGAATGGGTGGTTATTGGTTAATATTCTTACCAATAGTTGTATCTTTAATCACTTGAAGCTCACCGCAGAGAGTGGAAAATTCAGTCTCCTTTATGAGGAGTTTCTCTTTGAGCTCTGATGACAAATCAATTTATTAAAAGTAAGTAATGCTTAATGGCTTTCTCTTTACAGCTTAAATATTTCATTGAAGTCAGTGGAAGAACAGTTTCTGAGAGCTACAAAAAGTAACCTGTTGACTTAATTTGCAATGTCTACCTCTTACCCCACTGAAGATACTAGCCCCAGTATCAAAACATTGGGTCTGGAAAACTGTAGCATTCTAAGTTGAGAGTATTCTTTAAACCAGAGTAGATTTACATGATTTACAGGTATCGAAAATTCCAAAACAAAAATCATTTGGAACTTCTAAGGACTTATAATTATTATTACTTCATAAGTAAGCAAATTAGTTTCACCTCAGTTTCTACCATCAATAAGCTTCCACATTCATACTAAAATGTTCTAAATACAAATTGACATACCAGCCAATGATTTCTGTAGAGACTCGTTTTGCTCCTTTAACTTTACAAGTTCTGATTTCTAAAAGGAAAAATAATGGAATGAAGAAATTTAGTAATGGTCACCTATTTTACCTATGCATTGCAAAAGAAAATGCTAAGATGCAACCTTTACATGTACTTGGTGTTGATAATAACTTGATAATTAAAAACAAAAATAATTATTATCACTTTGTCAAGCACTGTGGCACACTTACTGCAGGCTAAAATGTATTTTACCCTGCTGAAATAAAGCAATAAAAAGTGAGAATCAAACAACTGCACAATAAAAGGAGCCAAGGAAACAATGTTCGCTGCTGGTTCTTGCAGCGTTGGTGACAGAAATCACAGTCAAAATCATGTCTGAAAACATAGAATTCAACGATAAATTGGTAAAATCACACACTTCTCAGCTTCTAACAACCCAAAAATGGTGGTGAAGTGAATGTACGTTTTGTAACTTAGAGCCAATTAACACACTCTGTTTAACCAGTTATGCTAAAATGTCAGTCTAGCAATTTCAACACTTAAAAAATAAGATGTATCAAATTTTTCTTTCATAAATTATGAAAACTCGAATGGCTTGATGGTGTATTTTCATTGAAGGAAGATTTAAATAAAAGTTATTGTGTAATTGTTAAAACAGAATGTCATGTCATTTTTTCCCAAAGCCCTCCAAAGTGATAATAACAGTGATGCAATATATGTTCTTGGAAATAAATATGGTTTTGGCCCATCTCATAGTTCATTTTTAACCCTCTCCTAGCAGCTCAGGCTAAAATGAGTCAGAGTTGGGCCAAAACATTTATTACCTTGCATGAACATAAACTCTATTCTTTTATTATCAGAGAAGCACAAGATTACATGTAGATTTTTATTTGTGAAAGCCAAGGTTCTGATTCTAGTAAAACCTGCAAACATCATGTTATTTGCACAAAATGAAAGTTCTCGTCAATATAAACTTGTTTATAAGGTATAATATTGATAATGGGTTCTACACAATGTTTGGAATACTACTGTTCATTACCTGTAACCTCAAACTACAAAAACGTTGTGGCCTTCAAAGAGAAGTGAGCCAACTGGAAATTAGTGATTAGCATTTTGTAACAAAGGCCACAACTCGCCTTAAACGTTACATGTTTGGATTAGCCCTGTTCTGTTTGCCAATTTTTATTTTCAATGTTACAGTAAGTGCTACCATTTGGTGCAGGCATTCAGAGGAGACACTTGAATGGGGCGCTGGTTCAAATGGCCTTTCTCCTTCATTTCAAAATGCTACTACACTGATAATTCATGAATGAACAATTACATTTCAGAACATTTTCATTGAAAGAATTTCTTATTACAAAAACGTGATTTTTATGAAGGCATGTACATGTACAGATTTGCAACGAAAATGTGGGCCTTTGAGCTGTATCCTCATATGCAATAATCTTGTGCAGTGGGCTCTACTCTATTGGGGCAGTTTTGAGAGTACGTAGATGCATGTTGTCCACCCTTTGGCCCCTAAGAGTTTCCACAATGATGAATAAAATATGACAATGGCCATTGGAGGAGGGAAATGGTAAATATAGACATTTAGCATTGCCTTTTCAAAGTCGACCATATACTTCAAAGTGCCATTAGCCCTTACCCGTTAACGATTTGCTGTTTGCCACAGTGGCAAAAATAAACTTTAGCATAAGATTTCGCATTTGGTGGGAAAATGTGCCATACTGGATTACTGTTTTACTTTACATAAAACCGAGCCAGTGTCCTCAAGGATGTGCAAATGATCAGCAAAAATGTGTTAATTCAAGAGTTCAAAGCATTAAAAAATTTAAACGGCAGTTCCTACAACTTACCGTCGCTTTTAATTCAATTTCAAGTTCTCTGCTGGTTTTTTCTCGTTCCTTCCAATCCTTTTCCAACGAAGCAATTTTTTTAGTATAGCTTTTTAGTTCCTCTTTTTTTGAGGTGACATGCACTGTATGTTCTTCCAGTTTACTAGACAATGTTGTCTCTAGTTCTCTTATCTTCAAACCAGACTCTCTCAATGCTGTTTCCTGGTAGAACAACTGTGACTTGTAATCCAAAACGTCACTCTCTAATTCAGCAACTCTTGCTAAGGTCGATGTCTTTTCATCCTAATGGAGAATTATTAAACTTCAGATTGTAAATCAAATCATATCACATGAAACCACATCAAATTTTGGTTTTTTAATGAGAGTAGACGAGACAGCCAACAAATTAAACCTACATACATGTAGAATGATGAGTCCAGGAATCAAACCCACAATCACAGTCATAAGTTGTTGGAACACCCACCCCCTTTCCCCTGTTTAATGTTGGATAGGGCAATGCACCCAAACTAACTGTTCAGTATGTTTTAGTTTCCAAAAGGGTGTGCAAGCGGATGCAACATATAACACCCAACAATGTTGGGAGTTGATTGGCCAACATTGTTGTGTCCGTTTGCATGGGATTTTAGACACTAACAGCTCGACAGCAATGTCCTTTGAAATTGCATTTGATTTTGTTCTGTTGTTGTTGCCTAATTATAAAGTCGCTATTGATACACACAGTCGGAGTCAACTGAATGTTTTGGTAGATTTCTCAGCCGCTCTCGTCCTTACAAACATGAAATGTCCAAATTTGAGGACGCGAGCAGCTCACCATAAATTTCAATTTTCTCTCCAAACATCCACACCATTCACTGCATACCAAATTGATTTCTGGGTAATTGTGAAGAAGAGCTCCCCAAAAACCCTGTCGCCCGACTGTCGGTCAACTGTTGGTCGACTGTTGCCCAACTGTCGGTCGACAGTTTTTGTTATGTTTGAGGCCAAAGTGTTGGCCGACTGTCGGCCAACAGTCGGCCGACAGTCGGTGACCTGTTGGCAACGTGTCGGTAACCTGTCGGCGGGACAAACTAAAATGATCGTAAGCATTTACTTGTCTATTGCTTCTAAACTACACGAAAAGAGTTAAAGGCAGTTCATAACGATACCTTGAGCAGCACTTATACTACTAATATGGCTTTTGTCCACAATTTTTCTTTTTTCTTAACAGATCGGTAACCTGTTGGTTAGCTGTCGGTAGACTGTCGGTAAGCTGTCGGTCAACTGTCGGCCGACAGGATTTTTGAGACCATCACGTACAGGAGGGTTACAGGTTGAAATCCCTAGAGTGAACTACAAAGTGGGAAAGGAATCAGCACAATATAGAGGACCTGTAATCTGGAATTTTATTGCTAGGCTGACAAATTTTAATGTAAACATTCAAAAAGACAGTTTTAAAAACATTTTACGTAGGCTCTCACAGAACATAAATAGCTTCTCATTCGAAGCGCCTATGATTGCTATGAAAGACCGAGATTTTGTATATTTTTAAGTTTTATTATATTGCATGTAAATTTTAGATTAATTCGTAACTTATTTACCTATGAATCTTATTTTATTTTAATGATTTGTATTGAATATTTAAGTACTGTAGGATGATTTTATGAATTATTTTAAATTCACATTTTATTAGTTCGTTGTAGGTCCACATCAGCCTTTTGGCTGCCATTCTGTAACCTGCATTACTAAATAAAGTGATTGATTGATTGATTGGGGAGCTCTTCTTCACAATTACCGATTTCTGGATAGTGAAAAAATAATTTTCAATTTTAGGAGAAATTGTTGGATAGTGCAATGCACCCAAACTAACTGTTCAGTACGCCTTAGTTTCTAAACAACATTGAAAGGTGGGAGAGGGAGGGAAGCTCAATTAATTCAGTCAGTGTACCAACAATGTGTCACTGATTGCAGACCACACTGGTGGAAAGTGCCCACTCTCAACACTAGGACAATTTTGGTTTTTTAATGAGTAGAGGAGAGAAGCAACAAATTAAACCTACACAAATGTAGGATGATGAGTCTAGGAATCAAACCCAGACCACACTGGTGGAAGGTGCCCACTCTCAACACTAAGCCAACATATATTTGGCAGGATTCCAATAATCACATAAAATGATGTTCACACTAAATATTTAGAAGGGGCATCTGCTCTCCTGCTTTATTTGGGGGAAGAGGTCATGCATAAGGCATGTATTTATCAGATTATAGTTAAAGATCATTTCTTCCTTCAGACTTCCAAAAGGTGTTAGCTATATGAAACAGAAATAAGTAACAGTAGAAATGTTCAAATAATGAATAATCCAGATCACAGGTTAGACTCTTTTTAAACTAGAAAAGGAGCTTTATTAAGGATGAGACAGTTAAACACTTAACTTGAAAGAATTAGTAATAATAACATTAATAATAATAATCATCATGGGCGACCCTAAAACTCGGAATGATGGAATGCCGGAATGACGAAAAATCATAAAACGCGGAATGGCGCAAAATTACCCCAAATCCTAAAAGACAGAAAATGAGATCCTGGGCAAAATTTTACAAAAATGATTGCTTCTTTAACAAAAAAAAACATCTTCCCTTTTAAGCCATGGAAAATTGGTCGTATTAACGGAGTCATCATATTAAAGGTGTAGGGTTATGGCCTGCAACTAAATGAATACTGTACCAGTCCTTTAACTCATATACCGTAGTTATTCGGTTATAAGGCGCATTTGGTTATAAGACGCACCCCAAACTTAGCAATTTAATCAAGCTAAGTTCTTAAACTGAAAATTACGCGAAAATACTCGGTTATAAGACGCACCAAAAAATTAAGAGTTACATTGTATCAAAAGGATGTGATGAATTTGAGAACAATTATCCTTACACAATTGGCATGCAAACTCTTTTTGTTAACGTAAACAAAGTGAAAAAGTCATGCATTTAAAGATATACGTAAAAACAAAAGCTAAAAAGTTGACACCTGAAAATGATAAGCATACAACGCATACACTTTTATTTGAACCTTCCCACTTAATAAATAGTCAGAGTTCAGACTTCAGACGTCAAGCGAAAGCAAACGGCGAAAAACTCCCACCGAAAGTCATATTCAAAGGTGTTCGACAGCTGAATATCAACACGCCACCAAGGATGCAAGTTGACTTAAGGCGCCTCTTGAAGGAACAGGACCAGTGTTGTCAATATCTTGTGAAATGACCTGCTGCTCTGGTTCATCAAGCCTGTTGGCAGATGCATGGCAGCTGTGATATTCTTTATTTCACACTTCAACCAGCTTCTGAAACAACCAGGCGAGTTTCACAGCTAACATTTCGTCGAGCTGTGATGCTATTTCGGCAGATTAATGGCTTCTTTCGTGCGCAATAATTGGAAAGGTTATTTAAATATTTCACTCGGCAAACTTTGTTTTGAAATCGTTCTTGGCCTATTGATTAACAAAAGATCGAATTTTCGGGAGGAGCGAATTATCCTTCGAAATTATCCTTCGAAAAATCGCAGCGACTTTTCGGGAGGAGCGAGTTATCACTCAAAAATTTACGGTGATTCATCGCGCAAAGCGAATTATTGTTTGAAAAATCGCGCGGATCAAAACCATAGGTGTCACGAAAATGCGGGGAAATTTCATCGAAATATCGTATTGAGCGAAATTTCTTCAAAAAGCCCAGAAAAGCCAGGAATTTTGTCGAAATTCATTTGCATTACTTTTGCACAATACTGTATTCCTGGAAAGGAAGAAAACAAGACAAGTGAGAAAGTAAAGCGATTGATATCTTCCATTGGCCAAGACCTATGCCGTGCTGTGTCCGACGAAACAAGGAAATTACCAAAGCACATCCTTCTTTGCATGACAATCAGACACTTGTTTTGAAGCAAAAAACGTACTACAATTTTAAACAAGCTGGGCCATTCAGAATCCTACGACTTTGGTCTGGAGATGGAAACAGCCCTTGCAAAGGCCCTGGATGAAGTGTCTACTCATCTAACTCCCCAAATTGTGAAAGGAGAACCTATCCATCAACCAATCCCAGACAGCTCAGTTGTGCGCAAACTTCTCAAGTGCTCAGAGGATGCAACCGCTGAAGTGGTTCAGAAGTGGGTCATAAACACTTTTGATTTAGGAGTGTGTATGAAAGCTCTCCCTATCATCTGGGGATGGCCAAACGAATTTGCAAAGCATGTGACACTCACTGGGCCTTTCCACACGTCCATGAACTATATCGGAATGCTTGCAAACCACAAAATGCTTGGCCCTGGTTATAAAGAGATCCTCTTCGAGGCACAGCTGGTTACAAGTGGATCTATGAAGGGTGTGCTCACTGGAAAGGCATATGCAAAGGCCCTCTTTTGTTTGAAGGCAGTATGTGAGGCGATGGAAAGGCTGTTGATAGAGCACTTCTGTGAGGAAGAAAACATTCTCATCTCTGAACCAGCAGTACTTCTTAATCTTGTGAAGTCTTGTAGTCGTGAGAATCTTGATGCAGCCCTCAAGGACCCTTCCTTAAACCTGATTGGTAGATACCAGTTGTACGAGAAGAGCGTAATCCAAGGACATCTGGGGAAGACTGCTGCTTTCTGGATGTCATTCATCAATCACTGCCATCTTGTGTTCATGCTTCTCAACTTGGTGAAAACAAACACCCTTGAGCTGTTTCATCGGTGTAATGGCGAGATGGCGATCCTCTTCTTTGCGTACGATGGACACAATTACTCTAGGTCTGTACAAATCATATGACTCCATTTCAATTAATTTAATGTTGAAGTGAATTTAATTA
Organism: Montipora foliosa; assembly: GCF_036669935.1. Taxonomy (NCBI): domain Eukaryota; kingdom Metazoa; phylum Cnidaria; class Anthozoa; order Scleractinia; family Acroporidae; genus Montipora; species Montipora foliosa. Next base: position 37,785,218 of record NC_090879.1, read on the forward strand.
AAATATTTAAAACTAGATAAAAAAAACTCAGTTGTTCTTTCTTTCTCACCAGATATCTCAGCTGGCAAGTCATCTTCCTGACGAACCTCGAAAAGACACATCCCGGAGCGAAGGAGTTGCTATCCAAGGGTGCAATAGCCGTGGCGTGATCGATGATACCAGGGGCACTGCGTGCAGTAGACAAGACAATGGAAGAAACATTTATGCGTTTCGCAAAATCAGGTAAGGAATTGATAGATTTAAGTACATAGCGCTATTATTATAATGATTAGCACTCTTTGATGACTATGAATGTTTCGAGTCATCCAGTTGATTATATAAGTACAGAAAATAAATCATGTGACACTTGCATGACCCAAGCTGACTCTACTGAATCCTGAGGAAGGCCCTGTGATACAGCCAAAACGTTGATTTCTCCTTCATTGAAATCCAGTAAGTGATTTATTTTCCATACTTGTCTCTGATATTCAGGTGGCTTCTCTGGCCTGTATAACCAGTTTAGAGCGTACCAGAAATGGTGCCGCACAACTTCAGCACGAGTCCAGTTTTATGAGAAGACTCTTGAAATGGTCGATCTCATCACTGACCCAGATAATCCAAGGTCAGGAAGACATTGTGAACTAGAAAAGGCTGAGATATCAAAGAGTGAACAGGCTGTTGTGCGTGTTATTGATGCTGTGAAAAACTTCACAAACGCGTTTACGATCGCGGCTGTATTGCCTTGCTTCAGGTGCCCCTGTTCCCTTAGATGTTGACACAGATGTCCTGCAAGCAGAGGCTATCGGCAAAGACGCCAAAGGAGATGTATAATTTGAAAGGGAGTCTAAAGCTGTGGTCACTATCACGTGGCGACCCCCTGCTGTAAACCATCTATTCTTATCAATCTATTTCAATATGCCTCCTGATTTCAAAATATCTCTGCTTGGAAAAGATCTCGCTCTTCCATCTTCGGTCAAAGATCTTGGGGTTGTTGTAGACTCGCAACTGACTTTTGATCACCATGTTTTAAAAACTACTTCATCTTGCATGTCAAGTCTCGCACAAATTGGTGGGGTTAAACATGTTCTCAACCGTAACCAACTGGTAACAGTAATAAATGCCTTAGTATTCAGCAAATTACTGTACTGTTCTACAGTGTGGCCAAACACCTCGAACAAAAACATCTGTAGACTACAGTCAGTGCAGAATTTTGCCGCACGCATTATTACAGGAACCAGGAAATTTGATCACATAACCCCTGTATTAAGAGATCAACGTTGGTTTCCAGTTAAACAAAGCATGTGTTTCCGTGATGCTGTCATGGCATTTAAATGCATGATTGGTCAAGCTCCACATTATCTGAGCGATCAATTTACGACAAGAATTGCGGTCACCGGGCATGTGACTCGAAGTTGCCAACTATTAAACATCCCTTGCATAAGACGAGTACCGGGCAGAGAACATTTTATTACCATATGGTCCACATTTGGAACAATCTAGTTAGTTCTCTTAAAACTGACTTTTTAAATAGTACGTTATGACAGTATTTTAGTATCTTATTAGTATTTATTTTATTACAACTTTAAGTTAAGTATGTTGTGATAATATCTATTGTATAATTAACTGTGAATAGGTATGTTTATATTGTTAGTCGCATTGTCACTGAAAAGCCCCACCTGGGGAGTGTCAATAAAGTATTGTATTGTATTGTATTGTAGCTTCTAGCTTCTTGGCTAGGGTAACATGCTTCCACCTCAAACAACGATTACTTCATCTTCTGGTGTTAGTTTAGATGGACTCCCTAAGGTTTGTCCTGCCAAGGTAGAGGTGACTGGACTGGGGACCTCCATTGGAATCGTAGTTGTCACAGGGTTGCTATCCACATTAGACAGTGTTGTAGCCAGACTGAGTTGTTTGATGAATGACTCTTGACTAAACACTGTTTCAGGGGTGGTTTGGGGAAAAGTAGGTACTGACTTGTCTTCCATTCTGGGCACTAGTGGCTCCTCACAAGTACCCTTTGGTCGCAGGTGCCCTCTTGTTCTTTTGTACAGCTTGCCATTCATTTCAACAATATAATCATGCCCTTGGTTCTCTGTAAGGGTTTTGACAGTTGAAAATCCTTCCCTGTTCCCAGATGTGCCTTTTAGAGTTCCATACATACACTAGTTCAGAACAGTTAAGAACATACTTGTCGCAGCTGGCTCTCTTACTGTAAAATTCTGCTTGTTTGGTTTTCTTCTGGAGGTTGGCTTCTTGATTTGATGAGTGTCATTGGCAGGGTGCCTTGACCGGAGGGAGTAGATTACTACTCAGTAGGGTGATCTGGGCTTTCACCCATTAAGGGTGATACCAGTCTCTCCACATTTCTTCTTGAACATCTTGCTGACAAACTGGCCATCAAAATCGGCAGTTAGTGCAGATGGTAGGCCATACTCAGCAAACAAACTGGTTAAGTGGCTGGAATGGATGGATGCTGAGGTGCCATTCAGGGGTCTGATGATAGGGAACACTGAATAATAGTCAACAATAATCAGGTAATTTGCACCATTGAACTGAAAGATATTCTGATCCTAGCTTCTTCTCCCATGGTCTTGTTGGAAGATCGGATTGCATTGCTGGCAGCTTTGGTTGACATTTGTTGCATAAATCGCAGTCTTTCATCATTTCATGAATGTCACTTGATATGATACTTAATAAATTAAAAAATATATATTAATAATAATAATAATAATAATAATAATAATAATAATAATGATAATAATAAGAGGAGAAGATATATAAGTACCGTCAAAAACGTTAAATGATAATATATACTATATGCCAGGCCAGAAGACTGATTGCCCGGTAAAAAGCAAACATTTGGTTTTGCCTTCATGACCAGCTAAAACAAGATCACATCTACTTGGGACAGGAGCACCTTTGTGTTAGATGGTGCAGAGATGTCCTTGAGAGCTTCTGACTTGTCAGCTGCAGCAAGGATACCATCTTGTGTCAGTGTGTGGCAGAAGAAATTGACACTTCGTTGTTTGAACTGTAGTTTCTCAGAATTCAGACTCACATTGTTTGCTCTGGTGGCCTCAAGCATGTTGACGAAAGCTTGGTCAAGTTCTTCCTCATTCAAGCTAAAAATGATGATGTTGTCGGCTATCCCTGGCCAGTAACATTGGGTATCTTCTTATAGATGTCGTAGAACTTTTGCTGGAAACAATTATGCCAAATGGTAAACACTTAAACCTGTAAAGACCAAAAGGAGTGTTGAAGGTGCACAAGATAGATGGATAGATAGATAGATAGATAGATACATAGATACATAGATA
>NC_090879.1:37798516-37816016 GCF_036669935.1 Montipora foliosa
AGACTCGTTAGCATTGGATTAAGCAAGAGCTAGCCGATGACAAACGCACCATAGTTGCTGCTTTATTGAGGTTCTTCCCTCATCTATGTGTTCCTGTTGTTTCTTTCTCAGCTCCATTCTTACTGCCTGTGAATACCGAAGCACCATCAGATGCCAGACCTGCGAGTGATCCCTACTGTAGCTTGTCCACAATGGCATCAGAGTTTGCACTACTGTGGTGTTCAAGAAGATTTTGAACAGATAGAAACTTTGTTTGAACTTGAGCATCAGATGAGTATTGGACAAAAGTGAGGAATTGTTCTGTTACGGCAATGTCACGTACTTCTTCGGAAAGAAGAAAAAAATAATGACCATTTGCAGTGGTTTTCACTAATTGACTTTTAAGTACTTGGCCAATTGCCAGAAAGATCTCTTGCCTACACCTCTCAGACCTATGGGTAAAGTACTTCATGTCCTGTATCCCATACTGAGTTAAAAATTCAATCAGTGGCAAGACCTTCATGTTGGAAATTTCTTGTTTGGCAGTGAAATAAAATGCTGCAATGCTTGCACCAAAACCTCATCAGAAACTTCAGCTTTCTTATCTATCTCCTTCTGTTACCATGATGCCCACTGAAGAAGTTCTTTTCCTACTGATTGGTTGTGCTCTTCTGAGTTGCCATGCTCTAGCACTGCAACCTTTCTGTATCGTGTACCAGGTGCAGAAGCATATTTCACATCTTTCCCTGTTTTGTTATGCTTTTTGCAGAGACAACAGAACATACCCTTGCCCTCTTCCAAGGCCAACCACTTTTACAACAAAATGCAGGATCGTCATCGACCCATTAGTGTTTGAAGACATGAGTCTTCAATGGTAACTGCCAGCTTTTTTCACTAAAGGACAGTGACTTGCAACCGTTTTTGGCATAAAGGACATGATTGTGTAATCCACGGTGAAGGTCACTCCCAAAAGCTTCGTCCTGGATTCGCAGGTGCTGCTGTTCAGGAATAGTACAGATTTTTGAACTGGCATCTATTGATCTTGGTCCCAAGGGCATTGGCTTATCAATTAACAAAGATGCATCTGAGGACTGAGGACAGTATTGCTGAAGGTGCCACTGTACCTGGTATTGGCTTATCACTCAGCAGTGGGGGGGGACTACTGGGGCAGGTATTGCTGATGGTTCTACTTCAACTTCAATTTGTACACCTTGATGGTCATCGTGGACTGTGTTGTTTTCTAAAAGATACATCACATATGAAGGGACTTCTAACCCAATGTATACTTTTCCCTAAAATTTATAGATTGACTGTTGAGAAAACATTTAAAACATTTGAATCCAGTACTTTTATTGTCTTAAATGTTCTCTTTCCATAATGCACAACTCATGTAAAGAAAAGCGTGTTTTTCCGACGGTAATGTTGGGGTGGCCTAAACGAAGAATCGTTTTAAAGTCAGCGGTCTCTCCGCTTCCGATCGCTGCAAATGTGTCTTTTAAAGTTTACAGTCTAAAATATGTAACTTTAAATCTAACCTTTTGAGTCCATGAAGGCTGCTATTTTTGAGCATCCTGTTAACCAATTGATGGTAAAGTACTTTGAACACTTCAAGACGAAGAATTTTAGGAATAAAGGCAGCCCTTGTTGCTATGGTCAACAAGTCATTTCATTCTTTCCAGCTGCACTTTCCAGCAAATAATAAACTTAAAACTAATCATGTGGAAACTTCGAAAGGTTAGCACAAAAAGCTTCCTATGGTAAGTTCTTATATGGTACTGTTACCTGCTTTGTCACGTTTTCTTGCATTCTCTGGATAAAAGTGAAAGCATGGACTGCTGCCGCTTCATCGTGAGCGGCGAACAACAGATGAGAAATGATACAAATGCACACGTCTGTGCACATGCATGAAGAGAAGCCCGCAAAAAGAAATTGCGAGTCCAGTGCTTCGAAGTACCAGTCAGCAATGAAATAAATTATCCAGAGACAAAAGATTGTGTATACTTTTTATTTTTCCATATTTTCATTCATTTACTTACAGAATGCAGAGCGGATCACAACTTGTGCATTTTTTAAAACAACTTACATAGTTTTAGTAAACCTTCAAGCGGTTGCAGGCTGTAAGAACTGTTGCTTGAGGCGGTAAATTTTACCGGTTACCGCCACTGCTAACCACTTGCACTACTTACAAAGTGCAGAGCAAACAGTGAATTAAACTATCTTGCCCTGTTTGGGTTAGCCAACTGCTTGGGTATGAAATAAATATCGGTGAGCCAATAAAAATATCGAGCATTTTCTCACAATTATTTTTGGTTTGGTCAAGTCCCAAGACTAATACAAAAAAAAAAAACACCACCACTAAACTCCTGTATGTCAACAAAAACATAAAGACATGTTTCAGCATTATTCATGCCATCGTCAGTTTAATGCAAAGTTGTGATCTTTACAGACCTTATCCATACATCCTGATTCAACAACATTACAATTTGAAACTGTTGTTCTTTTTGTTTTTGAATTGCAACGTAATGAAATCATGATGCAAGAATAACACAGAACCAGCTCTTTGAAATAAACCAGAAGAAAGTGTATAAAAAACTAAATGGTTAGTCGAGGAAGAGATTCGCAAAAGGGGCGTAGAAAATACACTAAAGGAAGAATCCATAACTTTGGAGAAAGATTGCTGTATAAATCGAAATAAAGAATAAGAGAATTACATTGTAGATAAACTATTTTTAACTACTTCAAATTTTTATAACTAGTGTTTTGTGGAAACAATGAACATCCGTTACTTTATCTTCCATTACCAAGGGTCTCTTTTCTCTGCCTCCTTTCTCATTATTTTAAGACAACGACCATGGTAGACGTTTTCAATTAAAGGGGCTAGGTCACGCAATTTTAGGCAATTTCAGCACTGATCGAATGGTCATAGAATTAACTAAAATATTAAAATAACTGTTCAAAACTATAGAAGAACTCTAACAAAACACAGGGAAGCTAAGAAGGGACATGGATGGACAAAACTGGAGAGGATTGAGATGGATTGAATTTGGGTAAATTTGAAAAACGTTGGCCCACCTTTTTTCAAATTTATATCAGTCTACATCAAAATGTCATTTACAAAGCTGGAAAATCATTCTCAGTTGTTATGTGGCAGTGATTTTGCAAATGAAAAACTCTTGCTCTGCCAATTTGACGTTTAGAGCTCATAATTAACAAAATTAAACAAAACTACCTAAAATAGCATGACCTAGCCCCTTTAAGTATGCAAATACCTATGTTATGTATGTATGTACACTGTAACTCTCTTGCATAGGAAATCCGTCTTTTAACATACCTGTTCCACTTTGAGGTCGTTCTTAAGTTTCAAGAGTGAAGCTACCTTATCTTTCAATTCAATCTCAAGTGTCTCAACTTCTTTCTGCTCAATCTGGATATGAAAGGCAGAAAATTCTGTTATATGAAAGACATGGAAGGCATCTTTCATCCACTTATGGGAACCAACAAAGCACTTTCCATGTTACAAAGGTTACTTATACTTTTGAATTGGTTCATGCTTAGCGAGCCTATATCGAATTCATGCGGGAAGTTTGGAGAGCACAAGAGAAGCGAAAGAGTTACCGAGAGCAACTCTCACTTCTAGAGTGCTGTCCAAACTTCCCAAGTGCATCCATAACTCGATATATGCACAGCAAAAAGCATGAAGCATGGTAATAGGGTTATTATCTTTGTTTTACTATAGGTAGTTCTGTAATGGTGGCACATCTCTTACTAATGCAGCGATACCTTGTCATATTTATACTTTTGTCATTTGGCACCAACCCTTCAGTCCCACACTGAAGCAATGCTGGGGTTGCCCCAGCTTGGGTGAGAAACGATGGCACATCCACTTCCCCTTCATGGCCCAACCTTCTAGGGGCTTGGCATACAGTAGGTACATGCTGATCAGGGCAGCTGTGCTCCGTGCGCAGCCAGTATGCCACTCACTGACACTTGCCAAGCCCCAGTGACTGGCCTTGCAGTGACTCGCGGCACTCGGGTCCTGGATGACACTTGATCCCCAGCATTTTTGCCTCTCACAAATACTGCATCTTCAATTGTGCACGGCATTAATTTATACCTGTGAAAGTTCCCACAGACCAACTTGTGGCCTTTTTAGTTCTTGTTGAGTTTCTTTCAACTCAAATGTTGTGCATTTTTGTGTGGAACATGGACCTGTTGTGCTTTGCTGCTCTGATTGGCACCAGAAAAAAACAAAAACACCAAAAAATTTTAGTTCCCTACTCGCTAAAAATTCGGGGGAGAAAAATGTGGCTGGGTTTTCGATTTTCCTCATTCACTGTCCGAAAATTTCAAAAAGGGAACTTGCAAAACGAGAAATTTTGACCTAAAATGAAACTGCACATGTCATGTTATATAGTTACGCACGCCTGTCAGTATATAAAGAAATGCACCATTTAATAGGATTTAGATAGGCCCAGGTGCATGCAGGCTATGTTATAATTACTTATATCACAGTTCTTCAGCACATAAGCAAAACCTAATCTACAGCAAGCGCACCTTTTGTAATAAAGATTCCATACTGTGGTAATTACTTTTTGGGGGTTTGCATTTCTCCTGGAATCTACAAAAGAGTTCAAGATGTCCTTGCTTCGAAATTTAAATCAAATAAACATTATCCGCACATCTTACAAACTTTGAATGAAGATCTTTTCTTTTAACGGACAGCATTTTACCGTTTGAATCAGTAAATTATGCACGGTAGAACCAAAGATACAGTTTTCTGTGTTTGCCATGACATTGCACAATGCCCTCTCCCCGGCACGGGCTTTAGAAAAACAAACTCTTTCCTCCATAATTAATTGTGTAGGCATTTCACATCGCTGTAATCAAGATTCAAGGTGTATAAATAATAAAGATTTTGGCTTGTATTTTAAAAATAATTTTGTGTTAGCAATATTCATTGTAAGAAAGGGTTGTTTGAAAATTTAAAAAACGTCTTTCTCTGGTTAAACAGAAAAATCCAGCGTATCATGGCATATTAATTAATCCTTTATACCACGAAGGTAATAAGCTGTTGGAGGAAGAAAATTTGGTGTTATTCTAAGATCAAGTGGGCGCTTGAAAAAGTCAAACCACGAGTCAGGTATGATCCTAAAATAGATCAGCGACACGCTCATTCACAGGCAGTGAGAAGTGAAAGGAAAATGAAATGGAACATCATCATGGTATCTCATTACTTTTACTTGTAATTTATAACATACTCGCCTTCGCAGAAGTGATTTGTCACCCCACTCAAAACCTTTTTATTTTACGAATGAGCTAGTCAAAAATGCGATGATATTCAGAAAAGAACCACAGTTGTGCCATGCAGCAACAACAGTCATTCAAACCAAGTCTTGATTATTCAACCACAGTGGCCACTTGTCGCGAAAATGTTCAATTGCAAAGCTGAATAAATTCTTTGGAAGCCAGTAGGGCAATTAGACATGCAACATTTTCTTCGAGAAAAAGCAGTTACAAATTGATGTACAACAGTAAATCCTCTGCCCTCTTTTACACAAAACTGTGCGTGTAACATTTTACATGCATGATATGAGCGTGTAATGCTGCTATTCCTGCAGCCATGCAGTGCTGTAAAATAAAACTACAAAACATTATCTGTAGGTAAATCCCCTGAAGAAAAGGGAATTGACTTTCAACCCAGGGCTATCATAAAAAGTGCACCAACAGGGTTCCTGTGCAATTTAAAGGCAGTGAAAACCAATAACAAAACGTGTTGACCAATTAATGTTGTGGAGGCTTCCACTTCACCCATAATGATGACTTTAGGGGTCAACATTAACAACTGCCTGGCCTGCTTCCCTGGGCCAGCAAAAAAATTCATTGGGGCAAGTAACTTTTGGACAAGTGAAATTTCTCACAAGGATGTAGATTAATGTAAACAATTAAATGAGAATTCTGAAGTTTAATAATCTTTTTAAACTGAAATCTACAACATCAACTTGTGACAAAACTAAAGATAGAAAAATAATTGTTATCCTCTTTTTGAAAAGTTAATTTTTTTCAACCAACTGAAGAGCTGCAACAATTTGAATTTTTTGCTTAAGTTGAAATCTGCAAGTTTAAATTAAATTAATACATGTATATGACTCTCCATGCAAAAACATGTCTTACCGAAGAAAGCGTTTTTTTGAAACCCGGCTTCAGGGGGTTGAAACCCTTTTGAAACTCTTTTGCATTGTCAAAGCAACCGGAGTAAAAAACTTTACTCCACTGTTGAATGATTCCCTTGTGTGATTTTTAATTCATGCTGTGTGTTTTGGTTTAAGCCCTAATCCCCTTCTTTTATGAAACCTTTTTTAAAACCCTTTTGAAACCCTTTCAAAACCGTTTGAAACTCTTCTGAAAAGCTATACATAGAAGATTACTTAAGTTTCTTGCGTGATTAATTCATGTGACGTTTGTTTATGCTACCGAGCGAATGTTCCATTTCCTCGTGCGATTAATGTTTCATTAAACCCTGCAAAAAAAACCTTGCTCTGCACTCCAACTATAGGCTCATATCTTAAAACTGCAACAAAGTATCATGCAAACCAAAACACACAGCATGAATTAAAAATCACACAAGGGAATCATTCAACAGTGGAGTAAAGTTTTACTCCGGTTGCTTTGACAATGCATAAAAAAAGGGGATTAGGGCTTGGAGAATAAAAATTACTCAACAAAATTTCGAGAACAGCAGCAATTCAGTTTAAGTGTTTATTCAACCCGATACAGAACGTTTTTTATGAAACATGAAACAAGTGCTTGCGTGAATTGAAATAAATCCCTGTCACTCTACGAGACCAATTTGTTGTTTACGCATTGCAAAGCGGCAGAGTAAAGGCCGCTTTACACGGTACGATTTGTCGGCCAGTTTAGGTCTTGCCGATAAATCGAACCTTGTAAATTGTGTAAGGAATTTTTCCTCAAAAGATCTTATTGTTGTCGTTTTGGTATGCGCCATTTTGAACGCTTTAGTTTTTTTAAGCATTTAAATGTGCACCTTCTCATTTGCATACCCTTTTGATTGACATGGCGGTTTCTCATTGCATGTCTGCGTGACTTAAAAAAATCTGCTTCACTGCAACAGATTCTTAGAATCTGACCAACCAATTTTCATTTCCATGAATCGGTCGTTCATCGGCTGTCCAAAAGGAGGGTCAGATATTGTATGTGTTGTAAAAGATTTGCACTATGGACTTGCCTAGACAAACTGGTACACTTCAAGCAGATACTCGTTGGGTTCCCGTTGAAAGTGTTGGAAAACCCATTGGAGGTGTTGAGAAAAGCCGTTGAAAAATCATGTGCCGAGCTGTTGAAACATTTAGGAACAGTAGTGGGAAAACATTAAACAAGTAACTAACTATTTGTCTTTACAATTGTAGCTACAAATCAATACTGTCAAAGTTACTTTTTGTTGATTGATAGAGTTATGGTCAACGAGACAAATAATCATAATGTGACATGTTGTTTTCCAGTGGGGGTTGGTACACTTCGCTAACCCCCAGTCCATGGACTACCCTAAAAATACTACCGGTATTTCGAATGAGTACTGTTGACCTATGTGTAAGCAGCATCTCAAATAGTGTTTACTTAAGCCTCAACACCCATTTTAAACAGCATTGTTCAACAGTATTTTAAGTCTAAGCACCCATTTTAAAAAGGTTAGGTTACAAAATTAATGTACATGACGTAATCGGCCATCACAACAATAATCGAAAGCTAACCTTTTTAAAATGGGTGCTTAGACTTAAATACTGTTGGACAATGCTGTTTAAAATGGGTGTTGAGGCTTAAGTACATGTAAGCACTATTTGAGATGCTGCTTACACATGGATCAACAGTACTCATTTGAAATAGTATTTTTAGGGAAGTCCATTTGGGTAGTCCATGGACTGGGGGTCAGCGAAATGTACCGACCCTTCCAGTGGCGCCATCGATCTGTTCACAGCGAAGAAACACCACGTTTATTTGCTACTTCACAGGGACAAATTAGCGGATTTCTTCACTCCTTCCATCCCAAATCATAAAAACAATTATTATGTTAACTGAAACGAAGTCATCAATATCTTCTGTTCGCTCTAAGTCAAATTCACAGTAACCGAAGCGCGAACTGTATAATTTTATATTACCATTGAGAAATTTGCACGCGCATGAAGTCTGCGGAAGAAAAGCTCAAAAGGTAGACTTAAAAAGCATCGTTTACTTCAAACCACTGCATACAATGTAGAGATCTGCCTGACCCTCGCTACACTACATTTTTGTATTTATTTGTTTTGAAAATCTAAATAGCTAGCAGAATAGAAGAGCAAGCAATGTCACACTATCGTCACCTCAAAATTTGCATCATAAAGTGACGCATCATGACATAAGTTGAGCTTTGACTTTTGTTGCTGCTGAAGCCACTGTTACAAATAACTTTGTGAGGTTTAAACACAAGTGTCTAAAAGGAAAAATTTAACGTCGTCTTATTAAGAGCTTTCGAAAATAAATATATGTTAACGGGACACCGGAAAAGGCTAAGCATTGAATTTGTTTTGCACCATTTCTCCATGTGCATGAGGCGCCTACCGTATGTATATTATTCCGCTCGCATTACTCCTTTTACCGGACAACGCTTGGAAAGATTAATGTTCCTTCTCAGAGAACACTGTTAGTGACAGAATTCGTTAGTATTGGTAGTCTGAGTACCTTTCACATAACTTTTATCAAGCTGGCATCATTGAAAAACTCAAAAGATGGATATGTTATGCGTTGCGCGTCTCACTAACAAAAAATAATGTTTGAGGATTAATAATTAAGAATGTGAATGAAGATTTTAAGATGGAGTCATTGTCTAAAACATTTGAATGTTTACACAGACATTTTAATCGGCGACTAAAGGAAAGAAATCCTATTTTCCATGAAACAATTATAATAAAAAAATAAAGTGAACGCTGATTTGAAAATTGGTATGCAACACTGTCGAGATCACCGGGTAAACTCGTCCTTTGTTTGATATTAATTTTTGTCATGAAAAATATTGGATGCATTCTCCTCAGGAGTTGAAAGCGTCGGGAAATCCGTTGGTTTGATAGGCTTTGTATCCCGCGTTGAAAACACTAAAAAGCCATTAAGAAGCATGATGCGTTGGAAAAATTGACAACCAGTTGTCAATTTTTTGACGACGTTGGATTGTGTTGAGGAAAGCGTTGGTGGGAGCGCTGAAAGTGTTGGAAAAGCCGTCAATAACCCATTGGTAACCCGTTGGCAAGCCGTTGGTAAAGCGTTGGAAAAGCGTTTATCTCACCTTCAGTTCATCACCAAGTGTTATTTCTTCTTCTTCTAATTTAAACTGCAAATCTTCAACTTTCCTGCAAGGAAATGGGTTAACTTGAAAAAACACCCATTATACCATACATGCACTTGTTAACACATTCACCTACAAAAAATAGTCTTGTTTTTTTTTGGGATGCACTAGCTTGCATGTCAATTATGAAACTTAAATGGAGTCATTGTAAACACGCTACCTTCACACCCATTAATAGTCACACTCTTAAACTTAAGAAGGCCTTTTTTTCTTTTGAAGGGCTGGGGGCATCTTTGAATTTATTAACATGGCATGACTTTGTCAAATACTCTTGTCCCTTTGCCTGGCTAAAATTATTGCAGTTTAAAAATGTTCTTTCCTGTTAGACTCTTCTAATTAGCAGTAAAACCATCACTCATAATTATTAAATTAAAAACCAGGTCCCAGAATACGTGTGTTAAATATGGCTGATTTACACCAACCAACACCAACACCAATGAAATACCAAGTGAGCTTTTGCGTGAAAACATGATATCTTAACACATGAAAATAACGTTATCTTCACACGTGAAAAGATCACTGTTGCTACGGTTACATATAAAATCACACCTTTTAATGCTTTTCGTGAAATCTTTTAGTATTTCATTGGTGTTTACATAATAAATAGAATATTACATGGCTCCCTGGAGATACCACACTGTAGTTCTCTACTCGTGTTGAAAAACTTTCAACACTTGAAGACAAATTTTGTATTGCAATGCAATATCCTCAATATATATCCAAGGAGCAGATGCAACACTTTGAAAATGCAATGTAAATCAAGGGGTCCCTTGCCAAAGATGCACAATGTAGTTAATAATCCAGGAAAATTACAAACTTTATTGAACTCTGGGGGAAAGGTGCCAATTCCCGATTATATCAACTTAGTGCATCACTTTCGTGACAATAGGCTGTCAAAATACGAAGACCTTTGTAAAACAACATTAACAGCCAAGCGTATGAGGTCATTTAGTATAATGAATAAGTTTGTAAGGGAACTTGAAAATACTAGGCTTACATTAACCTTTACTTCAGACTTCACTGGCATATCAATGAACAAACATGGATCTTTGGAAGATAACCATACAACTTAAAGCGGTACTATAATAAAAAAAATCAAATCCTTTTTTCTTTGGATTTTAAAACTATGTTTACTAAATACTAAGCAACCCAAGTTTTAACTCAAAATTTCAAAAAAACAATTCTTTATTTCAACTGGAATTTTCCTATTTAATAATCCGCCATTACCAACTTTCAAATCTTGAGAACGCTGTATTGAGGAGCAAATAACATCAAAGACTTACTAGTTTAAGGAAGCTATGCATTTGTAGGCAACTGAATTAATATGCAGCACGGGAGTTTCCAGCTTCCAGATTCTCAAACTTGTGTGCTGCATATACATGTATAATAAACTGTTTTTACACGCTGAGATTTTAAGCTATAGGCCACTTAGGAAAACACCATTATGATAATACTCTTTAATTGTCCCCCCAAATTTTGCATAAGCATTGATTCTAGTTTCTCTTGGGACTTACATGGTCCCAAGAGAAAACAAAAACAATTCTCGTGCAAATTTGGGGGGACAAACAAGGAGTATTATGGTATTTTCCGAAGTGGCCCATTGAGCGAATAACTGTTTGTCTTTACAATTGTAGCCACAAATCAATACTGTCAAAGTCACTTTTTGTTGATTGATAGAGACAAATAATCATAATGTGCCATGTTGTTTTCCAGTGGGGGTTGGTACATTTCGCTGAGCCCCAGTCCATGGACTACCCAAATGGACTACCCTCCTGTACTGTTGATCTATGTGTAAGCAGCATCTCAAATAGTGCTTACTTAAGCCTCAATACCCATTTTAAACAGCATTGTCCAACAGTATTTACATGTAAGTCTAAGCACCCATTTTAAAAAGGTTAGCTTTCGATTATTGTTGGGATGGCCAATTACGTCATGTAAGCTAACCTTTTTAAAATGGGTGCTTAGACTTAAATACTGTCGAACAATGCTGTTTAAAATGGGTGTTGAGGCTTAAGTAAGCACTATTTGAGATGCTCCTTACACATGGATCAACAGTACTCATTCGAATTACCGGTATTATTTTTAGGGTAGTCCATTTGGGTAGTCCATGGACTGGAGGTCAACGAAATGTACCGACCCTTCCAGTGGTGCCATCGATCTGTTCACAGCAAAGAAACACCACGTTTATTTGCTACATCACAGAGACAAGAGCGGATTTCTTCGCTCCTTCCAACCCAAATCATAAAAATAATTATATTATGTTAACTGAAACGAAGTCATCATATCTTCTGTTCGCTCTAAGTCAAATTAACAGTAACTGAAGTGCGAACCGTATAATTTTATATTATCATTGAGAAATTTGCACGCACTTGAAGTCTGCGGAAGAAAAGCTCAAAAGGTAGACTTAAAAAGCATTGTTTACCTCAAACCACTGCATAGGAATCTGCCGGACCCTCGCTACACTACATTTTTGTATTTATTTGTTTTGAAAATCTAAATAGATAGCAAAATAGAAGAGTAAGCGATGTCACACTATCGTCACCTCAAAATTTGCATCATAAAGTGACACGTCATGACATAAGTTGAGCTTTGACTCTTGTTGCTGCTGAAGCCGCTGTTACACATAACTTTGTGAAGTTTCATGCTACCGTAGAACACAAGTGTTTGATAGGAAAAATTTAATGTCAGCTTATTAAGAGCTTTCGAAAATAAATGTATGTTAACAGGACACTGGAAAAGGTATTTATGGTACATGTATTTTTCAAAGTGGCCCATTGAGCAAATGACGTCACTTTCCCCTTGATCCAACCATCTGAGGTTCACTTGGTCAATTTTCAGTGTGAGTAATTGCAGACAGTGAAATCGAAAACTTACACTTAAAGTAAACAGCCTCTGGAAAAAAATCAAAGCTCAAAATTTTCCAAGGTAGGTGTTCAAAATCTGTAGTTAAAAAGGAAGATAACTATTTTTTGATCAGAGTACCGCTTTAAGATTATTACCTTTTCTCTTCATCCAACTGTGTTTGAAGATCAACTCTTACTCGATCTTTCGCTTCCACAAGTTTGTGGAGATCTTCAATAGCTTTGTTCTTCTCCAGAAGAACCTACATGTATAATATAAAGTAACATAATATTCTTGAAACAAACAACTAACCACTGATGCAATACCAAAAAGAAAGAAAGAAAGACCAGGAAACACTGATCAAATGCCTCCTTCATCACCTGATGTGCGAAATAGTAATAACAAATACAACAAGTACTCAGGCTTCTTGTGCATACACTAACGATAGATGAATTAAAATTCCCTGATGGTGTTTAAAACTAAAATATAGCCTCTAAATGACTGATTTCCCGTCTAATAAGAAAAAAACACAATAATGGCAATCAATCTAAATTTGGGTTGCTCAGATTATTTAGCAGCACTCTGGTGGCCCAAAGGGCTGCCAAGCAGAGCACCATTGGCATAGGAAATGGTAGGAACCCATGAGTCGCTTTTCCCACGGTAATTATGGCTAGTGGTATTATACTGTAAGTGGTATTATTAGTCTCCCCAATACGAAGAGCATGTGTTTTTCAACAAAACTGCTCCTCATGATAGTAAATTTATATCATTACCATAATCACCATCATTATCACTTCCACCCAGTCTCTTTTTACAACTTTCACAAAATCCTTAGAGACCAAGGGGTAGTTTGTCAGTACACAGGGAAAAATGATGACTGTAAATCATTTGGGTCCTGCCCAAACAACCATTAGAACTTTGTACTGAAAATTCTGTCTCTGATTTTTTGACAGCCATTACATGTATAACTGACCTCAAAACACATCGCCTGTCAACATTGTCCCCCAGGTGAAAAGCATTAACAACATATGTGTACTCAAAAACACAGTCCCCGGCCAGTTAAAGGAGACAATCAATGAAGGGGTAGTTTCTAAAGAAACTATGGTGCTGCGTCAGTGGGGAAGTAGTATACAAAAATTTGGTTTTATCAACAGAGTTGATAATGTAAATTGGCCACCGTACAGAGATTCTAAAAGCTGACGTTTCGAGCGTTAGCCCTTCGTCAGAGCGAATCAGACATTCAATCAAATATTTGCACTTTGGATTCGCTCTGACGAAGGGCTAACGCTCGAAACGTCAGCTTTTAGAATCTCTGTACGGTGGCCAATTTACATTATCAACTCCGTTGATAAAACCAAATTTTTGTAAAGGAGACAATCAGTTTATGCACTTTTTGGTCCATCACTCATGGCCACTCTTTGCTCCATTTATTCATGCTTTGTACCGCTACATGTAATTATATAGCTGCATAAAAATATTGCCAGTGAATTGCCAACAGATCTGTTTTTGCTAATTGTTGCTAACTGTCCAAATTTAATATAAATTGGGTAGTTTTTGCTGGAACGTTTACTTCAAACCACCCAATTTGAAAAAAATCTGGATATTTTGTATCAACCAATGTCAAGATAAATAAAAGAACCGAGTATTGGCCAATCAGGTTGCCGCTATTAGGGAGCTTGAGCATGCAACATTCTTGAGGCACAGAATGGACACCGGAAGTGAAAATTGCGCTCGGCAGGACAGTGGTTTCTCTCAGATTTCTAACTAGTCATCTCTTACAGTGAGAACAAACCGTTTTTGGAAACTATATAATTACTAGGTAACAGGACTACACACTTGTCCAATTTGGAAATAATTGGATTTAAAAAATTCCTTGGATTGCCAAATTAATATGGCAGTTCTCAGAATTTTTATCATCCAATTATTCCAAATTGGACAGCAAGTAGTCCTATTACATATAAAAATACATTATGCATGTACTGCAAATACATGTGTGTTGTACAAGACTTGCATGTAAAAGATGCTATTGCAAAGTAATAAAATTGAAGCACATGTACATGTAGAATATGATACAGAATGTATTAAACAAATTAGCCTTACGCTTGCATGCAAAGTTAAGGACGGTGCCTACTAATTCAAAGGTATTTTGCGCAGTTTACTGAATATGCGGGAAAAGTAGATCTTAACAAGTGTTATTGAAATCCAAAAAGACAATTGGGGGTAACCGTGCATCTTTCGAAGATACAGTAACTAATCGACAATATTTTAAAATACAAAGCAATGCATGGCGTTCTTTTCCAAACTGGAGCTTAATTACCTCTGAAAAATGCGTGGTTACCCCCAATTTTCTTTTTGGATACCAAGAGCACTTGCTAAGTTCTGCTTTCTCCGCATAGTTTTAAACTGCACAAAAATATACCTGTATTAATATGCACCACCCATAGGAAATCCAAGTACCTCGAGATGCGCAGAATGTATGCACAATAACAACAGTAGGCACCGTCCTTTGAAAATATTAGAGGGTAGCCATGGAACGATTAACATCAAGGAATGTCTGAATATTGAGATAAATGGCTAATAGCGGAGCTCTGCATGCGCATGCGCATGCACCATAGTTTTTATTTTTATTTTTTTTAACTTTTATTTTAACACTTCTAATGACAATACTTTCATTTACAAGGAGGAAAAATGAAGACAACGTACAAGAGATAAAGGAAAAATACAATGTTACAGCGTTTACAACTAACTAACCCTAGAAAAGTTTTACAAAATTGACTACTATTTGCAAAATTGCAAAATAAAACACGATACAACAAAAACATAAGAGGTCTTTCCTACCAACTAAAAGGTGCTTTGCATTTGCATTTGTTTCTGCATCACTTTTAACTGTTGGAACTTTTAGAATTATTTAATAACAGCAAATTTATTTGTCCGAGGGGCAAAGTTTAAGAGGGCTCCATTTGTTTTTGAAGGAGGACATATTGTTATTAGAGGAAATCTCTTTTTCAATTTCCATGGAGTTCATAACGGTTTGTATATAAACCTGTAGCACAGGGTTGCAGTTATTTAACTTACATGTACATGTGTAAATATATCGTTTGGCAATAAGGAAAAGGTGATGTAGTAATAAATCAGAGATATTATCAATTAGTCCAAGACAGATAAGAGGAGAGAAGGCAATGGATTTGTTTAAGGTGGTGTTTTGAGTTAGCCACTGACAAATATCTTTCCAGAGTTTTTGGGTGTAGTTGCAATACCAGAACAAGTGGGCAAGGGTTTCAGTAAATTCCCCGCAGAAAGAGCACGAGTCTGTTTGTTTTAAGCCAATTTTAAAGAGGAAGTCGTTTCTTGTTATTCGTCTGTGGAGGAACATGAATTGGAACACTCATAACTTTGTTTCTGTTGTACACAGAAAGGGGAGGCGGTATGTATTCTCCCAGTTCACATTCACATTTCCTATTATATTTTCCTTAGACAGCCAATTTCCCTGGCTTTTAAGAGGGGTGGTGGCCTTTTTCTCGATAATGGATTTGTAAATGGTTTTACAGGCTTTTTCTGAGGCTAATAATGTTTGCCTAAAGGTCTTAGTTTTGGGCTTTGGATCTTATCATGGCTCCTCGAGTTTGACGCTGGACAACATTTTCTAACTGTAATTTTTTAATTTCTAATTCATTATATAAAGTGGTCTTGTTGGTTTCAGATACGTCATTTTCTTCCAGTTTCCTCTGTAGGGACATTATGACAGACTCCAGATTAGTTTCTGTTAACTTCATTTTGCCTCTCTTATGTTTTGCGTATTGTATTGACTTTGAACGAATTTGCATCTTCATTGTATCCCAGAGGAACACGGCATCAACCTCTGTGTTATTTTGGTATTCATTTGCAACTTCAGTGATTGTTGTTTGTATCAAATTAATATATTCACTGTCTGATAGAAAAGACATGTTTAACTTCCAGAAGCCCGAGCCTCTGGGATTGGTATAATTTGTTTGCAAGGTGGAGCGTTATCAAGGAATGGTCTGTTTTGTACCCTGCGAAAATATCAGCTTTTGTCATTGCCGAACTTAGACTATTACTCGTCAAGAATTTCGGGCTCGCTTCTTCTCCAAGTGAATCTTCTGATATCCGGATTGGAGACCCGCCAAATGTCGATAAGGTCTAGTGAATTTATTATGTTCTGAACTTCCTTCAGAGAGTTTTTGTGAGTAGTCAGTCTTCCTCCCCTCTTATCATTTTGGACGTCCAATATTAGATTAAAATCGCCACCCACGATAATGTCCTCGCACTAGAAAGAAAAGAGGTGGCTAAGAACATTTTAGAAAAAATTTGGATTGTCATTGTTTGGCACATAAACGTTTCCGAAGGTTACAGTCTTATTTTCCAGTTTCAAATCTACTAAAATAAATCTTCCATCTGGATCAGAAAATTGTTACTTGATTTCGAATTGAAAGTTGTTGCTAAACAGGATGCATACCCCTGCACTTGAGCTAGAAACACTACTAAAAATAGCTGAGAAGCCCCATTCTGATGACCACAGTCGTTTCTTTTTCTTTGGTGCAGTGAACTTCTTGAAGAAAGAATATCCCAAATTTTTTCATTCTGAGCCAACGAAAGGTTTCACGCCTCTTAAGGTTGTTGGATAAGCCCCTCACATTAAGAGAACAGATTATCAATTCATCAATTGAGAACTTGCTGATGGTTAAAAGTAGTGGACTGGAATGCAGAAACAAAATGCAATCAACCATATCGCAGGCTCAAGCTTAGAGCTCACCAAGGTCAGCTGGTTTTTTTTTTTTTTAAGTTGACCACTGACCAGGTACTGGTTTTCAATTGGAGTGCAGGCTCAACCTAGGTTACCGGTAGGTCGCCTAAAAATAAGCAAGGCTTCATTTTTGAGGCACTTTCTGTGGCTCGACGCGGCTACACGGCCATGCTACGTCAACTATAGTTCTTACAGAGTCAACGCTTTTCGTGTTCAGGTGGTTTTCTTTCTGCCTTTTCACTGGATTCAATCCAGTTTGACATATGATACCTGTGGTCTTCACTGGCAGTCAAGTCAAGCATTGGAGGGATATAAAGTTAAAGCTGAGTGTTTATCTTTAATTTGCTTAGAACTGCTTTTTTCTCCGTATTGCAATTTTTGGCATAATTATCTTTAGAAGCTCTGATAAGGTTACATGATAACTGGAGGACCTATGACTAGAACAGAAACGAAAGAAGAGCAAAAGAGAACGACAACGACAAAACAATACCAGTAATAGCTCATACTTGTTGGAAGAAGTTACTCCACAA
>NC_090879.1:37823516-37826016 GCF_036669935.1 Montipora foliosa
ACTAATCCCATTCGGTGTGCTTGGAAAGGAAAGGAAAGGAAAAGAAAGGAAAGGAACTTTATTTCAGTGTCTAGTAATTCTAGCACTGGAACAATAATTGGGGGCACTGTAAACTGAAATTAACAATCAACTTAAATCAAGTCAAATGTTCAGGAGAGGGGAAAACCAGAGTACCTGGACAAAAACCTCTCAGTGCAGCGACGAGAATAAACAAACTCACAGATCATGCAGAGTCTGGAATCGAACACGGGCCACACTGGTGGGAGGCGAGTGCTCTCATCACTGCACCGACAGATGATGCAGAGTCTGGAATAGAACCCGGGCCACACTGGTGGGAGGCGAGTGCTCTCATCACTGCACCTACTACTTACACCTTGTGAAGGGAACAACTGGAAATCTCCTAAGCTACAACACCGCCCAGAAGCTTCGTATGATCATGCTTGTTAAAGCACTTGCTGACAAGCCAGCAAACAATCTTGAATCTTTGAAAGAGTTTAAATCTTTGTTTGCAGGTGTAGGAAAGGTGAACAACAACCCTGGCAGTCAAGTTACATGATGGTGATCAGAAGGTGACCCTAGACAACAACCACTCAGCAGAATTCCTTGTCACGTTTGAGACACCATTGTATACGAGCTTGAAAGGTTTGAGAAAAGCTGGATCTGACTGAAAGGCTGACCGTCCCACAACCTGGATGAGTCCTACTGTCATTGTGCAAAAGAAATCTGTGAAGCATGATGCAAGACACCAAATAATCAAGAGAGAAAGACACCTCATGCCAACCATTCATAAGGTGGATGACAAAGCTGATCTAAGGAATGACTGAGCTGTCAGTCTATGCTGTCACAGGGCTCCTCAAGAAAATGAAGAGAACTGCATTTGGAACAGATGAGCTTCCGTTTTGGTTTTGGAGGGATTATGCTGATGACCTTGTTGCCATCATCACTGACATTTTTAATTGCTCATTGCAACAACAGACAGTGCCCTCTCTTTGGAAACAAGCTGACATTAAACCTCTAGAGTTCCCGTTGACTTCATGTAACCAACTTAGACCTATCCGTACATGTATTACTGCTGTCATCATGCGTCTCTCTGAGCGACTAGTTTATACAGTAAGTATGAATTAGTGAACGTCGTTAACAGCTTTATTGATCTTAACCAATTTGCTTATTGCCAAGGCCACGATTCTAATCAAATGTCAACATGTCTAGTTAAAGTGTTTAGATAATGATGCTCATCTTATAAGGGTTTTTTCCTTTAATTCCAGCAAAGCTTTTGATTCTGCGTCGCAGAGCATTCTTTGTGCTAAATTAACACAAGTTAATATAAATCCACATGTTATCAATTGGCTTATTAGCTTTATACGAGACAGAAAACAAAGGGTTGTAGTTGATGGCATTCACACCAGTTACTTATCTATTAATACAGGGGTCACTCAAGGCACTGTCCTTGGGCCAATTCTCTTTTCCATCTTGATTAATGATGTAAAGACTGTTAATCCCCGAAATTTGTTAGTCAAGTTTGCAGATGGCATTGCCCTTTAAATTCTTTAATTCAAATTTACCGTTCTCTGATCTTCATATACTTACTATGGAATTGCTGCCTGGAGCCAAGCTGCACAAGTTTATTTGAGGAAGATCTTTATCTTTCAAAAACAAACTCTTTGGCTAATGTTCTTTGATGGTAATAGATCTCACGCTATTACTTTGTTTGTCTCTGCTAATGTTTTGCTTTATTTTGAAACAGTATGTTCTCTTATGCATGACATACAGTATTTACCAATACTGTACCTCAGAATATCTCTGATCTTTTCATCTGTTCATCCGACGTTCAGTCATATAACACTAGATTTTCTGCTGTTAGTAACTGATATGTTAATAAATCAAGACTGCATGAGTATTCGACTTAATTTGCTTTCCATTTTTGGAGCTAAGCCCAATTTTTACTTGCGGTGCTTGGTGATTAAGATGATTCTGTTGAGGTCTCAACGTTAATCATTAATCACACCCTAGCTATTATTATTACTTCCTTATGTTTCATGTCTTCTTATAGGTTTTTGCTCTATGTAAATGCTAGCTATCTGTGAATGTATGTGCATACCTATTTATATTATTTTTATTTTTCTATTTCTTTACCTGCATATCTTACTATTAATCTAATTTGCTAAATGTGATTGTAAGTTACACAGCCCGCCTTGATTAGCTTTGCTATATGCAGGCTGTGTATTCCTTCAATTTGTTATATTGAACATTGAAAGAAAATGATGATGATGATGATGATGATGATGGTTTACTTTTTCAAGCTTAATTATATCTATTTTTACTTATGGTATTTAAGTTTGGGGTAATGCCTTTTATAGTAAGTATTTTAAGTAGGATTGATAAATATTTTCCAAGGGCTTTCAAGTCAGGATATTGCACTAAGCAATACTATATCACTGATATATTAAAAAGAAGACATTTTAAATTGTGGGACAGGATTACTACCACAGAAACTGCTCCA
>NC_090879.1:37831016-37848516 GCF_036669935.1 Montipora foliosa
ACAATAATTTATGCAAAATTTGGGGCGGCAAACAAAGCGTATTATGGGACAAGATGTTCAAAACCTGACTCGCCCCCGTAAATCCTGTCGAAGACGGAAGTAAGAGTGTAAAACTACAGCATCCCACATCAAATGCTAATCATCGAAGTGACTTGTGTCTTTCTTGCATCATTTCCATGTCCAACGCAAAAATAAACTAACATTTCATATCTGCTCGCCACATGTATGTGTTATTATGTCTGATCTTCTCAAATGTTCGAACTTTCGAGGTTTGTTTACATGAAAAGTCACGTGACACTACACTTGAAAGCCAGCACTCCGAAGGTCAAATGAGCATGTCTGTTGCTCTTTTTTCTTGAATTAATATTATCATCATCATCATCTTTAGAAAGAATTATCCTACTCAACATGATAAAAATTATGTGGTATCTTTATGAACTTTAGAAAGACCTTTGACACAGTGGACTATACAT
Source organism: Montipora foliosa (assembly GCF_036669935.1). Classification (NCBI taxonomy): domain Eukaryota; kingdom Metazoa; phylum Cnidaria; class Anthozoa; order Scleractinia; family Acroporidae; genus Montipora; species Montipora foliosa. Next base: position 37,831,490 of record NC_090879.1, read on the forward strand.
GTACATGTAATATATTGTTACACAAGTTGCACCAGCATGATATTTGAGGGTTAATAATAATATTGTTTTTCCGTCATATTTGTCAGGCAGAACACAATCAATACGAATTGGTCCTACTGTCTCGAGTAAGGAAAGAGTAGTGTGTGTTGTCCCTCAAGGTTCTATAATTGGTCCACTTCTTTTTTTTAATCTACAGTGTATGTTTAACATACACTGTAGATTTAAAAAAAGAAGTGGACCAATTATAGCTTAATGGTATGCATCATTCCTCCAAATTACAAAAGTTAGTGTCTCTGCTGAAGAGACAAACTTATAGCGAAGATATCACTGACGTCACTTGTTGTCATTAATGTGCCACCAAGAGCCTCATTGGCTGTTGAAACAAAGGGTCTTTTGTTCCTGTGGTTGGCACATTTGAATAGCAAAAATAATGTTTGTGAACGGATATCATCCCTATTACACTGTATGTGCAGATAAACATTTTGCCAAGATACCTGTGTAGGGCTAAAAATCGTGGGTGCGGCTTATATACGTGACAAATTTCTACTTGCTAAAGAAACTGTGGTGTTGCCTCAGTGGGAGAGTGAAACAGGAAAATTTGGTTTTACCAAACATGTTGATCAAGGTTGAATTACAAGTGTGAACGAGGCAAACATTTATTTAGTGAAACAAAGAAATGAATCAATAATCATGACATCCCCCCTTTTCTGGTGTTATTTTATTTTATTTTTTTTTTAATGTATACACCAACAATGAAATAGGAACAAACTACGCTAATAATGTTTAATGTCCTTGTTTTTCCTGGTTTGTAATTAACATGCAATTCGTATTTTTCAAGGCTCAACATCATTCGTTTTAAACGTGGAGCTGTGGTGATTAGCGGTTTGTTGAACAAATACTCAAGCGGCTTGTGATCAGTTTCAACTGTCATTGGTTTCCCATAAATAAATTGGTGATATACTTGGTATCCAAAATGGATTGCCAGAAGTTCCTTTTCAATCTGCTCATAGTTCCTTTCCGATGTACTGAGGGTTTTTGATGCATATGATATGGGTTGTCCCTCTGGTAAGAGACACGCACCAAGTCCATAAGACGATGAATCTACTGAAATGGTAACCGGTTTAGTCACATCATAATACTTGAGTACTTTATCCAAGACCAAGCTTTCCTTCATTTGATCAAATGCAGTATCATGCAAGTCCGTCCAGTGCCATTCAATTTCTTTCTTTAACAGTTCTCGCAATGGTTGAGTTTTTTTGGGTCAAGTTGGGAACTAATTTGCCGAGATAATTTACCATTCCCATGAAGCGTAAAAGATCTTTTTTATCCTTTGGAGTTCCATGTCTTTAATTGCTTAGATTTTTGAAGGGCAGGTTTCAATCCATCTTTACCAATAATGTCCCATATATGTAACTTCACTCGTATGTTTCCTTGATTTTTCTACATTTAATTTAAGGTTAGTATCCTTGGCTCTTTGTAATACTCGTGGCAAGCGTCGGTTGTGTTCGGCTTCGTCATTTCCCCATATTAAAATGTCTTCAACAATTGATTCTGCTCCTTCTATATCCTCGAACGATTGTGTCATTTTCCACTGAAATACGTCACTACTCAAGTTGATCCCAAACGGCACACCTGAACCTGTAGCGTCCATATGGTGTTGAATGTAGTTAGTTTGGAGCTCGGATCATCTAGTTTCACATGCCAAAATCCTGACGAGGCATCTAAGGAACTGAAAACTGTTGCTCCACTTAATTGAGTTGTGACCTCTTCCACCGTCTTCATGGGGTAATGTTCTCCAAGCACAACTTTATTCAAGTCTCTCGGGTCGAAACATACGTGAACTTTGAGTCAGTCTTTCAAAGCAAAGGGCACTTTGCGGGGTGGATGTATGACAGGCGTGACAGACTCATCAATTTTGATATGATAATGCCAATCAAAACACCCAAGGCCCTAAAACACATCATCATCAAATTCTTGCACGATTTTGTCTGCTTGTGCTGCTTGTGTGCAGTTCTTTCCTTTACTCTCATCATAGTCGTTTTGCTCTGTGTTTATTGTACATGTATAAACCCGTTTGATCAACTCCATTTCTAGACAAGTGTTCAGTCCTAGTACAGACACAGCTCCATTGTGTTCAATGATCTGAAATTCAACAGCGTGAAACTTCTCTTTAAACAAGACTTCCACTGTGTTCTTTCCAAGGGTTTTCATTTTATGATCCGAATAGGATAATAACTTTGTGGTTCACTTAATGGGTTTTCTGTACTCAACTGATTGTACAGTTTGGAGGATATTACGTTGCATTGTGCTGCTGTGTCCAACTTGAAAGTCAATTTCTTATCATTTATTTCCGTTTCGACATTCCATCTGTTTTTGTGTTTGTTGTATGTTGTCGACCGCACCCACAAAGAATCCTTGATTGTCTGACTCTTCTGATTCTTATGCAATGGCATTTATTCCACCATCCAAGCGTATGTTCTGCCTACACATTTTAGCAAAATGATTGAGCTTATTGCAATTGTGGCATGTCTTGCCAAAGGCAAAGCGTTTTCGTAGCACGTGCCTAAATCCACACTTTGAACAGTACCTCTTTTCCTTTGTCCTGCTGTTGTTTTCTGTCGGTATTGGTGGGTTTCTTGTAAACTGCACAGCTACATGCTCTTGTCCTCCCACGACGATGTTTTTCATTCGTGTCTGACACATGCTCACGCTTTGTCAAGTGCTACCGGTAAGTCCTCCTCTCTCAGTAATCTTGCTTTCACCTCTGCATTTTGGATTCCACAAATTATAAGGTCTTCAATGAGTGAATCGTGTAACTTGCCGAACTCGCACGACCTTGCTAACTTTTTTAATTCTGTTACATAAATATTGATACTTTCTTCTGGACCCTGATTCCTGGTGTTAACCCTTTAACTCCCAAGAGTGCCACTTATAGATTTTACTCTGTCTAACGCCATACGATTTTACTCGTCAATGGGGAACCCCTTGGGAGTGAAAGGGTTAAACACGTGTCTTTCAAACGTTACATTCTTCTTTGGTGTGTGTGGGCTTCTTCACCGGCTACAGTCAGCAAGGTCGAACGTTGAATTTCTTCCGATTTCTTGTCTCGTCTGGTAGCATTTAGATATAGTCGAAATTGCTGTACCCACCATCTCCAGTTCGGATATATTTCCGTCAAGGGATAGGGGTTTTGGAGGTTTTAGGCCGTCCATTTAGACTTCTGACACCATGCTATGTTTAACTCTCAACTCATGTCTAGATTCAACTGTCTTTATTTGACAAATCATTAGACTATTAACATGTACACAATTACAGTGGTTGCATTACCGAGTCACGCAATGAATCAATAATCATGACAAAGGACACACTGTATTGGTGTATTGGTCAGGACTTTATATCTTTTGATGGCTCCTAAAGGATCCGTTTATTGTTAAACTATGTACATGTAATAATACTAGCCAATACCTTCTGAAGTGGTTGCCTCGGTAAACCTTCCGCCAGTTAAACTTATCCTCTTCACCTGACTCCAGAGTCCCTCTATGGTGTTTGTGTGAAGGCACGTGTATGGATCTACAAAGTTCTCTGAATGATTTACCATCATGTGGGTGTAACCAAGGTGGTTCAGGCTGAAGTCTGGTGAAAACTAGTCTGAGATTATTGTGGTTCCAGGTTCTACAAACTGCTGTATCAGTCCTGTTACTAGGGTTTCTCTTGTTCTGTTCCGTACTCGAAAGGGGAGAGCCCCGCCACTGCCTCTCTCAAAGACCCACATGCTCCAGTTGTCCGTTGACAATAATATTTAGTTGCGTTTGTGGCCAAACATTGATTCGTCAATCTCTACAGTCTTTCTTCTCCCACCTAACTTGATGTTGCCATGCAGGATTTCAGAGACCATATGTCTCTGCTTATGTCTCTGCATTAAAGCTTGCAATTATTTTTATCCATCTCTGGCAGACAAGGCCAGTACCTTACGTGCTCTGATTTTCGGCTTGCTTGCATTTTACCTCTTTACAGCCGCCAACACAATACCCTTTGAAAATGCTTTGAGCACCTTTAGATGAAATTTTACGACGATGTTATATTTTCGGTTTACAATAGCCTTTCTTTTGTTGAAATGTATAAGTCCTGAACGGCCAAAATTTTTTGGCAACTAAAAATATAATACTTGCGCTGGCGACCAAATCTCAAAACTAAGGGGGCAGCTGGCCCCTAGGTTTTTACCTGGAAGTCGAGCACGGTGGAAACGCGAAATAAAGTAAATTAAGAAATAAACAGTACATGAAACAAAACTGCTCATTTGGAAGTCTGTAGAAAGGCTGTTCCTTTCAATTGATAACAAACTGTGCTATTTGCGATTGAAATTTCAATGTAAAAGCACCATTCTATAAATGAAACACAAAAGCAGAAGAATGCAGGAAAATACCATAAATTAGATAAAGGATAAAGAAAATTGGAAAGGACAACATTGGCTTATATAAGATTCTTTAATAGTCTCCACAGCAATCCGTACATTTTAAGCTTGAATGGTTTTCGGAGTCAATTAATATTTGGCATCCACGGTGCTCGCAAATAGGCTTTCTCCCTTTTAATGTGAGATTCACCATTCCTAGTGAACGGCAAAATTTACTTGATATTATCTCTCCTTTTTTTAAATTTGAAATAAATAATATTTGGATTCAACGTCTAAACAAGTACATCACCTCTTTCCATATACACATGTACACAAAATAACATTATAAACAGTCGCAAATAGTTTGTGATGGCTTCAGTGCAACACTTTTTGCAACTGTGTTTGCGATTCTTTTTTCCATAGGCATGATTGCTTTACCCAATTTAAGATTGTGACATCGTAAAAAAAGGCAGCGAAAAGAAAAGGAGAACCAGGTTTTTGCGTAGTGTCCAACTTCTTCTTCTGTTGGAGTTGTTGCAAAGAAGAAGGCAGAGAGGAATTGTGAAGAGACATCACTGAGTCTGGGTCCGATACATTTTCGAGCAGCAGAAACAGGTGCAGCACAGCTAGTATCAAATTCTAGAGCAGGAACTCGCTCTTGATGAACGAGAATTTTACTACAGGTATATTTGGCAGGATATTCCCTTATGATATTCATTCAGCTCACACTGTTTTGAGGGGTATCCTCATTGCCGCAATCGCACTGGGACACCATTTTCATTATTTCGACTTGCTTCTAATTTGTCAAAACGTATCACATGGACAAAAATTATCATCGATTGATTACAAACAATGAGAAACAGTTTACAACTTTGTTTCTACACCGTTGTTCCCTCCCTTTTGCATTGCTACTCATCACAAACAACACAAATTTTCTCTCTTGCATCTTGTTTGAGATCACAAGCAATAGGTTGGGAATAAATGCAAATGGTATTTCCATTTACACAAATTGTTTGCAATCAAGCCATCGGAAGGTGTTTGTGATTGTGATGTGCATATGGAAACTAGGCTTTAACAGCAACCAAGAAGTTCTGCAGGACTTCACACGCGATTAATCATTCGTAACGAGGCACAGGCAAACTGTAATCCACATTGGTTTCTTTTTCAGTTTTTGTTTTTCAACCTATCATTTTCTAAGGGCGTTAATTCCATGCTCACACTTCCTGTTTTTGTTAAATCCATTATCTCTTTAAATTTGCCTTATTCATACAAAATTATTTTTATTTTTGTTTTCGTCCAGAACTCCACTTCTTTACAATATTTACTAGCCCCAATGGCTAGTTGGCTACCATTAGTCTCGAGCCCTGACAACAGATTTGCATTGTGTGTCGAAACACCTCGCATTTATGAAAGAATTAGCTTCCAAGATTTTGATTCAAGCACAGAGATAGAGCAGAGTAATTTCATGCTTACCTGGCTATGGTTCGCCCTCAATTGAGCTAGTTCTTCTTCTGCCTGCATCAAAAGAAAACTTGGTTGACAAAATGAAGTAAAAATCTTGATTATAATCATAACTGTCAATAATTATTACTACTGATGACGATACACGTAGCATTCCTTGTTAATTTCATTGATTTACTGGGTAGCGGTATTTTCATCACATCGCAAAAAAAACGTTTTGGCCAACCTTTGCAACTTGACTTGTAGCACTTGCAACTTCTGCTTGTTCAAACTCTCTCTCAGCCAGCAGAGACTGTATTTGTTTTTCTCTTTCCTCCAATGCTTCCTATACAGGCAAGAGGGTTACTGTCAGAAAATTCATTTAACAGGAGTTTTCTTTTTAAAAAATCAAAACTCCAGGCAATTTGGACACAAAATAATTAAACACATACCTCCTAAAAACAACAAAAAAACAAACAACACAAAGATGCAAGCAAGATAACAGATATTGGCCCTTGTGCCAACCTACATGTACGTATAAAATATTAAGAAGCTGTTATTATTTGTTTTAAATAATACTCATTTGCCCACTCAGATACAACCAGTCACGCCAGTCATAACCAGTCCTAACCTGAACAAAAACTTATGGATCTCACCTCATTTGATATTTTTGGTATAAAGTTGAAAATTGATACCAGTATATATGTAATTGACCCTCGTGGTCAGAAGATTTTTGCTGGAAATTAACTTGTTCTGGTCTTAGACAGTCCTTGAACATTGTAAAGCCATGTTAAAGTAATATGTTCTATTTGCCCTGTGTGTTATCCCTGTGTTCTGGGATCTGTCAGCTCCTTTTGACATATTATTTAAAATCATTCTCCTCTTTTCAATACAAAATTAAAAAAATTCCCAGTTCATGGCTGCAGAAGGGTGCATTTATGTCTAAATAGGAGAGTTTAGACACATGTTTAGATTCTCTTTGGGCATAAGATTCTTCCTATTATTATTCTACGATAGTTCTGAATATAAGATACTCTGGCAACTTCTCTGTTTGTTCTGATTATACAATTCTCCCGATTCTCCTACTGCTATGATTATTGTACCGATTACAACCATTGTTATTCTCCAATTCTTCTGATTGTACAATATTATTGCACCTGAGCAATCACAGCCCATAATAATGGACACAATGCAAAAGACCACAGTACATATATAACTAGATGCTCTATGAGCGTACACTGGATTGCCTGTGGTACGTGTTACTCAAAAACAGAAGGAACTGAGTTAGACTGATTTAGTACTAAACCCAGAAAGGTTGAAGGAAATAAAAGGGAATCGAAAAACATTGGTTTCTAGGCTGACATGCTGATCATTTTCAAGTTCCCTCACAACTTCTTTACACCACAAGTTTAAGCATGCACTCCGAGTGTCCGACAGCTTTGCAATATGAAAGTTCACTGAAGTTAATCCCTGTCCGGTGGCGTTAGTATCTGGATGGGTGACCTAAAAAAATATACCACTTTGTAACAGATGGATAGGACCCAAAATTCTATTTTAATGCTTACAAATGCAAACTAATTAACCCATTGGCATCCAAACCAACTGTAACGGGTCGCGTGCAACAACCCCTGAATTACCCAAACCGGCCGTAACCGGCCATAAACATGGCGGCTTGATCTAAGGCCTCTACCCACTCCCCCTTACAAAAACTATATGTTTTGTTGTTATGGAGATTTAGTAGGATAATTGACAAATCATTTGTCCTCTTGTGAGCATATTTTGACGGCTTATAAGAGACTCAACAAGGTTTGGCTTTTTGTCCTTCAATTGCGCGATCAGATTACGCGACAACAATGGCTGATGCGTTAGGTAACACATCGAATGATGGGGATATCGCTACTCTTTTTAAGGATTCGGAGGATAAAGGAAGCTTTTATGGTTTTCCTGTAAGAAGAGGGGATACTACTGATAGCAATTTTGATTCAGATGGCTTTAAAAGTGGCGAAGAAGACGGTGGCAACCGAGGCGCAAACGATGACACCGATGCTGAAGAAGCTCGCTGAAAATGACCAGCTCAATAATATTCAAGTTCCAAATTTCATGACAGCTACCGGCATTGATTTTGTTTTAGATAACTGTAACAAATTAGATAGTTTTCTTAGTTTTCATAGGAGATGATCTAGACGTTGGTATGCCCGTCAAAAGCTCTTGAATACCCGCGAGCGCATTGTCCGTTTTCATGAAGTAAGCCGCGCAAAAAGGCCTTCACAGGTATTAACATAATCACGGGCATTGATAAGCTCCAGAATTAAGCTTTACATTGGTCAACCGATGAATTTTTTAGTGTTTAATTTAAAGCAATTCTCGCCTTCAACATACCTTGGAAGATCAGTATCTTCAACAAATTATGTCAAATCGATCGTGCCTTTATATCCTGCAAATATGTGAATACCTCAAGCAATTTTCGCTGTTGTTTTTCTTGTGATGTTGTAACTTATCATCAGTGAGAGTCTTGGAAGTGCTCAGAGCACTTTTCTAAACAATGCGACCTTGTTTGTTCTCTCACGAAACATGGTAGTTATCGATTAACTTAATTAATTTTGCGGTTTTGTGTATTGCAAAAAGCAGAAAACTCGTAGTGAAATCTGTTTCAGCTGCACATTTGGTGTATGATTTTTGCGCTTATACCTGCAAGAAAACAAGGTGATTGGCATAAACTTAAAACAATTTTTATCCATTGAGTGATTGGACTCAACTGTAAACTGCACATGGCATATTTTGAGTTGTAATAATTATATATTTTTTCAAGCGCTTTGTTAGTTAAGGATAAACAACTTTCTTGACAGCTTAACGCGCGCTGCTTCAAAAAGTCTCCCTCTACATTTTCATTTGATCCTCAGGACGTATTTTCAATCACTTTTTTGAACTATTTTTACATCATGTGGAAGTTCACAGTTTCTTCTTCCATTGAACTTAATTCTAAAACTCAATCTCTTGTGTACATTTACTGTGCATAAATTATGGTTTTACGTCACGCCAGATAATCACATAACCGTCACAAGCGGCAACCCCAGATGTCAATGGGTGAAGGTACAGATTTTGTTAGCTTGCTTTATGCAAAACTAATATTGATGCAAAAGTAAATAAATATTGATACACAGTTTTTAGAAAGAGCAGAAGGAAGAATTCAGGACGGTCGATAAATAATAAAATATTTTGCCATCAGCAACAAAATTTACAACATGTAAACAACATTTATTTTGAACCACGAATAAAAAAAGTTACATCAGCAAAAAACACTTTGGGAGATTTTTGCTAAGTTTAATTTTGTTATGGTACTTTTGGTTGCACAAGTAAATCGCAAAATTGGTGTGTTTACTCACGAAACAGTGAAGCATCTGTGTGAAATGATGGCAAGATACCAGGTTTTTGTTTTTGTTAGTTTTCTCTTTCTTTCAAGTGTTATAAAGTTTGACAAGAAATGTGTGAATTCAACACAAAGATCACAATCGCCCAACTCTTGAGGTTGACCAGTGTTTCTGCAAAGTCAACACTTTACTCTCCAAGACGAGGTTATTTATCAACAAGTAATTCCATCGTTTTGGAAATGGCAGCTACTTTATTATTCATCAGCATCACAATTTTTTGCTGATTGTGGGGCTCATTTTGTTGAAACTCAAGCATGCTTCCAACAGACCTGTTTACTTTTGTGAACCCTTCCTATTTCAATTGCGTGCGTGCAAACAAAACACACAATCCATGTCACACAGCATATGCAATTAAATAAATTTCTGATAGTTCACATCAAACCCTATTCGAAAGAACCTTGACCGTAAATAATAAAACACAAAAGAGACAACAAGCTTTCATTCAAATAATTCGTTACTGTCACATTTCCAATCTTTTTTACCTTGGCAGAGTCATAGTTAATGCATGGAGATGGTTATGAAACTGGACACGTTCCTTTGTTTCATGTTTTTGTTCGTATTTTTGGCCTTGACCCTGCACAAAACACACCTTTCTTCGAGAAGATAACCAATCAAATCCTTCAATTAAATTATATGCAACTAATTTTTGAACCCGTGTGAAGCGAAAACAAAAGGTTGTGCAGGGTCACAGTCAATTCAACATCGATTGCAACAACATTGTTCTCGCTTTTGAAAGTCCCAAGGTTGCATAACCAGTCCCTCGATTAACTATGGCAGAGTTGAGTACAAAATAGATGTAAATTTCCAGACAACTTAGATGCGACGTCAGTAAACACTGTGATGCATATTCAAGGCGTTCGATTCCTTCAATGTTTGTTAAATCCATAAAAAATTGCCATTTGATTTTGGTGTTGTATATAATACCAAGTTCATAAAATATTAGAAACAAAGCTCACTTGATATCCAATGGCGAAAAATGAAATTGTTGTGGAAGACCATGACTTGTCGCTTTAAAGATTCCAGATATTTATTTTTTGCCAGCTGTCTTGTTCATCCAATTGACATTACATTCATGAGCTCCATGAGGGTATATTTGTTTAAAGATCTACTAAAACACCATTGAAATTAATTAAATGTTCTCCTGTGTGCCCCAGAGAAATCGGTAAAAGTAAAGAATCCGATCCCACCAACGCTTCGGGCAACACAAAGGCCGACGCATCGCCCGAGACTTTATCTTTATCAGCTATTTATATATATTATTACAGGGCTTCTGATAGGGTGCGAAAAAAATTGGACAGGCGGGACTTTCAAGTCTCATTATGCGGCAAGAAAGGTTTATTATGCAGCAATCAATCAAGAACATATTTGAGCACAAGGGAACCACACACTGAGCTGGACATAGACTTTTCAAAACTTGGTGGCTCCTAAACGAGCCGTTTTTTTTTTTTTGAGTTGACAAAGCCCTCTAGGAATAGAAGACATCTTCCAACACCATCAGCAACAGCCTCTTCACGATGTGAAGTCGTTTCACAAACGGCAACAGATCGCCCAGCTGCCTTCGGCACTCCTGCTCGATCCTTTCCACTGAAAGTTTCGGGTCTCCCAGCCTCTCCAGGGTGCTTTGGTACGACACTTCGTTGACAATTCGCAGCTCTACTATGCTGAGGAAGTCTCTAACTGTCATCTACTCAGATCAATTCACTCCGTACATAACACTCAACCAGCTAGGATATATCCATGTATCAGTAAATCATTCCAAGAACTTTGTTGACCCCAACAGTGGTGCACACACCATTACCATCAAAGGCGTTTGGGCTTTGGTCAAGAAGAAGTTGAAGTGGATGTGTTGTACCCTGTATGAATACATACCCAACTACTTGGATGAGGTCACCTGGTTTCCGAACTTCAGAAAAGACCGAGCATTCGAGCTGAAAGACATTGCTGAAAAGTTTCCACTGTAGCAAAATTGCAATTACAAACCACACATTAAAAAGTCAATGATCAATAGAGTTTAAACTTCCCAATCTTTTTTAATGAACGAAAAATAAACATGTCGGTCGACTTGCAAATTAACTCCCCGCTTTGGTATCCGACCCTTGCCAAAACATTGAGAAGACCTAGGTACTAGGGTTTCATTTTAAAAATGGCGGCTATTTGCCTATCACGTTTTCGTTGTTCCTTATGAAGTTCTTCTTGCTTCCAACTGAAAGAAATAACAAAATTCTAAAGAGTAAGTATTTCGACCAACGTGTCTGTAGTGTGTCGACCCCCGTGTCGATAGTGTGTCGACCAAGCGTCGGTAGTGTGTCGGCCAATGCATCAGTAGTGTGTTGGTGGTGTGTTGGCTGACACGTTGGCCAATGCGTTGGTGGGTTCAGATTCTTTACTTTTATCTGTTTTACCAAGAAATCTACACATTACCCCAGCCCCCTCAAACCTAACAAAATACGCACAGAAGACTCTCTGCACAAAGACACCACTAAGCAAGGGAGTGACAAGCAAGACTTTTCATGACACGAAAAAAAATAATAAAATGGAGAAATGAAACGCGGATTCCAACTGGGTTTGGTAACCCAGTAATAAATAGTCTGCAAAAAACTACCGGTGACTGCAAATTGCTCTGACGAACGATTTCCAGCATGTCATGCATGTCTTGCAGTTGCACTAAGCAAATGTTTATTGAACACACTAAGAAAGGACTGAAGATGTTGTTTGCGCTTCATAATAATAATTATTATTCCTCTTCTTGTTAGTCTAATCTGATGCCAGGTCAAACCATTGTTTCGCTTTACGTTTGCACCACAAAGTTCCGTAAAAGCCAGGAGTTAACAGAAAAAGACAAAAAAAACGATACTTTTTATATATAACTCCGAATCAAATTCTCATCGAAAGATTAATGACAATTGATCGTAAAAACACGAACATTTCTGCATCCTCTGACTTTTATGAACGAATGGAAAGGTCATGTTTTGCCAAAAGGAAGAAATTGATCACATGCCAGGCAACCATAAAGGTGCATGTGATCACCTTGTGTCAACTGAATAAACTACGGGAAAGAATGTTAATCGTTCGTCGTTTTCAGAGTAAAACAACATACTTTTTAGCCAAGAAACTTCCATCTTTTGTTTTTTACAGTAATTTTGTTGTAATGTTAACCTGAATATTTACATTTCATCTGTCGGTCAGGACGCCTTCTTTGTCGGGTTCCTGAGAAACTTATCTATTTTGACTTCAGGGTGAACTATTTACACAATCGCGATGTTGAGCGGCCATGTAATTGAAAATCTGAACATCGAATTATCGCAAATCACAATGCTGACAAGCACAAAAGCAGAAAAAATGGTTAATAAATATGAAGTTTGTTACTATCTGAATGTTTTTGTGTTAGAGTAAAGGGATATATTGCAAATGATGTAATTTCATGACACTCAAAATTTGCAAAAAGCGTGAGTTTCATGTATAAAATCTTCACACTAGTAAGTCGTAGCAATAAATTGGATTAACCAGGAAGAAATATTGTTGCCTTCCCAAATAAACTTCATTTCAGACTACAGTGACAAAATTATTTGTCAGAGAAATAAAATTCCGGTCTCCTTGTGTATCACATTTCAACGCAGGTATGCAAATTTGTTAACTCATTTTCACCACGTCCTGATTCCTGCGAAATTTTTCTTCTTTCAAACATTAACAAAACTATTATTTCTCGTCAAGTGTTGCATCTTTTATGTTCAAATAACCCCTAAAAATAAAGATTTTTTAACGGTATATATTTTTTCAGGAATTTTTAGCCATTGTTAAAATCTTTCTATATTTGTTAGCAATTCATCCTTTTTTCAATGGTTTGTCAAAAGGCCAAGTGGATGTTGTGCATAATTGGGCAATTTTTCACAAAATGTTCCTGAATCGTCAAGTATCACCACAGGAGACAAGAACATCATTCTAAAAGCTTATTCTATGAAAAAAGTAGGTTCTGGAGATAATTTTGAGAGTGGAAATCAAGTTCACGGCAGACGGGAAATACAAACTCACGACGCCATATGATATATTTAATTAAGTTAACACAACAGAAACACGCTAACCTCATTTTGACACGAAAATGCTTTACTATTGCCATGAAAACTATCCACTTGAGCTCGCATATTACACAACACGATGAATTCATAAAGGCCACCTTTTCCAGCGAAATATTTTTTTTTAACAAACAACATATTTGCTATTAGAGGCAAAAACCCCTTGCCATTTCATTACGTGCGTGAAGACAAGAAACTCCATCGTGTCAAATTACCATACGCAATTGCAACAAAATAAATTTCAGGATCAAACCCTTTCCATGAAGAACCTTTTCCTTGAATAATGAAGCACAAAATAGATGACAAGCTTTCTTTCAAATAATCTTGGCTGTCACATTTCCAATTAGTTTTTTACCTGAAGACTGTGCAGAGTTGAGTACAAAATAAATGCAAATTGACAGACCACAGAGATGCAACTTCAGTAAACAATGTGATGCATTCAAGGCGTTGACGTTTCCTTTTAAACCCATACAGAATTGGCCATTTGGTTTCAGTCTTGTACAGTGACACTCAGAGATATGCGTATACTTACATGTATACGCACATACGCGAATCTTCACGCACGTCTGATTTTCCTATGTTATTCAGTACCATAAATTTCCTTTGTGTTGCATTGTTGAGTAAAACAAACAACTTTTGGATCTGAACAAAGCCACGAGCTGATAACAGAAAATTTACATACTGCAAAAGCTATCATGTTTATCACCAATTTATTGGATAACAAGCAAACGTAATTCAATGTTTATGAATCAAAAGGGAAACAAAAATTTGTCTTAAGTTTGGCATTCAAATACGTGTATCGTTTGACCCTTCAAGCAAAAAGGGGCTTATGGATTTCATTGAAAATCGTGAATTTTTTTCACAGTCCCGGTGCGTGAATTTCAATTTTCACGCCGTGAATACGCCATAATCACTCTACGATAAGAAACTTTCACTCTTGGCATGAAACTATTCATGCCGTGAATGATCGGTGAAAACTTTGATGGCGTGAAATTAAGGGTAAAAGTAATATTCACGGTGTGAAAAGATAAATCAACAATTCATTTCCATTTTACCTTTCCGTTGAATTAAAAACTTTTTATGAAGAGAAGCAACCAACTCATAAATGGGAAACAATTTCTTTCATATTGTATCATTTGATACTGCTGGTTTTAAACTGATAGCAAATTAAAGTAGAACAGAATGCCCAAACAACGATCTATCAAAATATGCATACGACTCAAATCAAGAGGAAGTCGTGACAGGTAATGCAACACCTTTCAAATAAGAGTAGAACTTCCGCCGTATTCAGCGAGGTAAACTTAAGCATTTTCCGAGAATTGCATGTTTATTGATGGTGTGACTTTGGATATTATTAATTTCTCTCTCTGAACCTGAACTGTATGTTTATCGATGAAATAAACATCCGTGCGTTGGTTCGTATTCCGAACGTGACAGCTGTTTGTGAAAGTGCGTCTTCATCATGTAGTTTGTAGTTGTGTACTATTTCAGTGCTGTCAAGCTACATGTATTCTTTATTATAACAATAAGCAAAACAGTAACTAAGCTAATGAGGCAGAGGCGTATATCAGTATATGCGAATATGCATATGGTTATGCCCACATACGCGTATAGATATACGCGTATTGTGCCCATATTTTGGTTAACGTATTTCTGAGTGGTTTGTTTGGCTAACACCACAGTTAGCCAAACAACATTAGAAACAAAGCTCATTTGATGATATCTGACAGTAAAAGATGCAATTGTTATCAAAGACCATAACTCGTCGGTTTGAAGATTCCAGATATTTATTTTTCACCGCCTGTCTTGTTTATCCGATTGACTTTCCATTATTGAGCTCCATAAGGGTATATTTTGTTTAAAGATCCACTAAAATGCTATTCGCATTATAATAACTTTATTCTACTGTGACCACTGGATAAATTCTATGCATAAGTAAGTACCCCCTCAAATTTACCAAACATACATGTATGCACAGAATACTCTACACACCATGACACTACTTAGCAGGGGAGGGACAGGAAAGACTTTTCATGACACGGAAAAAAGTAATAAAAAAATGGAGAAATGAAATGCAGATTCCGAATGAGTTTGGCAACCCAGTAACAAAAACTACATTATTACTTGTTCTAAAAGAGTCGTACGCGAGGTTTAGCAGCTACCTTCACCACTCATGAACTAAATTATTGTCACTCCAGTGTACATTTCTGATTCATATTTTTTTACGATTTCAAAAGCATCTTGAGATAAAATCCTTCAATCGGAGGACACAGAGAATCTGAGAATGATTTCTAAAGTATCTTGACGTAAAATTGTAGAATTGGAAGAATTGCAGAATCGGGGGATAATTTCTAAAGCATCTCAAGGTACAATCGTATATTCAGAAGAATCAGACAATGATTTCAAAAGCATCTAAAGGATACTTTAATCGTAAAATAGGTCAACACCAATCAGATAATAGTACCCGAAATCGGTGTACACAATTCTACGATTTAGCAATAATTAAGGGCTGTGGCTTTAATCTGGATGAAGTTAGATCCTGTGGGTGAGTATGGAGCTGACGACAGTTGTAGGTGACTGACATTTACACATCTTAAGCAGAAGTCATGTTCACTGTCTAGTGAGAATGTATACTCAGTTGATCGTACAAAATAATATTATTGTTTGAGGCAAAGAACTCCTTTTGGCAGAAACCTGTCTTTACTGGTGGATGCAAGGCTCTCAATAGTCCACCCGCTAATGGCCAAAATTCTTCACTTTATGATAAAAGCATGAAATGTGGCCATATAATTAAATTTTAAGGATTTTAAATAACCAACTTGTTTTAACATTGGGCAATTCTTTCTCTCGCCTATATACAAGTATGCTCGCAATTTTTTTCTTTTCTTTTATTTTTTCGCTAGACACTGAGTTTATTTGTTAAACCAAAGTGCTTGGATTTCCTGAACTGAACTTAATTGAGTGGTTACCTTTTAATACATGTATCATCATGTTTGTTTATTATTAATTATAGATTAATGTTATCCACTTTTGCTTGAAAAGTTTTTATTAATTTGTATTTCCTGCGGTAGGTTTTTATTTTCAAGGGCAACAAATTAAAGAAAAGGAACTTTATTTCCGCGTCAAGTCATTCTAGCACTGGAGCACTAATTGGGCGCCTGGTATTTTTTACAGGCACAGGTCACTGGTCACTGGTCATCGTTTTACCAATACAGAATCTTAAACATGCATAAAGCCTAACCTTAGTTAATTAGGCCTAAACAAAAGTTTTTAGGCCTAAGGTTAGCTTTTATGAATGTTGCGGATACTTTCTGTATTGGTTAAACAATGACCTGTGACCTGTAAAAAATACCAGCCGCTAATCGGGGACACTGTAAACGGAAATTAACAATTAACTCAAATCAAGTGGATGTTGTTTTCTTTAAGGGGTTATGTCATGTCATTTTAGGGTGTTTAGGGGAAATCTGTAGTTCATCACGAGTAAAAAAAAGTCGAAAATAGTAATGTGGAATGCCTTTCCCAATAAAATTATTGCTGCATCACAAAAAGATGATTTGGAACAAAAGCAAACTTTATCCAGGAGATTGGCCAAAAACTACACTTTTTTCAAGATTACCCAAAATGTAATCCGTGTAAATCTTGTCCACTTGTACCGGTATTATACATGGTCCTCTTTCCTTTTGCTGTATTTCTTTTACG
>NC_090879.1:37866016-37868516 GCF_036669935.1 Montipora foliosa
AGGAGGCCCACAGAACAAAATTTATTCTGTATCAGCAGTTCAAATTTGTGATCGCTCGTGCGCAATGTTGACATTCCTTTGTTACAGTACAGCCCAAAAATAATGCACGCGCAAGAACTAGAACACGCAAGCGGTCAAAAGAAGTTAAATTGTGGTTTATCGGCAAGAACATTCAAAGCGAGAAGAAGAGAAGAAGAAGATAGAAAGCTTACCGCAAGACGCAAAAAGCACAAGAAGTTAGCGGGTTCAACCGCAAGAGTAGTCGGTGTTGCTTGTCAGAGGTGATGACGGATTATGTTTTCGCTTTCAAAAGGAAGGGATATAATGGTATGTTTCCTCTTTGGAAACAATCGATATCCCAATTTATCGCAGGCCGTATTTAACGCACTCGCTTAAAAGTAAGACCGGTGAACGTGAATGTTTCAAAGCAGTAACTAATTTCTGCACTTTCAAGAAAAAAAAAGCTTCAATCACGCCATTAACTACCAACAAGCCAGCTCGCAAGCATACATGTAACAAACCGTCTAAGGGACCGATCGTTAATTACGTCCCAGGGGGGGCCGTGGTTTTCAAAACAGTGTAGTGTTTCAAAAGTGAACCCCCCCAAAAAATTTTGAGGTAAAAATTATACCCCCCCACTCCACTTCCCAATTCTTATTCGAAAAAAAGAACCCCCCCCCTCCTAAGGAGGCCATAATTCTGTCCGTCCCAGGGTTCTTGTTAAGAGCCGGTAACCGGTTATTTTTACAGGCTGTTCAAGTAAATGTTACTGGCTGTTTCACTGAAATATTTACCGAAATTATCCGACGAATGTACGTCTGTTCAAAGGTGATATTACATTGCGTTTATGGGAAAATATTGCTTTCCCCCTCCAACCAATCCTGTGAAGATATGTGGCACATGTTGTCGCTTCGAAAATATACCATTTGTTAAAGCAATCCAGCTTGATTTTGCCAACTCATCCCTCGAAACGATGTCCGCCATGTTTCCTTCCCATTCTTCGCGCAGCCAGGGGAAACCCCCCATAACCATTATTAAAAAGTAAAAAGTAAAGTAAAGTAACCATATTTAACGTTGATAACTTGTAACAGTAATTCAAATGACAAACCTGGGGTCGACGTTGCACTCATTTTACTCCCCCCTCTCCATCAGTGCTCCGTTTTACGGGTATTTAAAGCTACAGTACTTAGCTACACGGAAAGGAAAGAAGTCCAAACAAGGATGCAAGATCCGGGAATCGAACTCAGGACCTCTTGCACCAAGTCCGCGCACTAACTGACTGTGCCATCCTTGCTCCTTATTAAACTTTTGCAACATGGCGTTTACAACGTTTACAACATGGCATCCACGCGTGGAAAACGACAAAAAGGTCTTTCTGAGTTAAGTTTTCAACCAAAGCGTCAGAAAAGCGGTAGTGAGTGAAAATCAATGAAATAGCCACTGAATAGCATAACCTACTTTCCTTTTGTTGGGTATTAAATTAATTTAGCAGGCGCTGGCACGTGACAGCGATCGATACGAACATCAAGTTAAGACTTGAGCTCGCTAGCCCGTGCAGAGGCAGGTAACTTTGTTACCTGCTATTTTTGGTTTTTTACATACTGTGCAAAAACTTAGCAAGAACCCTGCCGTCCTTACTTTATAGACAGATTTTTATCTTTTTTTATTTAATATCTCGTTTATCTTTTCTCATGTTTTACATCCCAGGCTTTTTAGCATTTTTTGGCATTTTATTTCAAATATACCGATTGAAAGACCACGAAAAGATGGAACACAAACTGGCGAGTGGGAGAACTCGGTAATTTTCAAGATGGCGGCTTGAGAGCTGCACTGTAGGTTCCAGGCTCTTGCTCGACCATATCAAACAACCATTCCCTCGGGACCTGAAATCGAGTCAAATATTTAATTCTTTCCTTTTTCACAACCACAGGATCGAGAACAGATCACTGACGTCAAATTCCTTAGACTGCTGTTGCTGTGTCATAAAATTTGACCCCCTCATGTTTCTCACCAGTAAAAAATTTACCCCCCAAAAAGGGGCTTGCTTTGAAATTGTACCCCCCCTCCAAAACCACCGCCACCCCCTGGGACGTAATTAACAATCGGTCCCCAAAGAATGAACATTTGAATGTTTTAGATCGAGTGCGTAGGTGTTTGCATATGATGCCGGGAAGGTGACAGTGTTGTGTGTATAAAGCAAATGTCATGTGATATCTTCATCGGCAACGGAAAACTCATGGTATCATAACAATACTAATAATAAATAACAAACAAAAGCTTCTGCATTTATAACTTCTTTCAGAAACACTTATCAAGGGAACTACATTGTAGAATGTCACCTGCGAGATCAAAGGCGACAAGAGCGAATGTCTGAAAATGTAAAATGCACATAAATGCAAAGATTTAATAAGGCCGCTTTGAAATTTGCTTGTTTCATTCCTGTTTGATATCATTATTTTTCAAAGAGAATGCACATCACCAGGAAAAGACGAACAATAAC